>NC_136522.1:60337339-60512339 GCF_053919585.1 Euprymna scolopes
AGCCAATCAGCTTCCAAGTTTCCACTGCTCCCTTTCTAATAAGCCAATGGGCAGGCACTTACAGAACAAAGGCCCAGTTGACCTTATGTCGAACCCTTCCTTTGTGTGTGCTTTTTTAGCAGGGAGTGTAGATATCTAGTGAGTTGACCTATTTTAAACCTATGTATATATAAGGTGACCAAAAAAAAAAACAAAAAAAAAAAATAGAGGACATTCAATTGTTTTTCTGAGCATTTTACAGTCAACGGAGAAAAAAAAGGCCAAATATCCTAGTGTTTTGATGTGATGTTTTGAATATAATAAACTAGTTATGACCGAAGTTTCATTTCATTTGAATAAAACACTAAGAAACGGGGCCTAATTAGAGTTAGGGCCCGTTTTTTGGGGGTCACCCTGTGTATATATATATATATATATATATATATGAGAGAGAGAGAGATATTTGATAATCTAAGTTTTGGTGCATGAAATATGTTGTTTCGGCGTAGGGCCAGGGCCAGCACTCAGTCGCTACAAAAGCATCTACATCATTCACACTAGGAAAAATTAGTACTTCCGGTTATTGAACATATAAGTTCAATAACCGGAAGTACTAATTTGCTATTTTTTTTTTATTATATTTGATTAATCCAAGTAACATTTTACTGCATTTTCATTCATGTCTGATAATCCTTTCATTTCCTCGTGTTTAAGAAAGATGACAAAGTTCAAAATCTGTTATGAACAAAGAGGATATCTCTTCCAATAAAATTTAACTTTAAGATTATTTTAATTATTCAAACTACTCTTCTCATTTTGAGTGTTGTTTTCACGATTTCTCTCATGAAATTTACTCAGTCGCATCTCATCCAACTCTAGAATCTGTACAGGATCACAAACCCAATCTTTATTTAATTCAACCAGCCATAGCCCTTGAGCCCCTGGGGGGGGGGGCATAGGCCATCTAAAACTTTTGTAGATGCTTTTGTAGCGACTGAGTTCTTTTTACAGGGTGAGGGTGCTGGCCCTGGCCCAACGCCGAACCTTCCCAGAAGGTATATACAGCGCCTAGCCTTCCCAAATGGTCACCCATCTGGTACTGGCCAGGCTCAACGTTGCGTAACTTTGGTGTGTCAACGTGATTGTGCTATACTTATTTAATTTATGGGGATAGATTATTCTTGTTCTGTCAGTCATGAATGGATAAAAGTGCAAAGTAATAATCAGGTCCAAGTGGCAGTCTTCTGGAGACTGAAGGTTCAATCCTCAGTAGGGATGATACTAAGAATATAATAACAAGACTTCTATCAACTAATAATGATATGAAAACAATCTACGCTCATTGATTAAATAAATAATACACTCGAACCTTGTTCGTTACAGTTCAAATCTCTCTCAGACCCCTATGCTGTCCAGCACCATCGCAAAGGAACAAACGAAATAAATAAATTCGACTCGCCTTTTTTTTTCCATTTTAGCAAAAGGCATTTATTATTGTTACTTTCCTAACAGTACTTCCTGATTTTTGTTCATTTTTTTTACTGTTCGTTTCGTCTACCATAAGATTAACTAAACACCCACTGTCTTGACACCAGCTCAAAACTCTCACCGCCACCACGAAGCCACACATCCATCTCACCCAGTAGCATTTTTCTTTTTCCGCCTCGCTACATGATGCATTTTTC
Source organism: Euprymna scolopes (assembly GCF_053919585.1). Taxonomy (NCBI): domain Eukaryota; kingdom Metazoa; phylum Mollusca; class Cephalopoda; order Sepiida; family Sepiolidae; genus Euprymna; species Euprymna scolopes. The sequence goes on from NC_136522.1 coordinate 60,339,004, forward strand.
TCTTTTTCTCGTGATGCAAGCACGAACACACTTGCTAATTTGCATAGTGCTTGAACGGCTGCTGCTGATATTTTCAAACGCGCTCATACACGCTCTGTTACAAAGAGTTCAGTTCAAAATTCGGCACACATTCCCATGTTTAACATATAGATTCCACGAGTTCGGAAAGAGGCATCTGAAGGTCACAGGTTACTCCAGGCGAAATATTGAGAATAATAGTCCAGATAATCAAAATAATCCTAAAGAATAAATGATTGAATGAATATGGTGGATGAAGACTTCTACCTGGTTATGGGTGATGGAATAAGGACAATCTACACCCTTGATCCGTAGATGCTGTAAAGCCTACTCGAATAGCTTTTTCCCTTGGACTGCTGCACTTTGGAATGGTCAAAATAGTTAAGAATGCCTGAGGTAATATAAATAACAATGATTTCTATTACCAAGAATGTAGAAAAAAGTAGCTTTAGGTTAATTTTGTAAGGAATATTTAAAAGATTATTACCTTATTTTTGGTGCTGATGCTTCCATGACTGTACCAATATGCAGAAATTCAAGTGCAATGTAAACAGACATTACGCTGCCCAACTCCCTAAATAGTATACTTTCAAATCTGATCCCAAATATTAGCCCTTCACAACTAAGTGGCTCTGTGCCTTGTTTGGAGTGAAACTACAATTAAAAAGAAATTAAAAAAAAAAAAATAACAGGTTCTGTTCATGATTCCATACTGATTTTCAAGTTCGACAAGATACACCCGATTCGGAAATTATATCAGGCGAAGCGCTGTAAGAATGATATCCAAGATGAGATTAGTCGTCTAAATAATACGAATTATTCTCATCTCCAAAATTCCACATTATATAAATATATATATATATATATATATATATATACACTAGCAAAAGTACCCGTCGCTGACTGGGTTCAAAAACAGCCTACAGAAAATGGACTCTGATTTATGAAAGTATGATAGGTTATGAAAAGGAAGGGTTGTAAAGAGATAGCTTCGAATTTGGGGGTATCAAAACCAAAGCAAAGTATGATGAAAGTAAAAATAAAATAGATAAACCCCATAATTTACTATACCATACCTGTTCACACTGAAATACTTATCACAATATTCTGTGGATCTATATTAAAAAAACCTTGTTAAACTTTGTGACATTTCTATTCTATGGAGGTCATGTGCGAACGAACATCCCATAATTTTATTATACCATATTTCTTCAAACTGAAACATAATTATCAAAGTATACTTACACAGAGAGATATGAAAAGTCTTTATTAAAGTTTGTGCCTATTTCCTTTCTATGGAAGCGAGGCGCGAACGCAGACCCCACAATTTTATTATACCATCCCTATTTAAGTTAAAACATACTTATCAAAGTATTATGTACATCTATATCAAAAACACTTGTAAACGTTTTTTTTTTTAATTTTTAAGTTTTTTGTTTCCATATTTTGTGGACCAGGCGCGAACGCAGACCCCACAATTTTAATGAACCACCGTTCTGCCAGATCAAACATGCTCATTCCTGTGTCTCGATACATCTTCTATCATTATATGTAATCAGTTTTTTAAAATAGTCAACCATATAGGAGCCTATTCGTGACCAGTCTCACACACACAGCTTTATATTATAGATATATATACACACATACATAAGACAGGCACATTCAAAATGAATGTTTTTTGTTTAGAGCACAATATAAAAATAATTTTATAAAATCAACAGTGCAATGTAGACTAAAATGTATTGTGAACCGAGTCATTGCAAGGATGCATATGAAGCTTCCTCCAGGTGCACCACAGCGGGTCCCCTACTAGAGCAGGCAATCGATGGATTTGATTGAAAAATAGGTGATTTTACTGATTTCAATAGCAATAAAAGTATTGGAAGTGTGGAACATTTGTTGATCCTCATTCAATCCCTGGCAATGTTGGGTCTCCCTGCTAATATATTATATATATACACCACGTTGCTCCCTATCTGTCGAAAATAATTATTAAAGAGAACAATTTAGACACAGGTTAAACTTGAAACATATATATATATATATAAAGATCCATTCGTAATTTCACTTCATTTTATTATTTTTATTTAACTTATTTACTGTATTTTATTTTATCACTATCTTTTTTTAGACGCCATTTTATCACTTTCTATTATTTTTAGACACCATCTTTCAAATTACTACGCTATTTTATCCCAATTCAATTGTCTGGAATTTTTAAAAACTCCCTTCGTAATCTCGCTCCATTTTATTATTTATTTATTTAATCTATCACAGTTATATTTCCAGACGCAATGTTTTAAATATCTCCGATATTTTTAGCCCAATTTTCTCATCACATTTTATCAATTTATTTTATTTTATTACTGTTTTATTTTTAGACACAAAATTTCAAATCGCTACATTAGTTTACTCCAATTATTGTTTTCTCTAATCGTAAAATGTATATAGGCATCTAATTTACATAAGAAAACATGCTGCTCCCCCCATCATTATATATAGCCCCAAATCTTCTGACCCTCTTGTCAATGACCATCCCTCTTGAAAAAGTCTGCATAAATCAGGCGAAACGTTGAGCATTCAGGTCCTTCCACCTGCAATCTATTTTTCATATATATATATATACTAGCTGGCGGTGCTAATCGACACATGCAGCACAAAAGATCCTGGAGTAAGCATCAACTACCGGAGAGATTTTCAATTTAAAACAATTCAGTGATGTCACCAGAATTAAGATCACCATCATACAAGACCTTTTGTTTGCTGATGACTGTGCCCTTAATGCCAACACAGAGCCAAACATTTGGCCGTTTTTCTAAGGCATGCAACAATTTTGGTCTGACTATTAATCTAAAGAAGACCGAAGTATTGCACCAGCTTGCTCCTGGAAGAAGGTATGTTGAGCCTCGGATCTCAATCCATGGAACCAACCTAAAACCTATGGACAAGTTTACTTACTTGGCCAGTATTCTGTCAAGGGCAGTACACGTAGATGATGAAGTTGATTGCAGGATAGCCAAGACTAGAGCTGCCTTTAGATGTCAGAACCACTGTGTGGGAACAGAGAGGAATTCAGCTGCAGACCAAACTTCAAGTATACCGAGCTGTGATTCTTACCATCCTCATGTATGCTTGTGAAACTTGGACATGCAAAGAAACTGAACCATTTCTGTATGATCTGTCTCTGTAGATTGTTAAAAATCAAGCGGCAGGACAAGATACCAAACAGTAAGGTTCTAGCCTGGTCAAACCTTCCGTCAGTACACAACCAGGCAGATCATATATGCTGCATGCCTGATTCAAGGCTCCCAAAGCAGCTCCTTTACAGCTAACTGTCCAAAGGAAAAAAAGACATGCAGGAGGAAAGTAGAAACGGTTCAAGGACAAACAGTTCGGATTACATCCTAACTCATGGGAAAACTAAGCCAAGACGGATGTTCCTGGCCTGCCGCAACTCATAAAGGGGCTATAATTGCTGAATCTGGACGTGATGAAGAATGCGAGAGAAAACGTGACATTAGAAAAACAGAGCCGTCAACATCGCTGATACAGAATTACCGCACCAGTGTCCAACATGCAGGAAATACTTCAGTGCTCGAATCGGTCTAACAAGCCATCTTCAAATCCACAGAACAATTGCATGATCATGGTCATCTTTGCAAGCGATGGACAAACATCATCATACAAGCTGGCAGTTCGGCTTGCCTCGTTGTATGATACACATAAACATGATATTTTAATTTATGTAGATCGTGTATGTATTATTATCGAATCAATCCTCTATTGAATATTATATATTACGAGGAATAATTTGCCCGATGGATTAATTTGCAAAAAATAAAAATAAAAATAAATAAATAAAAATAAAAAGATAAAAAATAATAATAATAATGTCGTTCATCAAATTTTGTCTGCGTTTGTTTAAAATATCACGTCAGTTAATATTTGGGCTTGACGATGAATGCCCTGGAAAAGTCACTTCTGATTAAGGTTTAGTTTCAAACTATGCAAACGAAGAAATGATTTGCGGCGATTTTAAATGGTACCTCTTCTTTTATCGTAAATTGAACACATTATTAAGAGAAAATTAAAATAAAGTGGTGAGGTATGCCCAGGCTTGAACAGGGGATCGTTCGATTTGTAATCAAATGCTCTACACTAAGCTATATCGCCAGATTATAATAATATGTTTGTTTTTTTAGGTACTTGTACAGTTTAATCAAGACATTAAAAAATGAAAATATCGAAAAAAGTTATATTGTACGTATCTGTTTTGGACTGAAGATCTCCGGAAAAAAAAAGAAAAAAAAAATTCATTTAATTTGATCAAGTATTTTTTTTTTTTACAGCGGAAAAACACGTTCTTATGAGAGCGCGTTTAACTTTAAGTCAGGCATTTTGAAATTTGCAGAACACGCCACGGGGAGATAACTCCATGTAAAGCGCCGATACTCCCTCCCCATCTTTAATTCTAGCTTTTCTTCCTAAAGACCGAACCTTTTGCTTGGTATCATAAATTGTTTTTTCGCTGTAAAAAAAAAAAAAAAAACTACTTGATGAAATTAAGTGAATTTTTTTTTTTCAGAGAACTTCATTCCATAACGGATACGTGCAATGTAACCTTTTTTTTTCAATATTTTCATTTTTTAATGTCTTGACTAAACTGTACAAGTACCGTTTTTTTTTTTAAAGAGAAATGATTTGCTGAAATTTTATTATCTCCCTTGGTTGGTGTAAAATGAAATATTTCCCTGTAAAAACTCTTTTTTATCAATAAGGGAGAAAGCATTTTTAAAAATCAGATTTTTTTCTATTTTCGATGCTTATCAAATGAATTTCTGTACAAAACATATCTAAGAACACTGCCAGACATATAAATTACCTTTGTGTGAAATTAGCAAAAGATAAGCTCAGCCGTTTTGGTATTTATAAGGAAGGAAGGAACTCACAGACACGCAAAGTGACCTTTAGTAGTACTAGAGATTGTTTGGAAAGTTAGAAATGTTACTAAATATGTTTAAAATTTTTTTTTTTTTTTTTTTTTTAAATGTCTGTGAAAGGTGATAACATATGTAAAAAAACACAAAATGCCTGTTCATACATTAATAATAATGATAATACTCTGGACCTTTCATAGACTGAACAAAAAAGTAATACTGCTGCTGCTGATGATGATGATAATAGTTTAATAATAAATTTGGTTGTTATATGGAAGATCACATGGAGGGAAAAAATGTTGATGACAAGGAGGAGGGGGGATCAATAACACACAAGGAAACAAAAATAAACGTAATCCCTTGTAATTAACGGGCGAGGGGAGGAATCTTTGGTGGTGAGGAGTTGAGCACCGCATCAATGGACCTTCCGTCATTTCGGGTTCGGAGGAGCGCTAACGCGGAACATGCTGATAACAGTGTAGCTAACTTTGCTGACTGCCGAGTGGATCCGATTGCTCACCGCATGAAAAAGATTGAGGTGGGATTGTCCGAGAGAAAATAAGGGGATCCACGGATTCGGAACATTATAAATAAGTAAAAACAGCTCCAGACGCTTTCATTTCTGAAAAGAAATTTAAAAAAAAAAAAAAACATAATATTAGCGTGATTTTACATGGTGGTGTAGCATTTTTTTTTTTTGTTTTTTTTTTTTTTACAAAAAGGTTACATGTCAAGGCCTAGATAACACTCAAGGATAAGGGTTAATATGTGTATTGTAGTCATTGGGGCAGTTGCAAAATAATCATTTGTAGTGGAAATTTGTTATAATTAAATTATTTACGAAGACAGTTCAATAGAATCTTGTTTAAGTTGGACTTGAAGTAAATATTGTAGTCAGCTGGAAAGCAGACCAGCAGAACAGAGTTCCAAAGGCGGGTAGTTCTAGGAAAGAAGCCTTGTTCATGGAATTCCCATTTAGGTTTAAACAACGATAGAGTGCGGGAATTTATTGATTGTGATTTTGGCTAGATGAATGTTTTTTTTGTGAAAGATTGGTGAAAGGGGGAATCATAGATTGGAGCTCAGTCAAACACTTGCCACGAAAATAGCCATAGAGCGGAGACAGGCTCGCAACGTCTCTTGTGTGGGGAAAAAGGCTGCAGAAAAGTGAAAAGTGCATCACCTACTAGATTACAAAGTCTGTTTTAAAGTCAAGAGTACTCAGATGTGACAACAGTACCCCATCCTAGGATGTAATTGCATCAGCAGCAAGATATCGACTGGCACGGTAGAATGATCCAACTATTTTTCAAGCCACCTTGGCAACAGATTTGATGCATGTGCTTCATTTCAGATCAGGAGTGAAAGCCAAACCAAGAAGTTTGTCTAAACATTGAGTGTCCTTAAAACAAGAGCCGTTCAGGCACTTAATGAAGGAGATGACACTGTGGGAAGGGGGTTATCAAGAAAATTTTAGGGGAGGGTGCTAATACTTGGGGAGAACTTCATTGAGATGCTACTTTATGGTGAGGACGAAATATAAACAAAGAAATATTTATAGCATAGACCTATATAACATACGCATCAAGTGCGCTTGAAACCAAATCACAACGTAATATTAGGAAAATAAACAAATATTTTATTTGTTTGAAATTTATCACAAATATATTTCAGAGGTATACTCCATCTTCATTGTATTGTTTTTTTTTTGTTTTTTTTTCCTTTTCTTCTTTCTTGCCATGTTGTAAATTTGGAGAAAGAAGTCTGTATAGAGCCGCGCTTTGTATCTGGCGGTTGTATCTTGAAATGTTCGAACTGTGCGTAGGTAACGCGAGAATAATGTAAAGAATGACAGTTCAAGAGAAACGTTTTAATTAATATTTTTGACGATAGTGTCATGTAAAACGACGTCAGTTTCTGGTCAATCACTTGACCAGTTTAGGCGTAGATTCTTTTGTCAGTCAGCTTTGTAACCCTTTCCTTCCCTATTGGGTTCTTGAAGGATTTACTTCCTGGCTAACTTGTTTAGAGTCCCTGGGATTGAACCCTAACCCAAGGTCTCTTTGGGAATACTAGGCATTACATGTAAGAGGATGTCACTACTTCCCTGCATGCAACAACTGCAAAAATCTAACGTCAAAGTATACTGGGGTCTGCTTGTGAATTTGATATTCCCATGAGACTTTCTCCTCCAGAAGAAACCAACCTCCTTTCCTTTGTAGAGAAAAAGAAGCAGGTTTTGTTTTTTTGTAAAGTTAGTTTGAGCAGATCTTCTACTCTCTCGAGTATATGTGTCACTATATATATATATATATATATATATATATGTGTGTGTGTGTGTGTGTGTGTGTGTGTGTGCACGTATATATATATTTAGGTGGGATAGTACTTATAGAATATTACTGCCTATAATATTTTGTAAGAGTTATAATCATAGGTTTCAATACTAGTTGATTGTTAGATAATTTTATTCTGAAGTATATATATATATATATTTAGTAATGTGATTGATAATTTAAAAATCAAATTATAATTAAATTAAAAATCCGTTTCATAAGAAGGAACAACAAAATCAATAATTTGTACGATCGTTTCGGAAAACAATGTTTTTATTGTGGTAGACATCAAGTTACGGACAATAATTTTTACATATAGTGTTTTTTTAACAAAGTTTCCTCATCAGCAAAAGTATTGGGAAGGGTTTTTATTAAATGTAAAAGACACCATAAATAAACCTAGCATTAAAAGTAAGGCAGATGTATCTTTTAATTTTTCGCCTTTTGAAATCAGGAACTAAGGTCAAAGCACTCATATAGATGCTTGTTATAGCTTTTCAGAAGTATATGTATGTATGTGTGTATATATATATATATATATATATATATATATATATATATAAGTAGTACTAGATCAGCATTCTTAGTTAATTAAAAAAAAGCTTCTGGTGCTGCATGTGAAATGACATCACAAAAAATAGTGAAGAAATGATGAATCTGAGAAGTGTGAAGTGCCAACGTTGCCTTCACATTTTCGCCAAGTTTCAGAAAAATCTAATGGATGGGGCAAAAGTTATGGGATTAAAAGTGTCATTTTTTGCAATTTTGGGGCATTTGTTACCCCATTTTAACTCCTGGGAACACAGAATCCTAGTGAAAATGGACAAATGGTGCAGTTTCATGCCTTACGACATGTATATTTGAATTCAGCACCATGGAAAACCACTATATAGACATACATATCAAGTTTTTGAGTAATATGAAAAAAAGAGCTCCAAAAAGGCATGTTTTTTTTAGCCCTAAACGTCCCAGACGGATGCGAACCAGAATTTTGCCAGGGTCACCCATACTAAATTTATATTAAGAACAATGGCCTCCACATTTTCGCCAAGTTTCAGGAAAATCTTGGGATGGATCAAACACTATGGGGCAAAAACTGTCATTTTTGGCCATTTTGGGGCATTTCTGACCTCTTGAGCCCCTAGCAACACCGAATCCCAGTATAAATGGACAAATGGTGCGGTTTCAGGCCTTAACACATGTATATTTGAGTTGACCACCGTGAAAAACCACTATATAGTCAAACATATCAAGTTTTTGTTGAGAAATATGAAAAAATAGCCACAAAAAGGGGTGTTATTAGCACTAAAAGTTCTGGGGACACGAACCAGAATTTTGCCAGGGTCACCCATATTGGATTTATATTAAGAATAATGGGCTTCACATTTTGGCCAAGTTTCAGAAAAACTAATGGATGGATCAAAAGTTATGGGGCAAAACGTGTAATTTTTGCCTGTTTTGGAGCATTTTTTTTTTTTTTTTACCTCTTTTGAGCCCCTAGGGACACAACGGGAATTTTTGCAAAAATAGTTTTTTTTTTTTTTGTTACTGTGCACATCTATTGAATAAAATACAATTTGTGGCAAAATTTCAGCAAAAACTAATGAACAGTTATCTGGCAATCGTCCGGATGCACAGATAGACACAGATGTCACTGAAAACATAGGTCCCTCTCCGATAAATCAGGGGATCAAAAAATAAAAAAAACCTTTAACTCACCGAATCAATAAGGAAAAGATATATATTAGGTTGAAAAAGAAGTGCTTGTGGAATTTTTAATTTTGATTTTAAATGATGTATTTCAAAATAAATTTTCGTTATAATACCTTGACTTTATACATCATTTTAAAGAGCGTTTTTCGCTCTTTCTAATCGTTTAAATTACAGAATGTTGAATACAAGATGAAAAAAAAACAACTTCCTTATTTCAATTCAAGCTAGGCCGAAAAGCTGCTGAAACAGCTTGCGGTATCAACAAAGCATTTCGCCCAGGAAACGCTACTGAGCGCACAGCACAATGGTGGTTTAAGAAATTTCGTGGTGGTGATGAGAGTCTTGAAGATGATGAGTATAGATGATGAGTATAGTGGTCGGCCATCGGATGCTGACAACGATTAAGAGCCTTAGTTGAAGCCAATCCATGTACAACTGTTTGAGAACTTGCTTCTGAATTAGACGTAATGTATACAATGATTTCCAATCATTTGAGAGAGATTGGAAAGACAAAAAAACTTGATAATTGGGTGCCTTATAAATTGAATGACAACCAAAAGAAACGCTGTTATGAAGTGTCATCATCCCTTCTTTTATGCAATAACCCGTTTCTCGACAAAGTTGTGACTTGTGATGAAAAGTGAGTTCTTTACGACAACCGGCGACACTCAGCTCAGTGGTTACGACGAAGCTCCATGACGCTTATTCACGCCAGAGTTGTACCGAAAGAAAGTCATGCTGACTGTTTGGTGGTCTGCGACTGGTCTCATCCATTAGTTTTTTTTAATGTAGGCGAAACCATAGCAGAAAGTACTGTCAACAAATGGATGAAATGCATCAGAAACTTCGACTAAACCTAGCATTAGTCAACAGAAAAGGCCCAATTCTCCTCCACAACTATGTCCGACCACATGTTGCTAAATTGACCCTGCAGAAGTTGAACGAATTGAGCCACGAAATTGCCTCATCCGCCATACTCTCCAGACCTCTCATCTACTGGCTACCACTTTTTCAAGCATCTCAACAACTTTCTGCATGTTTGTCAAAAATAGTTCTAGTAGATCTTTTCATCATTTTTCATCATCTTGAGTTGAAAGCCATGTTTAGTTTCAGAACAGTTTCCGATGATTAGTTGTTCTATACACGTCCTGGAGGTGACTGGTTCTCAGTAGACAGTTCTTTTGTTCAGGTTGCTGACTTTATAATTTTTGTAGCCACAGAGCAAAAGATTCTTCCCATGTTGGTATGAAGAAAACATATGCAAGGTTGCTAAAAAAAAAAAAAGAGGTATAATTTTTATCGAGCAATTCTGGTTTCTGATTGGTTGGTAACAGAACATGAATTAATTTGATTCATCAGTTCCTAGCAGTAAAGGTTTAATATTTATGGAGCAATTCTGGCTTCTGGTTGGTTAATAGCAGAACATGAATTTGATTTGTCAGTTCCTAGCAGTATTGTTTATAAATGATGGGATGTGTCTCCTAGCGGCTTCGGCTGCAGGGAGACAGGGTAGTACACGTCAAGGATTCGTCACTTGACACTCAGCCAAACAGGTGAGGGGCCGTGAACCGGCCCATCACCTGTTGGACTGAGGTACACCGCCTGGGTAATACCTAGGAGGTCCACCCTCCCAGTCCTTGCCACCGGGCTTTCCGGTGGGGCAAGTTTATTGCTTGCTGCCTGAGGCGCCCCGACCGGGGAATGCTGACGGGGTTACTAAGGCAATTTTTAAAATTGCAGGAGTGCCCCTCCTTTAGGGGAGTCTGCGGGGTTCCCACTTTCCAGGCCTTGTGCCAAATATTGCCGATGTGGGTGGCAATTAAATAACTACCTCATTAGTAGTCAAATAAATTATTGCAATATTTTGACATGACACATAAAAACGTAATCATGTTTTGATCTAAAATACATCTTTTGAAAACTGCACAAGACACCAAAATAATTACTTGTTTTAGACTGAAGTTTCAATTGTTTTTGGAAGGAAATATAGTTACGCTGTGGCAGAGACCAAGACTATAAGGATTGACATTGATGGTGTTGACGCCATGTACCTAAATCATACCTTACCTGTTATCCAACTATCAATGATGGATGGATTGCTTACCTGTCATCGAGTTAGACTGAAAAGTAAACACTGAGTCAAGAAAGAGGGTTATTCATACCTAATTAACACAAGTAAAGGTTGGAAAACTTTTCTAATAGTGAAGAATTTTCCAACACTCAGAATAGAAAATAGAATGGAATCAGATGAAGACAAGAGTTGGATAAGCAAACACAACAAATAGGCTTCCTCTCTCTCATTTTTTTTTTTTGTTTTTTTTTTTACAAGATAGTCACCACTTATCAAGGCCCGGAGGCCATTCGGGGATAAGGGTTATTGCGTGTACAGTACGTTAGTATTGGAGATTTGATAGAGTGTCTTACTTAAGGGGGTGGTTCATCAGGAATTTGTTTATGTTTGACTTGAAGACATCCAGGTTGTAGTCAGGTGGGAAACAGGCAAACAGAACAGAGTTCCACAGGAGTGTACTTCTAAGAAAAAAGCTTTGTTCATGGAATCTACGTTTTGGTTTTGGCACAGATAAAGAGTGGGGAAAATTTTTGACAGTGGTTTCAGCTAGACGGGTATTTATTGTGAAAGATTAGCGAGGGGGCACTAGAGATTGGAGCTCAGATGAGCACTTGCCATGGAAGTAACGATAAAACAAAGACAGGCTCGCAACCTCTCTCCCACAGGAGAGAGGTTGCAGGGAAGAGAAAAGGGCATCCCCACTAAGCCACGAAGCCTATTTTGTACTCTGTCAAAGCAGGATAGGTATACATACATACACATACACACACTAGCAAGGATACCTAGTGTTGTCCACGAGTGAATAAAGATCAACAAATGTTTAATCCACCCATATTACTGTAATGCAAATCGGTAAAGTCATCCATTGTTCAATCCTCTTTGTAGTTACTTAATCCACAATATTGTAGTCTACATTGCACTGTAGAGAACCTACCATTAATTTTATAAAATTATTTTTATGTTCATATTTAATGGCTAGAATTAAAGTTTAAAACGAAAAAATAAAGTATCATGCTTCAATTGGGTTCTAAACAGAAGCATTCATTTTGAACAGTTCGCTGTCATATCAAAAAACCTACTGTTGATTTTATATACTGGGCCTTTCGGCTTGTGTGGTAATAAAACTTCTCAAATGTACTTGTGATGCTAGGCCGTGTAAGGTGTTAACTCTGGTCAAAATCGCCTGCTGCTCCTTTCAGATTATTTTGATTATCGATACTTATTGAAGACATTCCAATACAAAACCTATCTAAGAACACTGCCAGGCACATAAAGTACCCTTGTGTGAAATTTCATAAAAATCGGACCAGTCGTTTTTGAGTCCATAGGGAACTCACATACAAATAGTAGAGATAGAGATAAATATAGATATATATACACTTTTATTTAAATTCAAACGAACAATATTTTAACGTCGCTACATGATCATGTTTCGGTCCAATTAGTTATAAATAACTAAACAATCTCATCAGGTGACAAAAAAAAGTTCCTTTTAAATAAAGATAAAACTTTAGGTACTTGTGCAGTTTAGTCAAGACATTAAAAAATGAAAATATTGAAAAAAAAAAAAAAAGATTATATTGTACGTATCTGTTTTGGACTGAAGATCTCCGAAAAAAAAATTTCATTAAATTTGATCGAGTAGTTTTTATTTTACAGCAGAAAAACACGTTTTTATGAGAGCGCATTGAAGTCAGCCATTACGAAATTTGTTGAACACGCCAAAGGGAGATAACTCCAGTTAAAGTGCCGACACTCCCTCCCCATCTTTATTACTAACTTTTCTTCCTAAAAATCGAACGTTTTACTCGGTATCATAAATTGTTTTTTCGCTGTAAAATAAAAACTACTTGATGAAATTAAGTGAATTTTTTTTTTCAGAGAACTTCAAACTATAACGAGTACGAACAATATAACTTTTTTTCAATATTTTCATTTTTTTAATGTCTTGACTAAACTGTATAAGCGCCAAACTTTGTTATTTTCATTGGTTATTATCTTTTAATATTCTTAATCTGTAATATATATATATATATATATATATACTCGGGTTTTTTTTTATATTCAAAAGTAATGGACTAATGAATTCAACGAGGTTGTTAGATAGTGCTCAATAAAAAGAGCTGATAATACTTGTTTATTGTTATATAAACATGCTCACATCCTGCTGCTACAAATAGCCACTTGTTTTCAATCAAACATTATTCATTGAACTTTTGAATAGTCAAGTCGCTGCCTGATGATATCTGTTGTTTGATTGAAACAAGTGGCTATTTGTAGCAGCAGGATGTGAGCATGTTTATATAACAATAAACAAGTATATATATATATATATATATATATATATATATATATTGGTATATTTAGGCAGCATTTTTTCATTCAAGCAAATATTATTAAATGCAACGGAGACAAAATATTAATAAAAGTTCCATAGTTGTTGCTGTCACCTAATGCCGTTTACTGTATATTTTAGTTTCCATTTTTAATTCTCATTTTCGCTCCTTCACACTTTTATTTCAACAATATTACTTGGAATCATCAAACACCAAAATATTTTCATGGAATTTTCAAACATCAAACTACAGCAAAATTCTTCCTAGGATTATTCACCAAAATATTTTTCTGTTAAAATTATATACACACACACACACACACACACACACACACACACACACACACACACACATCCATATGTCTGTAAGTTAAGGTAGAGAGGGTCTGTTTGTTTGCTTAAAATGGATCATATATTATTTTTTTTTTATACATCTATACACATATAAAGTTGACCCCTTAGCATCTACTTTTACCGGCTAAAAACCAAATCGAATTTGTTCCACAGGTTCAAATCTGCTATATATCAAATTTCAAGTCTGTAAACCAAAAATTAACTGAACTTTGATAGAGACCATTCCAGATACACACACACACAGACAAGATCACTTATATACACACGTGTGCATGTGCTAAAATTTTTTCAAACTAAATACTACGCAATTATGCAGAATGTTGAAACTATGCATAAATAGAATTAAACATTGGCTCATTCTTTTGTTTTAATACTATGGAACTGGCTAGTGTATTTTTTTTCTGGCTTTTGTGGGCTGTTTCAGTGGCAGGCTTGTTTGGGTCTTCTACGTCATTTGTGAGATAGTCCTTTCCAAAATAAGTGGCAAGTTGTGTTATGGATGTTGTACTGCTTGCTCGGTTCTTATGATGATCTTTAATTTTCATCAGGTTTGGGTTAGAGAAACGTTTCATGTACTGCCCTATGCTGACAATTGTATCTCTATGCTGATGGTTAACTTCCGAGAGTCCCATACCTCCTCCTCGCCTGGGTAGGTATAACTGAGGCATGCATTGGTTTCGATAAATTACTCTATTCAAGGTTAACATTTTCCTTGTCTTCGTGTCGAGCCAATTTATATCTTTTTGAGGCCAGTCAATAATGCCAAAACCATATGTTAGCACTAGCATAGCAAGTTGGTTAATAGCCGTAATTTTATTTTTTGGTGATTTGAGTATATATATATATATATATATATATCTATAATATAAAGCTGAATGTCTGTGTGTGTATGTGTGTGTGTGTCTGGTCACGAATAGGCTCCTATATGGTTGACTATTTTAAAAAACTGATTACATATAATGATAGAAGATATATCTAGACACAGGAATGGGTATGTTTGATCTGGCAGAATAGTGGTTCATTAAAATTGTGGGGTCTGCGTTCACTCCTGGTCCACAAAGTATGGAAATAAAAAGTTTAAAAATTTAAAAAAAAAAAAAAAACGTTTACAAGTGTTTCTGATATAGATGTACATAAGAATACTTTGATAAGTATGTTTTAACTTAAATAGGGATGGTATAATAAAATTGTGGGGTCTGCGTTCGCGCCTGGCCTCCATAGAATGGAAATAGGCACAAACTTTAATAAAGACTTTTCATATCTCTCTGTGTAAGTATACTTTGATAATTATGTTTCAGTTTGAAGAAATATGGTATAATAAAATTATGGGGTGTTCGTTCGCACATGACCTCCATAGAATTAAAATATGTCACAAAATTTAACAAGGTTTTTTAATATAGATCCACAGAATATTGTGATAAGTATTTCAGTGTGAACAGGTATGGTATAATAAATTATGGGGTGTATCTATTTTATTTTTACTTTCATCATATTTTGCTTTGGTTTTGATACGCCCAAATTCAACCCAAATTTACAACCCTTCCTTTTCATAACCTATCATACTTTCCTAAATCAGAGTCCATTTTCTGTAGGCTGTTTTTGAACTCAGTTAACGACGGGTACTTTTGCTAGTATATATATAGGTATATTTAGGCAGTATTTTTTCATTCAAGCAAATATTATTAAATGCAACGGAGACAAAATATTAATAAAAGTCTCATAGTTGTTGCTGTCACCTAACGCCGTTTACTGTATATTTTAGTTTTCACTTTTAATTCTCATTTTCGCTCCTTCACACTTTCATTTCAACACCTGAAGATGATCCGTCGACGAATCGAAAGCGCTCGTGACAACAACTATGGAATTTTTTAATATTTTTGATTTTGATATAAAAAAGATTATACGGAAAATCTAAAAATTAAAAAAAAGAATCATAAAGCAAAGTGTCTCCATTGCATTTCTAAAAGCCCTCCAACACTTGTCAATATATAAACTTAATTTTTGAGATATGGATTGGTTATTCGTATTATTTAGATTCTTCGGACTACTGTTCTCATCTTGAGTGTCATTTTCACAACATTTCTGGAGGGAAAAACAAAATCATCTACAATTATGGGACAAAGTAAAAATTATGGTACTTGTACAGTTTAGTCAAGACATTAAAAAATGAAAATATCGGAAAAAGTTTAAATTGTATGTATCCGTTATGAAACAAAGTTCTCCAAAAAAAAATTTCACTTAATTTCATCAAGTAGTTTTTTTTTGTTTTTTTTTTTTCAGCGGAAAAACACGTTTTTATGAGAGTGGCCATCTTGGATTTTAAAAAAAAATGGTTTGAATTTTAGAAATGCTAAAGGGAGATAACTCCAGTTAAAGCGCTGACACCCCTTCCCATGTTTAATACTAGCTTTTCTTCCTAAAAATCGAACATTTTGCTCGGTATCATAAATTGTTTTTTCACTGTGAAAAAAAATAAATAAATAAAAAAAAAAACTACTTGATGAAATTTTTTTTCCGGAGAACTTCGTTCCATAACGGATACGTACAATTTAAACTTTTTTCAATATTTTAATTTTTTAATGTCTTGACTAAACTGTACAAGTACCAAAATTATAGATGAAGAAGAACAGCAGAGAGTAAGACTCAAAAAAGCAGTTGTGCAACGATAAATTACTAAGTAAACCTAACACAGAATTTAACACGATATGGGAACCATTAATTATAAATATTACATGATATATACAGTAATAAGTAAACAACAAAATATATATAAATATTTATTTATTTATTTATTTATTTCAGGTAGAAAAATATCTAAAAATTAAGAATAATTGAATGTCAACAAGAGTCGTTGATAGTGCTCAATCAAAGAGAGCAAATTATAGTTTTTATTCTTTATGTAAATACAGTCATATCTTGCAACGATGTGCAAACCGGTTCAATCATATTTGATTATATCAGTCAAGAACAATTAAAAATACAAAAATTAAAAAGGTTACAGACCTTTTTAAATTTTGAGGAGAGAAAAAAAGCCAAGACTGGCAATAACCAAAAATTAAAGTTTTTGAATAAAAAAAAAATATATATATATATATATATATATATATATATATATATATGTGTGTGTGTGTGTGTGTGTGTGTGTGTAAACAAAAAATTTGAAAAAACCTTTAAGTGTTGAATGTAATGATAAAATCTTTTTTTTTTTTTTTTGCCAATATTTCGCAAATAAATAGCTTCATCAGGGTAGAAAGTTCGATCCGTGAAATTTTTTTCTCTTTTCTTCATTTTGGTGTTATGGTGAAGGTAATGCCTCGGAGTAAAAGAGAAGTGGTAGGTTTAAGGTTCCTAAAATTTGTATGCAAGGACCCATGGTGCAGTAAAAAAAATCAATTTTAAAAGTGATTTTGCTTGTGAAGGTTAAAGGTTCAATCCTCAGTGTGGACGACCGATAAATACAATTGCAAATTACTTAGGACCTCTATCCAGTCATGGCTGACTGGATGAGAGCATGCTACCCCCATGAAGTAAATAACGGATTCTGTTCAAAATTCTGTCTAGATTCCCAAGTTTGGCAGAAACATTCTCAAGTTGAAGAAAATTGGAGATTACATCAATTGAAACGTGAAAATGACACTCAAGATGAGAGAACAGTAGACCGAAGAATCCAAATAATACGACTATAGAGACTTGCTCAGTTTCTAAGATTTAATCGGAGAGAAAGTTTATTCATTTACGAGAGGCTGCATAACTAATTTGATTATTTATTTAATTAATTTAAGTTTGAATAATCCGGATAATACGAATATGACGTATGGGTGATACTAAGAATACAATTGTGACTTACTTGAGATCCGATCATGGCTGACAGAATAGGAACATGCTACCCCATGTTGGAAATTCTGTGCAGATTCCCAAGCTCGACAGAGATTCCTGAGGTGAACAAGACACCCTTGATCAGAGGTTGCATCGGTCGAAACATTGTGTAAATGATGAGAACAGTAGTCTGAATAATTCAAATAATGTGAATTATAAATTCTCATCTCAAAAATTCAAAACCACAATTGACAATTATTATTATTTTATTAATTTTATTTATTGCAGACCAATATCCTTATCTTTTTCTTTGCTGTTTCATGACGTATTGGCCAACTATTGCTCTGGCCTTCGTCAGGTGGTAACCGCGACGGATAGGAACTCTGAATCTCTTGACTGCATCCATTGCAATTACTGCCTTCCATAGTTCTCGTCGTCTCACCACATTTTGGTCAAGTAAGCTTTGGGCAGGATTGAAACCGCTATCTTCAGACAATTCTCACCTGGAACCGTACCGAATGGTACATATAATTGGAATTCATTATTGAGATGAGTATTGTTTTATTAATTTTGTTTTATTGCAGACTATTATCCTCATCTTTTTCTTATGGACCCGATCACAGAAGATAATAAATAAACATGAATTTATAAGACCAAAAAGTTCAACCTTGATCGCCCTTCAGGGCCCGTGGCGCAGTTGATAGAGACATTAAATCTCTATGGTTCCAGGTGAGAACTGAAGATAGTGGTTTCAATCCTACCCAAAGTCAGCCAGAGGGTTACTTAGCCAAAACGTGGTGAGACGACAGCAACTACGGAAGGCAGTGATTGCAGTGGATGCAGTCAGGAGATTCGGAGTTCCTATCACGTCATGGTTACCACCCCTGACGAAGGCCAGAGGAATAGTTGGCCAAAACATGGTGAAAAACAACAACTAATAAAGATGAGAATAATAGTCCGAAATAAAAAAAAATTAATATATATAATGCTCATCTCAAAAATGAATTCCAATTAAGGAATAATATATATGCATGTCTCTCTCTCTATCTCCTTATGTCTCTGTCTCTCTCTATATATATCCTTATGCCTCCCTCTCTCTCTCTCTCTCTCTCTCCTTATGTCTCTCTCTCTCTCTATATATATATATATCCTTATGTCTCTCTCTCTATCTCCTTATGTCTCTCTCTCTCTATCTATCTCCTTATGTCTCTCTCTCTCTCTATATATATAGGCTAGAGGAATAGTTGGCGAAACGTCGTGAAAAACAACAACCAATAAAGATGAAAACAACAACTAATAAAGATGAGAATAATAGTCCGAAATAAAAAAAAATTAATATATATAATGCTCATCTCAAAAATGAATTCCAATTAAGGAATAATATATATGCATGTCTCTCTCTCTCTCTCCCTCTCTATTTGTTTTTTTTTTTTCATTTTTCTTAAACTTTTTCTTCTAGGGGATGGGACATCCAACCAGATGTCTGACATTTACCCCTATTTTAGTGAGTCCAACCAAGAGATCTTTTCAGGATTATAGCCGTCCCTTTCAGTGCAATCGTTTGTATTTCACTTGCACTTAGTTCACCGGGTATGCTTGCTATGTACTTTTTAAAGTTCTTTTTCATAAGCCCAGTTACTCCTATGATGACTGGTATAATTGAAACGTCTTTTAATTTCCAATTTCGTTTCATATCATACATAAGTCCTTGATACTTTGTTATCTTTTCCCTCTCAACTCTGTTAAGCCCTGTATCATTGGGTACACTGACCTCTATTACGGTCGCTTTTTTGTTTGCTCTGTCCCAAATCACTATATCTGGTTTAACAGCTGCGTTTTCAAGATATGTAGCAGTAGGGATTATGTAGTCATAGTGAATAGTGTAGTTGTCATTCCCAACTGTTTGTTCGGGTATATGTTCCCAGGAGTATGTTTCTCTCTCTCCTTATGTCTCCTTATATATATATATATATATATATATATAGAGAGAGAGAGAGATAGTGAGATAGCGAAAGAAAGGTAGATATATAAAGATATTTTTTAAAGTCCTCCAAGCATTGTTTTGAGTTTAAAATAAAATAACTTTAATATATATGTACTAAATGACAACGGAACATTATGTAAAATAAAACGATATTTATTTGTTTTAAATAAATATTTCGACCATCCATTTCTAGCTGGCCGAAACGTCGTGAAACAACCAAGAAAAAGATGAGGGTAATGGTCCGCAATAAATAAAATTAATAAAACAATAATCATTGTCAATAATGAATTCCAACTAAATAATTATTATTGTGTTTGCTATCCGAAAACAATGTTTTTATTTCTCATCAAATGGAGACATGAAACTATAATAAAAATACAATTTAAAAAAAAAAAAAAAAAAAAAAGAATTAAAAAAAACTGCTCATTATTAAATTATTAGGAATGCATTCAGATTTTTCTAATCAGGACTGACCAATCAGCACGTTTCGGTCAGAGAAAAGAATGAAAAAAAGACAACAAACAAAATAAAGAAAATACTAGCGATAACTACTACTAATAATATTCAACTTTATCTAGAAAAAAAACAAATAATAACTAAATAAAAGATATTCAGGGCTACTAAAAGAAAAAACAACATATATGACACCAAGAGAAACAGATTGAGATATATATATATATATATATATATATATTAGTGACGGGACGATTCCAATATTTTTCCGGATCCCGATACAATTACCGATTTTGTACTAATTTCCCGATTCTGATACACTTATCAATTCCGATTCTTTATAAATCTTTACATATTTTACTATGAAATGGTTATTTTGTCCCAATTACACTAGTATAAAGACATCTTAAACGCACACAAATGCATGCCAATCTTTCACATCTGGCTTAAACTACTGTCAATAATTTTCCCCACTCTTTATCTGTGCCTAAATCAAAACGTAGATTCCATGAATAAAGCTTCTTTCTCACAAGTGCACGACTATGGAACTCTCTTCCGTTTGCATGTTTCCCACCTGACTACAACTTGGATGTCTTCAAGTCCAACATAAACAAATTCCTGACAAACCGCCCTCTTAAGTAAGACACTATCAAATCTCCAATACTAATGATTACTACAATACTATCTCATTGATTACTGTACACGCAATAACTCTTATCCCTGAGTGGCCTTCGGGCCTTGATAAGTGGTGACCTCCATGTAAAAAAAAAAAAACATTTTCTCAACCGTAAAAATACATTTGTGAGGGTGGGTGGGGGTGATCTATAGATTTTAGTCTAACTGGAAGTTTAAATCAATAAATATTTATTTTATTACTGGTAACAGCGAAAGACATTTTTGAAAACAAAATCAAATGAAAAATATAATTAAAGGAATCGTTTGGGGCATCGGAAAATGGAGACAAATTTTTCCATTCCGATTAATCATCCCAATACTTTTGCTGTCATTTTTATTAGCAATATTAAACAACTTCAAAATGCTAATAATCTATTTTTCACTACCTTAGCATTTTTAAAGAGCTATTGTTATTCATATATATATATATATATATATATATATATATATGTATGCAATTCCGCTGTTCAATCTCGAAAGACATAGGATGCCCCTTGTAGGGGCAGCTGCACATGTAATTGTGAAGCAAGGGTTGCACAATCACCAACCACACCTCTCCTGAATCGGCACTGCTTGAGTCCAGTGGCAAGGAAAAGTCCAAGACACCTGGAAACTATGCCGAGATAAGAGGAGAGGACATACAGCACCTGGAAGTCCCAAATGGTCACCCATCTGGTACTGACCAGATTTGACATAGCTTAACTTCGGTGATCCAACAGGAACCGGTGTGTCAACATGATTATGCCAAATATATATATATGTGAATGTGTCAACCCTTATTTTTTTTTAAAGGATGTATCTATTCATTTATCATATATATATATATATATGGTGCTATAAAATAATAGCTCCTTGTGTGGTGAATCCAATGTCTTTTGGGAGGGTCCCCCCCCCCCAGAAGGGTGTTTATATACTCATAAAATTATTAAAAATTATTTTCATTTTTATGATTTTATAAACATTAAAAGATTTCTTTTTACCAACATTTCCCCCCCCCTCACCATATTTTTATTCCAAGAAAAAAAAAAACTCTCCAGCTGTTTTTTTTTTTCCTGAGGAACACATTTGTCTCTAATGAGTTGTTTCATTAATTTCTGCTATTCAGCAAAACATGTGTAAGGCATACTACATTCACATATGAATAAAATACTATGAGTGTGAAAGAAATACATCTTCTAGTTTCAGAATGATAATTACCGATATATTATATTGAATGATTTAATCCTATCCTGAAAAAAAAAAAAAAAAAGTGCTCAATGCTTGAGATAGAGCATCAGCACAGGATGGAGTATTGTTGCCACATCTGGGCAGGAGTTGCTAGAAGCACTTGTCCTGCCTTGACAGAGTTCAAAATAGATTTCATAGCCTAGTCGGGGATGTTCTCTTCTCTTTCCTGCAACCTCTTTGCCACAGAAATGACATTGCAGGCCTTGTCTCTGCTCTATCGTTATTTTCATGGCAAGTGCTCGTCTGAGCTCCAATCTCCATTTAACCTCATTTTATAAAAAAAAAAAAAAAACATGACTGGGTTAGAGATTATAATTCAGGATATGTCATTTTTAAAACTGGTTTTAAACAGATACAACACTATGTCGACATCACCTATTTTATTCTTATCTCATCAAAAGAAAAAACAACCGTAAGAGCCAGGTAGATCCAAGGATGGACTATTGTTGCCATATTTGGGCAGGAGCTGCTAGAAACACTTGTCCTACCAGTAGAGAGTTCAAAATAGACTTCATAACCTAGTAGGGGATACCCTTTTCTTTTTCCCACAGAAGAGACATTGCGAGCCTGTCTCTGCTTTAGCGTTATTTTCATGACAAGTGCTCGTCTGAGCTCCAATCCTCTTTTGTCCTCATCTTATTCAGGATATGTCATTGTTTAGACCTGTTTTAAACAGATTTATACAACACTATGCCGACATTACCTATTCTATTCTCATCTTAAAAGAAAAAACATGTCTTGAGTTGGGTGAAATCTATTGAAAGACAATTTTATTTGCATTTATGAAGATATGACAAATCTGTTTCTGTTGGCTGAATGGATGTCAAAGAAATAGTCTCACTCTCAACGCTATAATCAAGAAGCTCTGAAGAGGCAAAGAGCGAAAGAAAGAAAAATAAGCAGGCAAAAAAAGTCGCAAGAATACTTACAAAAAAAAGTCTCAGCACAGACTGACTGAAAGCAGCCAGGACATGACGACGAATATATATATATATATATATATATATATATATATATATATATATTCTTTCAATTTTTGTTTTAATTTTGGTGAAATTTGTAGCTTTTTTTTTTGTTGCTGATTATTTGTGGTTGCTGGGTTTAACACACAAAAACTTTGTTCTGAAGACAGTTCCGTGTTTAAAAAATTTGACTTATTGTATAACTCGAAATAAACATTGCTTGAAACAGCTGTAAAGAACTATGAGATATACATACACACACACACACACACCAGGGTAAAGGTATTCAAGAGTGATAACTAATGAATTTAACAAGGTTATTAAGAGTGCTCAATAAACGAAAGCACAAGATATAATTTTATCAATATAAACAAATTTACATGGTCGCAACACTATACATGCTAATGTTTTGGACAAATGGTGCTAAGTTAAAACCAGAAGTCCTCATCAGGCGACTTAATAAATGGTTGCTTTCCACAAAAGAAACCAGTTCACAAATGAAGAAAAAACATACACATGTCTCTAAAGAACCGTGTTAGGATTAGTGTGTGTGTCTGTAATGAAATTTGTAGCATTTTAGAGCAGGAACATTGTAATTTTTTTTTTAGGCTACCTATAAAAATTTTCTTCGGAAAAGGGCCTTGTTTTATGAAGCTTTTCTACAGTTTATTGTACGATTTAAAATAAACACTGCCTTGAAATAGCTGTAAAAATTATAATACCTTTGTGTATACCTTTTATTTTGAACCCAATTTGAAAAGTTGTTTAAATCGTCAATATATGAAGTTATAAAAGTATATATGGCAATTAAGCTACACATGAATTTTCTGCATTTCTTTCTCAGGAGGAATCGTCAGGTTAATGCATGGAACTGATATTACGACGTTTTAATATATATATATATATATATATATATATATATAGGATTAAGTTTGCTAGTTAACCAATCAGATTCTTTATTATTCCCGTTCTTGTTTTCAGCAGCCAATGGTTGTTCTTTTTTCAAAGATTCAGTTAACTTGTAATTCACCTCTCTCCTTATTTGTTTTTGGAGAGGAGTGAGCCATATATTTGTTTTCAATAAATATTAACAATTTATTATATATATATATATATATATATATATATATATATATATATATAAGCTTTATTCCAATAAATATTGAGCTACTATATTTGCAAGTTAATGATTGATCATTGTCGCTAACTCTTTGTGAGTTTTCTATTAGATTTAATTTGAAAGTATATACTTTCAAATTAGATCATATAGAAAACTCCTAGTGCTTGTGTATATATTTATGTATGTATATAGTAAGTGACATTATAAAAAAAAGGAATTCTTTTATATACTAAGTGACATTATAAAAAAATTATTGTATATAGTTTAGATCAATTCCTGCGAGAATTTTCAAAGCAGGATAAAGCTCAATATCTAACATCTTTAAAGAACTTCTTTTTTAAATTTTAAAAATTACAATATAGGTATAAATAAATTACAGACCAGAGTAGTATCATATTGTGTTAAGGTCAATTTTGGAGAAAAAAAAAAAATCTTACACCTGTTTCGATAAAAAGTTCAGTGTACATGAACAAAATCCAACTTATCATACAAATGCCTCCCTCCTGCATATTCAGAGATAATTGCCAGATAAAAACTTCATAACATCAAGGCATGTAATATATATATATATATATATATATATATATATATATATATATATATATATATATCATTCAAACACAGTAGTGTTTGAATATATGGTCAAGTGTCAATTTTAGTCATTTAGAACTGCTTTAAAGCTTCACCGCTCACTCATTTTCCGAACAAATTTCAAACAATTATTACAGTTTATAGATCCACTTCTCAGTTATATTGTGAAAAAAAATTTTTGTTCAGTAAAACAAAAGTTATGATAAATTTTCTGGTGTTCAAGATCGTAGAAAACTATTACAAAGTGAGCAACGTTTTTTTATGAGTGGTTTCCATAGCAACCACGTCGCTTCAGTGATTAATGTTGCTACTCATTCACTAATGAAAGCATGAAAGGGAGATAATTGAGGGTATTTTATTGAAAGCAGACGAGTGCCGTACATTGTTATTACATATGTGTTTTTCAAACAATTATTACAGTTTCATAGATCACTGTCTCAGCTATATTGTGAAAAAAAAAAAGATTTTCAATTTTCGTTCAGTAAAACAAAAGTTATGATGAATTTACTGGTGTTCAAAATCATATACGGTGGTCAACGTTTTTTTATGACTGGTTTCCATAGCAACCACGGCGCTTCAGCGACTACTGTTGCTACCAATTCACCACTCTCGCGAAAAGAGAAGGTAACAAGTGAAACCGAGAGAATAAAAGGGAGATAATTAGGGGGGATTTTATTGAAAGCAGACGAGTGCCGTACATTGTTATTACATATGTGTATGTTATGTTTATGGGGACAAAAAAATAAGACTGAAATTAAACAAAGAACAAATGAATTTACTGGAAGCCTGGAAAAATCATGGATTACAATAGAAAAATGCAAGCATGAAAAGTATATGGTTAAGCTTAAACATGAAAAAGTAAAGGACTAGTTGTTAAAAGTGGAAAAGAAAAGGACAAGATATTCTAGTAAAAAATATAATAAATTTATAACTTGCAATATTGCAGCTTTAAAAAATTTTTTTTATTCATTTATAACATTATATAATCAATTCTTAATGCTGCAATATTTTAAGTAATAAATTTATTATATTTTTTACTAGAATATCTTATCCTTTTCTTTTCCAGTTTTAACAACTAGTCCTTTACTTTTCCATGTTTAAGCTTAGCCATATTACTTTTCATGCTCGCATTTTTCAATTATAATATGTATATATATATATATATATATAACTATTTCATTTATTCACATAAATTTACTATACGAAAGTATAGATTTATGCGTAAACTTTAAGTATTTACTTCAAAAGTGCTCAATACGTAGGTAGAGCTAGTTAGTAATTTATAAAGTATATATGGCGATTAAGCTACACTGAATATTCTGTGTTTCATCCAACTATAGGATTCGTCAGGCTTATGCGCGAATTCTGTCGTTGCTTCTTGTTTTTATACATGTTGAGGATTACTAGTTGGCCAATCAGCTTTCTAGTATCCACCGCGCCCCTTCCTAACCAGCCAATGGGCATGCATTTTATCAAACAAAGGATCTGTTTTAGAGCTAGGCAGTGTAGCTTAATCGCCATATATATTTTATAAATTACTATATATATATATATATATATATATATATATACATATATATGAGTCTTTTTCTTGTTGCTTATATATATATAATATAATATATATATAATATATATATAATATTATATTATAAATTACTATATATATACATATATATATATCTTCTTTTTCCCAGATTTCCAATGTTATTATTACATAATTTTAAAAGACATCAATGTATTCGTGTATATATGTTTGTAAAAATACTGACTCATGTTATTGGAAATGACCTCATCTCTCTTTAACGGTGTCCTTTATTACACAATAAATCTAACTGCTTCTATACTATAAAACAAAAAAAAATACTGATTTTCAAGTAAAGCAAATGGTACCTATGCAATCGTTGCGTGTCAAATAGGAAAAAAAATCCAAGAATCATGAAAATCGATGAGGTAGAATAAAAAAATTATTCAGGGAAAACTATACCGATTAACAGAACAGAAAACAGTTAATATGTTTACAAAAACAATGTATCTTTGCTCTCTTCTAATAAATAAATGCGTGTGTGTGTGTGTATGCATGTCTATAAATATAGACACACAAACTCGCATGTGCATGTATGTTGGCGTGTTCACTCAATATGGCTGACCTGGTCTCAAAGAGTTATATTGTAATGTTATTTTCAGAGCAAAAAAAAAATTTTGTACGGGTTTCTGGAGAAAAATTCAATGCATACTTTGGGACAAGATCACAGTGTAGTATCTGTTCTTTAGATGCTCCACTTCAATTTCTTGTTCTCTGTCAGTGGAGGAGATATCCTTCACGACTGAGACAATTTTTATTTTTGTTCCTTTTCTCTGCGTTAAAAAATGACCCTGGTGTCTAACTCTGTCCCGTGGGGAGGCATTGTAAATAGGAAAAATTTTTGTATGGGTTTCTGGAGAAAAATTCAATGCATACTTGAACAAAATCCAAGTTACCATAGGAACAATTCCTTTCCCCCATCTTTAGAGATAATTACCAGATGAAAAGGTACAAATATCCAAGTATTTGTGTGTGTGTGTATATTTGCTCTCCTTTAAAGTGTGTGTTTGTGCGTGTGCATGTGTGCATATTTATAGATACACAAATATATATGGATGTGCATGTGTGCTGGCGTGTTCACTCAATGTGACTGACCTGGTCTCGCAGAAAGGTCCCATGAGTAGCCGTAAGTAACCGTTTGAGGGCACTAAACAAAAGGATGAGGCCCACATACGAAACGTACGCGGCATACATGTAGAGTGTGATGTAACGCGGCGGCAGCCACAAAGTCATATATTTCATTTCTCCGGAATCATCTGAAAAAAAAAATCAAAGAAGTTTATGTAGTTTGTTTCAAACATTGTTTATTGTGTATATATAAAAGTAATTGGTATTGTTTTACTCTGGCATCCCCATTGCTTCTGTGAAGCTGTGAGCATGGCGGTGTATGCAAAAAAATTATCCCCAGCAATGTTTTAAGTTAAATGTCAATTGCTAGTTTTATTTTTAATAAAAAACAAGGCGTTTTTTTTTTGTTTTTTTTTTCAATTAGATTACAAACTTTATTTGAACATTTCAAACAAACTTTTTTCATACATAAAAAATAGATCTTTTACAATATATAATTTAGTGTTGGGATGATCCCTATATTTTTCAGATTCCAATTCCAGTAAAATGTTGATTAACGATTCAGATATCAAGTACGATTCCGATTTTTTTTTTTTTTTTTTTTTACACAGGCATCACCATTTATCAAGGCCAAGAGGCCACTCGAGGATAAGGATTAAAGAGTGTACAGTAGAAATTGGACAATATAGTAATCGTTAGTAATGGAAATTCGGTAAATTTGTTAACTTATACAGAACAGTTCATCAAAATTTTGTTTACGTTAGACTTGAAGACAGCCATATTGTAGTCAGCTGGAAAGCAGGAAAACAGAAGATAATTCCACAGGCGTGCAGTTCTAAGAAAGAAGCTTTGTTCATGGAATCTACGTTTAGGTAAAGATAAAGAGTGAGGGAAATTAACGATAGTGTTTTTTGTGAAAACCATAGATTGGATCTCAGCCGATTTTGATCCCATGGAATTGTTGTTTTGAAATATACCATTACATAATCGAAAGTTTTTGTGCAGCGATAAAAATTTGGTACAGCGAAAAAGTGGAAATACAATTAAGGGAATTTCGAAAACGATTTGAGTTTTTTTCATAAAATTTCTTTCACTGAAGAGAAAAGTCAAAACAAATATTTTAACCATGAATTAAACATGCACCATTAAATTAATAACAATAAATTTCAGGAGTTATTTTATATATTTAAAAAACATGAAGAAAAAGTAAGTCATGATTAATTCAACAAAAATACAATAACATCAAATTTCAAGGTGAATAACATGTTTTGTTTATCTTTTGATATTCATTTTTTTGTTTTATTTTCTCATATGATTCCCATATTTCAAGATGCCATACCTCCATATGGCGTCATACACTTTTTCAAGATCAAAAAAGATTGACACCACATGATGGTTTCTTATTAGACCATTACGGCTGAATGTTTCTAGTCAAATAAGTTGGTCATTAATACCTTGATTTTGTCTAAATCCACTTTGGTGTCTGGAGACGATGTTATATTTTTCTAAACGCCACATGAGTCTTGTATTGACCATCCTTTCCATTGTTTTACAGATACAACTTGTTAGAGCGACGGGACAATAATTGGTAGGGTTGGGATGATGTTGGATTCGATCGAGCCAGTGTTTCGGGAGGTTGTCAGACCACCATATATCATTAATTATCCATAGGAGAATGTTGAGGGAGGTGCCTTAAAAATTAGCCGACGATATATCACACTCAGTATGTAAGGGACGTTTTATCATTTAATCATTATTCCAAAAACGTCCCCATGACACAGATACACTAAGATACAAGGTGCCTTCAGTACATTTCCAGACTTTTTTTATATATGGGCAGTTTTACTGATATTTTTTTTTATTTAATCTCTTCAATTATCTAATAACAGCCTCTAAGGTTCTCCTTGAGTTTAGGGAATAACCAAAAGTCACAGGGAGCAAGGTCTGGACTACAGGGAGGGCGAGGAACTGTATTGATGCCCATCTTGGTCAAATAGTCTGTGACAAGGATGGAGTATGGACTGATGCATTCACTCAAGTAATTGTGTGTATAGTTCCCACACTAACACCAAACTGTGCACTTTTTATCTCTGTAGACACATGATGGTCCTTATCCATGAAATTCTTTATTTGGCCAATCAACTCTGGTGTTCTGACTTCCTTACTCCTCTCACACTTCTCATCATTCCTCACAGACTCTCTGCCTTCCTTGAATCTCTTATACCACTCAAAAACTGATGCTCGGTTCATAAAAGATGGTTCAAAAGCAGTCTAACGCATTCCATACATGTTTCTGTGGCATTTTTTTCAAGTTTAAAACAGAATTTTAATTGCATATCGTTCTTCTAAAATGTCCTCCCATCCAGATTGTGGCAATCAGGCTTTAGTAGGGTGTATTCCAAATCCTGCTGTAGCTGTTCATTTGAACCTGAAATCATAAAAATTAGCCATCTCATAAGGTGTATAGAAATAACATACTGAATTTTCAAGAGTCAACGACAATTTTAAGTGCCTGTACAAAAAAGTCTGGAAACTTATTGAAGGCACCTTGTACATCTTGTCGAACTCTGAATAATTGAACTCTATGTAATTGTTGCAATATGAGAAAAAAAAAAAAAAAATGAAAAAACATTTTTCATTCACTTACTAATAATGAGGACTCCGTAACCCATATATGGCTCCCCCATCCGGTAGCTGCAAGTTGGCACCATGACTTCAACCAAAGTACTTCTCTCATCTGTCTCAATTTTGATTATGTCTTCCTCTTGTGTTAAATCCCGTCTCGTCAGGGGCCAGTGGTCTCCGTCTTCATTTAACCGTGACAAACAATCGTCACATATAAATAAATTTGCCTGAAATTTTAAGAAAAATAAAACCAAATCTACATGAAAATCGGGTCGATGTTTGTTATGGGGACCCACCCATTCACTCGTAACGGACTCCTCTAATTATTAAAAAAACGTCAAGGGGAAGTATTGTGACCCAACACACAACTACAGACTGCCTACCTTAACAGTTGGAAAATACTGACAACCTTTTCTTTGCATTCACTTTCTTGTACAATAGATTCTTTCTACCTGTTTGAGTATTTCTTTAGGACCCTTTCCTAGGGACACAATATTATAGTCTTCTAATTATTTTAAAAACCAAGTCTTGATTTGAAAGCCATGTTGAATTTTAGAAGAGTTTCCGATGCGTAGCTATTCTGTACAGGTCCTGGACTTTATAATTTTGCAGGCAAAGAACAAAAGATAACATAAAAGATTTATGTGCGAGAACGCTAAAAGATTCAATATTTTTATGGGGCAATTCTGCTTTCTGATTGGTTGCTAGCAGAATGTGGCTCCATTTGATTGGTCAGTTCCTATCGCCAGTGGCTATAAGTAGAATCTTGCGATGCCAAGAATACAATTGCAAATTATTTAGCATTTCTACTTTGTCACAACTGACAGAACCAGAGCATATTATCCCTGTAGATTAATTTTTTTTATTTTTTCATCTTGCCTATCACTAAACTTGCTTCTCTCTTCGATCACGTGGTATATTTTTTTCTCCTTTTCTTGTGATGCAAGCATGCACACACTTGTTAATCTGCATACGTGCTTTAAGGGCTGCTGCTAATATTTTTGCTAGGTAGCTATCCTACAACAATATATTTGGAAATCATGAGACAAGACATGAAGCCACTTGATGTAAGGAGCTAACAAGGATGAAACACGATTATCACAAAGACAGGATATGCCTATTAACCTTAGTCTTGGAACGACCAGGCTAGAGAGTTCCACAACCGTACAGTTCTTAGAAAGAAGATACTGGAATAAGACGCTGTATTATAAGGAGAATAGAAACCAACATATCAAACGAGCTGGAACAAAGGAAGCAGGGAATTCATCAGACAATTCTGAAAAATAAAGGGCTCCGTTTTTAAGTTCCATGCAGATCCCAGAGTTCGACAGAAAATTCCTGAAGAAGGTCAGAGATGATCATGTGCGGACGTATAGGTTTTAATCTAATAGAAAAATATACATTCATGTATCTCTGTCTCCTCCTTCCTCTTTCTTTCAATCTCTTTTTCTCTCTTTATCTTTCTCTCTCTCCGACACCGAAAAAACATTCATCAACGAAGAAAAACTGCAATTCAGTTGGATTTTGGATTTGCATCCTTCTTAAATGTTTAAAAAATATTTCTGAGGCAGCTAGGGTAAAAAGGTTTGACACAGACTTCTGAAAAGATTAACATTCAGAACAATTTGTCATTTAATAACAAAATATATATTCACGTATCTCTCTCTGTCTATCTTTACCTCTCTCATGTTTTCTGATGAGGGAAGGATTGTAATTCAATTTAAGCAGAGACACCATCACAACTGGATCACAAAAAAAAAAAATGGGGATCCGATCTAGGTCAGCGACGTAAAGGTCGATCACATGCCGTCAACTTTCAAGTTCTTAAAATGCGTCTTAATTGTTAAAATAAAAGATAACATCGGCCAGAAGGTTGTGCAAAAAACTCAAGATGAGAACAGTAGTCCGAATAATCTAAATAATTAGAATTTATTTTCAAATAAAAGACTTACCTTGTGCCAGTGACCGGAGATGATCATGTGTGGACGTATAGGCTTTAGTAACTGGAAAATATACGAATACTAAAATTTAATTTCATTATAAACTGAATCTTTTGGACAACAAAAAGAAACGGCAAAAAGAGAGGAAAAAGAAAACTGAGTGTTTAAATATTTTCAGAAAGTGCACAACCAACACCCAATTCCCACCATTTGACCCACATAAGACGAAACCAGTGTCTGTAGATGCAAATATTCATAGAATAAATAATAATAATGTATTATTCACTATCAAGGTTTCTTTCTTTCTCTCCAAATGTCAGCTAACAGCTAAATTACTTTGCAAATCTACACTTTCTTCATGGCCTGTTCCAGCTTCCCCCTGGTCACACCTCCACACAGATTTTACAGGATCCACAAATGGACAATCCGTTCTCCTTGAGATTTTTCCAATGTTACACATCACGTTTGAAGAAACAATTTTCAAACATCAGAACATTTTTAGCAGATTTGGCATCCTTGAGACTATGGTCTCCGACATGGCAGTGCATTAGTTCAGTCAAATTTCACACTTTCTGCCAACAAAATGGTATCAACCACAGGCATACACCACCATTCCATCCACAATCAAATGGTCAGGTTGAAAGTCTTGTGGATATATTCAAAATGGCCTTTTTAAAACTCAGAAGGGATAACATCAAAAATACTGGAAACATTTTTGATAATCAATAAGGAAACACCAAACCCTTACACAAAGATAATCAATAAACAAAAATATGTTGCACATCCTAAAATGTGGTGGCTAAAACCTTGCCTGCTGATGTTTGCATTTTAGATTACGTATTTCACCTGCTGCTGCTCACTCTGACTGTTTTACTTCAGACTGAAATGGTGTATCTAGGTTTCATGCGCTGTCACATATCAATACAAAACTTCTTTTTGTTACATTGTAACAGTTTCAAACTGACACTGAATCACTGAACAAATAATTTTGATTGACTGCGAGCAAATGCAGCACCCACTTTAAACACAACTTTCTCATTGACACATGTCAATGCAAAATGGTGAATACACCACCTTCTGATATCTTCAATTCCTCAGCTATCTCGCACAACTTTTCAATATACCACCAGACAAAATAAGTATGTGGACTTTTTGATATTTTCCAGGACAACTGCTGAACTTGGATGATCCAAGCATTTGTATCTGTACAACCGTGTTTGGAGTTACCATACTGCTCCTCCATCATTATTTCCAACAAATCAGAGTCCGAATAACATTCATGAAGACACTGCTTTGCTTGAATAGAATTTTTCTCCCAACACACAAAATTTACATATTTTTCCCCGATTTTGAAAATTTCCAGCAATAGCTTCACTTAAATGATTCTAATTTGTAAACTAAGAATCCAATGGAGCATAAATTTTGACACCTGCCATTTGAAGGTTAGTACTTTATACAAATCATATGGATTTTTGTTTTTTTTTAGTGACACCATCTATATGTTAAGCCAGGCACTATTGATGGACATGTTGATAGTCTGAATGATTATGGAATATTGTTGCCACATCTAGACTGGTGTATCAATCACTAATCTTATCTTGGACAGAGTACAAAAAAAAAAAGTCTTCGCGCTGTCTCCCAAGCTCCAGCTTCTCTTCCATCACTGCAGTTTAGCTTTCTTATGCTTGTTTTACAAGTAAATCCACAGAATGTACTCTAACAAACTTACTACATACGTACATACATACCCTCGACCTAACTAGCAACAAAATTCCACCTCTCCACTGTAGAGGTCCGTAGATGCTGAAAAAACATACTCAGAGCTTTTTTCCTTAGACTGGAATTCCCTCCCTTATCCAACTTGCAAAAATTTAAATATAATGTGAACTAACATCTTGCTGCACAATTCTCCATTTGAGATACCCTCCCCCCTACAAATATTAACCTTAATGTCAGTAACCTGCTTACAGATCAGTAACAATATGCCTTGTTTGAGAGTGAACAGTTTTTGTTTTGTTTTTTTACTTCAAAATATGTTTGAATCGAAAACAAGAATCGCTAAATTGCAGCTGTCAATTAAATAAATTTCAGCAGAATCAAATTTCTAAATATGTGTATTACAAAATAATTTAATTTAGGTAAAATAAAATACACACACACACATGTGTATATATTTTTATTAGAATAGCAGAATTTTTAAATGATCAGAAAGAAGTGAACACTATTCGGATGTTAGAAAATAAATAAGTCGATTAAAAAAAAATCACAAAGTGTAATAAAACCCGAAGCGGTTTTTCTCAGACAGACTTTTCAAGGATATACGTCTGAAAGAAGGAACAGAAAAGTTTTTTTTGGTTTGAAATGAAAGAAAGAAAGAAACTTTTCTCGTGATTTTTTTTTTTTTTTTTTAAATCAACTTATTTTATAACATCCAAATATTGTTCACTTTTCTTCTTGGGTTGTATTACTCTCCGTGATTTTTTTTTTCTTTAATCGAATTATGGTTCACTTCTTTCTCATCATATATATATATATATATATATATATATATATATAGTAAGTTATAAAATATATATGGCCATATATATTTTATAACTTACTAACTAGCTCTAACTACGTATTGAGCACTTTTGAAGTAAATACTTAAAGTTTACGCATAAATTTATACTTTTGTATATTAATTTTATGTGAGTAAATGAAGTATATATATATATATATAAGCTTTAACATGAAAAAGAAAAAAAGAATGTGCAGAATTTGAACCAGACGTAATGTATATTAATAAACCGTCTATACACGATAGATTTTCTTTCCTCGATTCTGTCAACCGACAGGATAGACAGAGGAACCACCATTTGTGTAAGTCACGCTTTGCATTACTTTCGCCACACAACAAATACATTATGTAACATAGTTGTTAATCTTCTTCAACAGTGTTGTTACATTTTAACTCTCAGACCTACACTTTATATCCGAGACAGTCACAAGACAATAAACAAAAAAAGGAAGAAACTTGACTGTTTTTTTTTTTTTTTTTTTTTTTTTTACTTTTAACAAAAGGCATTTATTAGCGTTACTTTCCAAAAATTAGAACTGCACGCCTATGGGATTGTCTTTCGTTTTCCTGCTTTCCAGCTGACTACAATATGGTTGTCTTCAAGTCTAACGTAAACAAGTTTTTGATGAGCCATTCCATATAAATTAATAAATTTACCGAATTTCCATTACTAACAATTACTATATTGTCCAATTTCTACTGTACACTCTTTTACCCCTTATCATCGAGTGGCCTCTTGGCTTTGATAAGTGGTGATGCCTATGTACAAAAAAAAAAAAAAAAAAAAAATACCTGTTTCTTTTGTTTTGTGATTTTACAATTTTTCTCACACCGAAATATGATGAACAAAAACTGTCATAATTTTCTTTATTTATTGCGGACTATTATCCTCATCTGTTGTTGCTTTATGACATTTCTACCAACTATTACTCTGGCCTTCGTCAGGTGGTAACCGCGCAGCAGGCAGAGACATTGAATCTCTATGGTTTCAGGTGAGCATTGTCTGAAGATAGCGGTTTCCATCCTACCCAATGTCGGCCAGAGGGTTACTTGGTCAAAACGTGGTGAGACGACAACAACTATGGAAGGCAGTAATTGCTGAGGATGCAGTTAAGAGATTCGGGGTTCCTATCTCGTCACGGTTACCACCTGACGAAAGCCAGAGGAATAGTTGGCTGAAACATCATGAAGCAACAACTAAACAGATGAGGATAATAGTCCGCAATAAATAAAAGAAATTATAAATAATACGCATCTCATTAAATGAATTCCAATTAAATCGTATAAAAACTGTCGAACACGCACTTAAAAAAAAAAGTCTCTCACACTGCCACCCATCAGTCACACGCCAGCGCTGCTGCCTATGTGTCTTCACATCGCTTGCCGTCCACGTGTCCCTTTTTTTCTTTTTCTTCTCTTCCTTTGCTGTGACGTCACTATGCACACTGGCTCATGCGGCTTCTATTACTACAACACTTGCCAGCGGCTCTGTTATAATTAAAGTTACATTCATCATAGTTACTTACTCTCAGGTAAACACTAAGCAGTATACATATTTTTTTTCCATAAAATTTCACAAATGATTTTCTTCAGAACAACTATAAAACCGTGAAAGCGAGGTAAAAACGAGAAATTGATAGACCCAGATATTCTACCAGAACTGTTCAAGAGCTGTGTATCAACTAGTTTAATATAAACGGTCGTATTATTTTACTTTAAGGCCCGTCTCATGTTCGTATAGAACAAAATATATTTTTTTGTAGATTTCGGTGTGCTAAAAACAAATCTGCAAACCGTTTCCGTCACAAAAAAATAGTTTCTATGATATGAACAAATTACTTTTTCAAAAAAGTGGGTGATCACTTTTCCATGTAAATTAACTTAAAATGAGGTCGCCAGAAAGTGGGTGGTCATTTCAAGTTAAATTTACATGGAAAAGTGATCAGCCACTTTGTGAAAAAGTAATTTCTTCATATCATGAAAATTATTTTCTTTGCGACGGAAACAGTTTTCAGATTCGTTTTTAGCACACCGAAATCTACAAAAAAAAATATTTTGTTTTATGCGGACGTGAGACGGGCCTTAAAGTAAAATTTTACCTAAACGGTATATGTTCTTAAGGTTTGAAACGTGAAAAAGATACTAAAAATATTGAAGAAAAAAGAAAAATCGGTTTATTCATTTTACTGTTTTACAGTATATCAACACTTTTAAGGTCAATTAACAACAAAATCTCTATTATTATATTATTGTGTGTGTGTGTGTGTGTGTGTGTGTGTAGGGTTTTTTTTTGTACATAGGCATCACCACTTATAAAGGCCAAGAGGCCACTCGAGGATAAGGGTTAAAGAGCGTGCAGTAGAAATTGGACAATATAGTAATCGTTAGTAATGGAGATTCGGTAAATTTGTTAACTTATATGGAACGGCTCATCAAAAACTTGTTTACGTTAGACTTGAAGACAACCATATTGTAGTCAGCTGGAAAGCAGAAAAACGGAAGACAATTCCATAGGCGTGCAGTTCTAAGAAAGAAGCTTTGCTCATGGGATCTATGCTTAGGTTTAGGCACAGATAAAGAGTGGGGGAAACTAGTGATAGTGTTTTCTGCTAGGCAGGTGTTTCTTGTGAAAATTTGGCGAGGGGAGTTTGTGAGTTCGTTCTGTATGGATTCCAAAATGGCCGGGTTAATTTTTACGAAATTTCACATAAATGTACTTTATGCATCTGGCAGTGTTCTTAGATAGGTTTTATATTGGAATGCCTTCAATAAAAATCGATAATCGAAAAAATCCGATAAAAGAAAGAACAGGCGATTTTAACTAAAGTTAACACCTTATACAGCTTAACATCTTATGCATTTGAGAAGTTTTATTACAGCACAAGCAGAAAGGTCTGGCATATAAAATCAACAGTAGATTCTTTGATAGAACGGGGGGGGGGGTCTTTCAAATTTTAAGGTTCACACACACCTCCAAACACCCGGGCAACGCCGGATAACCCCCCCCCCTCGCTAGTAAAATATAAATTGGAAACAATTTATTCTAGATAATTGAATACAAAGTACTATATATATATATATTCATAACAGATGGGAAAAAGAGTAGGTTAATAGCTCCCCCCCCCCCATTTTCTTCTTTTTTTTTTTCATCCCCAAACAAGGTGTAGTGCCACTTGGTGCAACACCATTGTGTGGAGAGTCCACTAGACTGGGCTAATGGCCAGGACCAAACTGTTTATAATAACTTCCACGCACCAAAGCAAACCACCAAGGAGGAGGACACCTCAGCTGTGGACCTCAAAGTGGAATCCTATAAGTGGTTGGCTGGCATACTCGACCCCTTCCAGCAGCTGTTGCATCCCACCTAACCTCCAGCTGTGTCAACCATGTCCTGCCGCTGGGTCAGACTGGTTGACGAAAGAGTGAGGGTGGGTCTGCACAAACCAGCTTCACTTTTAACTCTCAGCAGGTGTGTCATCTATAAAAGGGCTACTATTTAGGATTATGTCTAATAGATTGTGGGGAGTTGAGTAGCGAGATAATACATAAATTAATTGCAATAGAGCTGATAGGATTTTTGTTGTGACATGTTAATCTCGTATCAAGTGTAAGTGTCAGGATTATAGCGGTACGACAATGATGTCAAATGATTGATTCATCTTCCTGGCTCATTTCATTGGCGCCAAGTTCTCCAAATTCATGTATCTTACTTATTCTATATATATGTATGTATAATTTTTTTTCATTACCTTTTATCTGCTTAGTTACACACGTTTCGGTTACCAAATCGTATTAAACGATCCAGTAACTTCATCAGACATAACAGATTTCTGTAATGTCTGATGAAGTTACTAGATCGTTGATACGATTCGGTAACCAAAACATGTGTAACTAAGCAGATAAAACGGTAATAAAATGAAACATTTGTTCTGCAATAATATTGAGCACTTTCTTCAGGTTTTTCTTAATTACCATTTATATATATATATATATATATATATATATATATATATATATATATATAAAAATAAAAGTTACAATAAGTTTACTAAGATAATCAAAATGGTAAACTTAAAATATATTATAAATATTAAAGAGTTAATATTTACAAGTAAAATAAACTCAGCCAGATGTAAAAAGCTCAATAAAACCGAAAAGGAAATAGAGCTTATAATATGAACAAATGATTAATAAAATATGTTAAAAGACATCTTGAAAAAGAGTTAAAAACATATTTATTATTTTTTTTATTTTTTATTTTTTTTTGATTCATCCAGCCTTGACAGACGTGTTTTAAATATTATCTCTAGTGCTTTTCTTCTAATGATTTGGAATTCATTCCATTTGCGCCTTTTACCAAAGAACTCTGCCTTTTGGATGATTTTGGACCATTTGGTATTTACCCATTGGATTGAAATTTTAAATTCGACCGTTTTGGATTTTACCATTTTTGGATTTTTACCCTTCACCGGACTATCCATTCATGTGAAATCTTTTTATTATTTTTCTTTTGCCTCCTGTTCCCCTTACCTCACCCTTTTTTTAACCAAGTAAGATCTTTGACTTACTTGTAGTTTCATTAAATACTTTTATATGCAAAATCCGATCCTGCATTTTGCTAATTCCTGCCCTCTGATGAGAAGGAGTATTTCTTCGAAACTCCGCGGATTAAGGACTATCCACTTATCTTGTGCTTCCTTTTTTAAAATTAAATATGTTTTTAACTCTTTTTCAAGATGTCTTTTAACATATTTTATTCATCATTTGTTCATATATATATATATATATATATATATATATATATATATATTGAGGCAAGCGTTATTAAAAAGCATGGAATGTTTCTGTTTCACTATTTTCTTTTTATCTTCTCCGAATAAAAAAAAAATATTTGGAGATTGGAGAAGATAAAAAAAGAAAATAGTGAAACAAAAAAATTCCACGCTTTTAATAACACTTGTCTCAATGAGAATATGCTGCATAAATATACCCTATATAACCCTAACCCTATATATATATATATGTATGTTTATCACACAAACATTATTTGTTACATATGTGCATTCAATTGTTCCTAGTTTTCAAGGGAGGGGGGGGGAAGTGCCAAATGAAGTGATAAAATAAAATAAAATAACACTTGTCAAAAGGAAATTAAAGTCACCACTAATAAAGCATATACAAACATAAAAACAACCTAAGGATATGGGAAATTTTAAATCAAGGGCAATAAATAACTGCCAAGCTAAAAGAATCACTAAACACCTCCCTACTAATGATAGTTTAAAAATACTTTGAGCATAAGAAACAGCATTTCCCTTTCCCCTCACCACACCTCAAAAAACCCTACTGATCACATTCACAAAGTATAGCCCCCCCCCCCCCCCGAATGTAAATAACACCCAAATATCTTACAAAAACCAATGTAATCTTGACACCTGTTTTAATATCAATTCTTTTTTGGTCTGATGAAGTATTGTCCCTGAATTGGGACTCCACTGAAACATGTACGCACATATGCAACCAATAATGTTTGTATAATAAACAGACTATATAGCAGCTCTGTCCTGCATTGAGCACTCTTTAATAATCATGCGAGTTTCATTGGATTTACATCTAGGAAACCAATCTATACAACTGAAATATGTGTGTGTGTGTGGGTGTGTTACAAATCAAAAAAACCAATGGTACCATTGGTTTCAAACCCAACACAAAAGGGACCAGTCTTTGAACTCTCATCAGCCTTTGTTTATATCTATCACACTGGGACACTAAAACTGAAGAGAGTCCAACATAAAAGAATTAAAGATTGATCCCTCTTGTGATGGATTGAAACCGACGGTACTAATGGTTTTCTGATCTTCTATAACACACATATAAATAAATATTACCCTCATATTTTGAAGTTTCATTATAATCGAGTACTTTGTTGTGATTTTCTCTCACAGACTCTACAGATATATATAGGAAAAATATGCTTATTCGATTATATTTCACCCTTTTTTTATACCAATCCTTTTATTTATGAAGTTCAAAGTATGTTAAATATAACTACAGTGCATCTATAATATAAATCTCACCTGTCTGTTTAAATGTATGTATGTATGTATGTTTGTATATCTGCCTAAAACTTTTGACAGAGACAACGGATTTTCACAAGATCAGTATTGTTTTGAAGCTCGACTCTTCAGATGACAAATATCGAAAAATTGGCTAAAAACATTAATTTCTTCACCCTCAACTAGGCACTTT
Source organism: Euprymna scolopes (assembly GCF_053919585.1). Lineage (NCBI taxonomy): Eukaryota > Metazoa > Mollusca > Cephalopoda > Sepiida > Sepiolidae > Euprymna > Euprymna scolopes. The sequence continues at coordinate 60,379,617 of NC_136522.1, forward strand.
TCTACACCGAAGTGGTCGCTTTTTTTGCCGATATTTTCCAAAGTCATCGCCTCTTTTCAATTGACTAGCCTTAATTTAAACCTACGTCACTTCCAGTTTGGTGGTGGGCGCAACAGCAAAGAACTCACTTGTTTTTTTTCACGTTTTTTTCCTCCTTCGCAGTACAGGTTCGAACCTGCCTGCCTGCCTGCCTACTACCACTTTTTTTTTTAAATTTGTGCTCAACACACACCTCCAAACACCTGGGCAACACCGAGCGGCTAGGCTAGTAATAAAATACTAAGTTCATCAGCAAATCATGGAAGGGAATGATAAAGATGTATTTGAGAGAAAGAGGGATAAATAATAGCTTGGCCAGAGATAGGTTAGTTTGCAAGTCAATTTCCAAAAGCTGTCTAACATCTGCCAACCAAATATGATTATATATATATATATATATATATTATATAAAAGGAAATTTGTGTGTGCCTGAGAGAGAGAGAGAGAGAGTTTTCTATGGACTCTAAAACGGCTGGGCTGATTTTTATGAAATTCCACACAAAGGTACATTATGTACCTGGCAGTGTCCTTAGACAGGTTTTGTATCGGAATGCCTTTGATAAGTATCTATAATCGAAATAATCTGATGAAAGAAGGAACAGGCGATTTTGACTAAAGTTAATGCCTTCTGCAGCCTGACATCACAAGTGCATTTGAGAAGGGTTTTTTTTTTTTATCACACAAGCAGAAAGGCTCGGCATATAAAATCAACAGTAGGTTCTTTGATATGACAGGGACACATTCAAAATGAATGTTTTTGTTTAGAGCACAACTGAAGCATGATACTTGACTTTTGCATTTTAAACTTTAATTCAAGCCATCATATATAAAAAATAATTTTATAAAATCATTAGTAGGTTCTCTACAGTGCAATGAAAACTACAATGTATTGTGGACTAGGTCACTGCGAGGAAGCATGTGAAGGGATAAATGAAGACCTGGTCAGAGATTTTAAATAAAAAAACAAAGAAAAATCTTTATCATGTAAGCATTCATGACAAAATAAAAATATTCTAAAAATCAAAAATTGATCAAGTAGTTTTAGTTTTAAACAAGAAAATCAAATTTTATGAGTAACAGGAGAATAGCTGCCTCGTCTGCCATTTTGAAAATAATCCTCGAAAAAAAACAAAAGGAAGATAAGTTAATAATTCAGACTTGCAAAATTGATATTATTCCCATCAATCGCTTAAAAAGTATGTTCTTCATAAAAATAAAACTACTTAATCAATTTATGTGATTTTTGGAATATGATATTTTTGTTTTGTCACGGGTATGTACATCATACGAATTTTTCTTCATATTTGATTTTTAATATAGGTAGAATTATGAACAAGCAGCAATTTTTTTAAATTTTTTTTTTTCAGATACTTATCCAGAACCTGATTAATGGGAATTTGTAGGCATTACAACATAAATCTACTAACTATGAATTATTATTGAATTATCTCCTTTTGTTTCTTGAGATTTTTTTCAAAATAGCGAGCAAGAAATTCACTCCTCGGATAATCATAAAATTCAATTTTCTTATTTAAAAAGAAAGCTATTTTATCAATTTACATAATTTTTTTTAAATATGATATTTTTATTTCGCCAAGGATACATACATCATACAGATTTTGGGAATCCTGGACAAAACAGATATCCTGATCAAACAACACTCAACATAGCATTAAGTCAACTTACCGCTAGAAAATTCACTATTACAAAAGAAAATTCAACTATTTAACAGAAAGAAAAGAAACAAAATAAGACACCCTAATTTAAATTGTTAAATAGGAAACAGGGGTCATTATATATATATATATATATATATATATATATATATATATATATATATATACATATATTAAGTAATGTGATTTATAATTTAAAAGTTTAAAAAATTTTTAAATTTAACAATCAAAATTTAATTAAATTAAAAATCAGTTTCATAAGAAGGAACAACAACAAAGTCAATTATCTGTACGATCGTTTCGGAAATCCGTGCTTTTTATTTGTGGTATACATGAAGTCACGTAGAATAATTATACATAGTTTTTTTGGTAAGCACGGTCTCCTCATCAGCAAATTTAGGAGGATTTCTATTGAATTGAAAAGACACCAAAAAAACTATGTATAATTATTCTACGTGACTTCATGTATACCACAAATAAAAAGCACGGATTTCCGAAACGATCGTACAGATAATTGACTTTGTTGTTGTTCCTTCTTATGAAACTGATTTTTAATTTAATTAAATTTTGATTGTTAAATTTAAAAATTTTTTAAACTTTTAAATTATAAATCACATTACTTAATATTGAATTAGCTCTAGGACATTTAACTATCGAGCTTATTATATATCTTAATTACAACGAGCATTTCCTGTATTTTAATTAAACTAGTAATTTCACTATTACATTAAAATACACTTAGCTCTTTAGACTATTATTCTAATCTCCTTTAAATTATATATACATATATATATATATATATATATATATATATATATATATCACGCCAGTGATTATAGGAGCAACTGGACTCATGAAAAAGAATTTCAATAACTACCTGGCAAATATACCCGGTAAGCCAAGTGAAAGAGAGATTCAAACAATTGCACTTAAACTTAAAGCACAATTGTTTTAAGTTAAAGGAATGGTCAGAATCTTAAAAAGATCTTTCGGTTAGAATATAGGAGATAGCAGGTGAATATCTAACATCCGGTAGGATGCCCCATCCCCAGCTTGCACTAATTGATGAGAAAATTGAAAAAAAAAAAAAAAAAAAAAAAAAAAGAAGTAATAATTATAAGTATAATTAATAATGTCAATATGCTTGTTTTTTTGGAACACTATTCTGCTGGCATGCTTCCTAGTTGAATACAACATGGTTGCCTTCAAATCTGAGCAAACAAGTTCCGGTTAAGCTATCCTCCTAAATAATCAAATTCTACCCAATTTACATTGTAAGTGATTACTACACCACCACCTTACATCCATTAACCCTTATCCTCGAGTGGCCTTCATGCCTTGATAAGTGGTGACTCTCAAAAAATAAAATAAAAATGTAACAATTTCAAATGAGAGTTTTAGTGCTAAATTTTTTAGAGATCCACTTATGAGGCACAAGCAGCCCAGTTTTTTATTTTTTTTTCCTTCTGCCACCATTAGTGTCGGTGGAGTGAGAATAAGTACGTTTTTTTTTTATTGTTTTTTTGTATATATATAAAAAAAAAAAAAAAATAGTTCCAGCAGGTCTTCTACTAGTGTTCCTATTTACAATGCCTCCCCACGGGACAGAGTTAGACACCAGGGTCGTTTTTTTAACGTGGAGAAAAGGAACAAAAACAAAATTGTCCCAGTCGTGAAGGATTCCTCCTCCACTGAAAGAGAACAAGAAATTGAAGTGCAGCATCTGAAGACAAGGTACTACACTTTGATCTTGGCCCAAAGACCGGGATGATTAACCGGTATCGGGTATCAGAACCAGAAAAAACTGCTTATTTTCCAATGCCAAAACGATTCTTTTGTCTTTTTATTTGATTTTGTTTAAAATAAAACCTTCCAATGTTGGTACTAATCTATATATATAAAAGCAAAAATGTATGTATGTATGTACGCTTTTCCTCGATGTCCACAAAAGGCTTCTTTCAGAGAAACGCTCGCTCGCTTCACAACTTCTTAAAACTTTTTATATCATCTATAAATTGTAATATCTCACACTTAACCACGGAGCTCGCCTGTCTATTTAATTTTATTGACTTTCAAACCTTAATTATTCCACATTTCCCGCATCGGCACGCGTTACATTCAGTTTTCGGTATAAAAAAAAGCAAAACTCGACTCTAATCACAGGCCCAGAGCCAGTGTGGTCTCTAGAGAGTTAAGTAACATTTGGTCGAGGGAGCGGGTTTTTAAAAACAAACAAACCGATTTATTGACCTCATTAAAAACTGTCCTGCACAAAATGCTAACTGCTGAATAGCTATCGCTGTCACGTCAATCAAAAACGCGCACCTGTTTTTTTTTTTCACACTTTACTATTTTCCAACTGTGTGTCGTCAAGGCTTTTTTTTTTCACGGGCACCTGTTTTTTTTTTCACACACACCTAAAAACACCCGGGCAACGCCGGGTACCCCTCGCTAGTGATAATATAAATATGTATTGATTTTAAACCTGTAGTAAAACTAAAATTTTTGGATCACCCTCCCCCACACACACACAAATGTATTTTTATGTCTGCCAAAATATCAGCACATTTTACATGCGTTTTTAAGGTAATCGGGGGAAAAAATAAATAACTCTATAGTTAAACGTTTAGAGATTTATAAAGAATCAAAATCAGAATCTATAATTGTATCAGAATCGGGAAAAAATATTGGAATCGTCCCATCACTAATAGTGATGGGACGATTCCAACTCGCATTTAGGTAAAAATGCACTTTCGTAAATAATTGAATTCATTCAAAATGTATCACAAAAACAAAAACAAATAACATCTAAATAAATTGCGATACATCCAGACAGTCGAGCGGGATAAAAGGTTTAGGCTCATTACCGTAGGGTCCCAATTTCGAATCTCGCTAGATTCAGCCACTCTGATGATAAAACACATGTCAGTGGATAATTATATTTTAAAAATAATATATATATATGATAATGACTTGCTGCATATATATATATATATATATATATATATATATATATATATATATATATGTGTGTGTGTAGCAAGTCATTATCAAGGCACATTTGAGTAAGAAAGAAAATTGTATTTAATCAAATGTGCTTGATATGTGTGTGTGCACGTGCAATCACCCCTCCCCCACAAGTGTTTTTTTTTTTTACATCTGCGGAAACATATACACAATTATAATAACTTTATAGTTAAATATTTAGAGATTTATAAAGAATCGGAATCAGGAAAATTATTGGAATCTTTTCATGATTTTTTTATTTATTTTTACTCATTTCAACACAGCTCGTAAGTATGCAAGAGTATTTTCACTTAAAAATGGAGTATTTCTTTTTTATCTTTTAGATATCAACTTATACTGCACAAGCACCCCAGTTTTTTTTTTAATCCTCTCCTTTTGCCGCGATGTGCATGTGTGCCAAAACACACATGCACATACTTGAAAAAAATAAAATCTGACTAATCAACAAACCAACAGCATAGAAACACGCTAAATATGTACAAATCTGTTTAGTGGCATATCAACTCTTTAGAATCGTATTAATGCCGAGGCTTCATGATTGTTGTGAATAAATAATTTTAGTTTATAATAAATTTGTTTTCATTTTTTTCTGGCATAGGAGCTTTTTTCCTGTTATTTAGTATTTTGAGAAAAACTTTGCCGCTTCTACACTATTGGGACGAAATTTCAGAAATCGCAATACACAAATTCATATGAAAACAGTGGTATCTACATATTTTTTGCATTTTTTAAGACGATTAGATCCAAAAATTACAAAAAAAGAAAATAAAAATAGAATTTGATGAAAATGATCGTAAGACACAGGAGAGTACAAAAGGGAAGTAATTTTCCGTTACGATTTAAACAAGATTGCGGCAATTTTTCACCTGTTACTACGATTAAAGTTGTTTTTTTTTTTTAATAATTCAGTAATATTCAGGTAATTCCGACTGCATAATTTGGAAGCTAACATTGTAATTTATTAGAATTGACAAAAAAATCTGTTGAAACTATTGTTTTTTTTTTTTATCTGAAAACTATTTATCGACTACAAAATCTCGTCCCAATAGTGTAGAAGCTCCAAACGTTTTTATGCTTCAAGTTTTCTTTTAATATTCAAATATTTATTCATGGTGTTTGATTTGATTTATTTTACAGCATAGTAACCTTTTGGGAATTATTCATTGCTGAATCTAGTCATTTTTGAAAAAAAATTTTATGTTTCAAGTTTTTCAAATAGTTATTCACGATGTTTGGTTTAGTTGTTTTACAGAGAAAATTGCTGTTTTTTTATTTTTATTTTTGACTTTGCAGAACATGATTGAGTTTTGCAAAGAGAAAGAAAAACAAACAATAACATCAATGTTCAACGCATTTTAAGTCACGAAGCCGGCATCTTTGGACAGCCTGATCTGATAGCACATGATTAAATCTACTGCTATTTTAAAAGCTAATAGGTTTTGTTTAAATTGCCTCCCTTGAAATTTAATGAACATAATACTTGAAGTTTCCATAATTTATTCTTTTTTTTTTTATCTTAAATCAATTTAATTACTGTTGATAGTGACAAATCTATTGCATATGTATAGGAAAATAGGATAATAAAATTAAAAATGAGTAATACAAAACATTAACTTTATCATAAATTGTTTAAGAAATATTTATACAAATAAGGCAGGTTTAACTGTGTGTGGGTTTTCGCTCTCTACTATATATACAATATTTTAAAAGACTTATATGAACTGTGAGCCGTTTTGATGATTGTATAAGTGTGATAAATGAAAAAAAAAAAAACTTTGGCGTTTATTTATTAAGGATTTTAATGGGTTTTTTTTCTCCCCGCTTTAGAAATTAAATGATTATAGTCGGCTAACATACTTCCTAATTTCCAGCGTAGCGCTTCTGGGAGCGATGACAAGACATATCAGTTCTTTAATTTGTTTCTCTTGTGCCTATATGTCCCCTGTGCACGTACTCTTTTTTTGATTACATTTTTTTCTGCTATTTTTAAACCATCATTGACATTTATTATATAAACTTTCATTATATAAATTCAAATGAAAGACCTATTTTTTAAATTTAAAAAAAATTATTATTTTTATTATTTCAATATCAAATAAAATAAAAGCTTTTATTTTTTAATTTTGTTATTAAAGATGCAAATAAAGACTAATCGTGTTATTTTTATCTGTATAATTTTATTAATTTTTATTCCATACTTTTCAATAATGTACTTATATTTTATTTCAATAAATCACTTCACAATAGAAATGCTGAAGAACAATAAAAGTGAAGGAACTGATTTGCCTTCTCACTGCTTTCGGTAACAGCCACGCCAGAAGTTAGGAAATACCAATTAAATCACAAATTAAATTTATTTAAACATAATAAATAAAATTATTACATCTCCCCAAAATTGGTAATCTCCATAAAAAAATAAATGAATATCCAAAAATATTTCTGAAAAGAATATTTAGAAATTTATTCATGGTGCAAATTCTAAGTTGGTTAAAGTTTTTTTTATTGAGGAAAAAAAAAAAAAAAAAAAAAAAAAAAACTAAACAAGCAAACAACAGATGTAATTCTAATGAAAAAATAAAATTCAGAAGGCATTCAGGTGTAAGACTGTGGTAAGTGAATAAAATGTTGGAATACATGGGGTGTTGAAGAATAAGGTAAGGGTTTTAAGAATTATACACACTCATTTAAAAAAAAAAACAGAAAGACATTAAAGTTGAGGTAGAAAAAAAAACAGCAAAGAAAAAAAAAATCGGAATCATTAGGAATTTTTTGTGGTGCAAATTCTAAGTTATTTAAGATTTTCTACTGTGAACAAACAAAAACTGAACAATCTAACAGCAAATCTAATTCTAATAAAAAAAAAAATCCAAAAAGCATTCAGAAGTGACACTGTGGTAAGCGAATAGAATACTGGGATATGTGAAGGGGTTGAGGAATAAGGTAAGAGTTTTAGAAATGATAGACACTAAATTCTAATTAAAAAAAAAAAAAAAAAGAATGGAAGAAATTATTAAGGTTGGGGGAGAAAAAAAAACAGCAAAGAAAAATAAAATACAAAAGGCATTCAGATGTGAGACTGTGGTAAGTGAATAGAACACTGGGATATGTGGGAGCTGAGGAATATGGTAAGAGTTTTAGAAATAATAGACACTGGATTCTAATTTAAAAAAACAGGCAGACAGAAAGAGAGAAAAATATATAAGAGAATGTAAATAGTTGGGGGAGAAAAGAAATAAAAGTAAAAAAAAACGAATAAATTTGCGAATAAAATAAGATTAGTTTTCAATAAAGTGATCTACAATTTTCTTTTATATACAGTAGGGATGGTCAACCTATGGCACCTGGGCCAACAGCGGTGCACTGCACAATTAAGTCATTAGGTTCGACTGTCCTATAACTAAGACACCAAATGTTTTTGGTTTTTTTTTTTTCAAATCTATAATATATAATAGTGCTGCCGACTGTATAATTATTCCAAAGAAAAAATAAAATTAATCTATATTCATCAACTTGGAAGCTTCTTAAAAATTCTTGTGAAATTTGCTAAAATTCTATTTGTTCAATGACGTATGAACTTATATAAACGAGTCTTGCAAGAGTAAGCCACTATATTATTGTCAAAAGTGCAATGTAATTCTTTGTTCGGACTGCTTTGATTCTTACCATAATGTGTAAATTTTATCTTGAATGCATATAACCTTCTTGATTTCTAAAATATATCACACATATCCAATGTTCTATTTATAGGAGAGTCAATATTTTGCTTTCTAAATAAAATGACTTTTTCATTTCAATTTGTGTATTCTCTAAGTATATTTTAGTCATTACACAAAATTTAGACATCCTGGCACTTAATGTTTTTAGAGTTTAATGCACCATTTTTTAATCCATTAAAAAAAAAATGCCTGCTAATGCTAAAAAATAAATAATTGCATATTTATCGATTTATAATTGAACTGAATTCACATAGCAAAACATTTGGATTGAAGTAACTTAACTATAAAACCGTAATAATATATATACACGCGCACACACAGTGTAACCCGGATATAAGAGACTTGTTACCCTGTTCCTACAACTCTCTTATATCGGGGTAACCATGTACATTAATGCAGACTCTAATTTGGGACCAGAGAAGACCTCTCTTATATCCGGGTTTCTTTTATTCTTGCCTCTTATATCCGGGTTACAGAGTGTGTGTGTGTGTGTGTGTGTGTGTGTGTGTGTGTGTGTGTGTGTGTGTGTGTGTGTGTAGATAGCATGGGTTGGTTGTTTTACGGAATATCAACCCTTTTCAGGTTATTTAATGCCGAATCCAAAGATTTTGAAGAAAAAATTTTTTTAATAGAATATATTTGTTGTTTTCAATTCGGTTTCTATTTAACCCATAGTTGGGACCCTAACAGGTACTACCACTCCGGGTCAGAGTGGACCTGGGAGCAATGGTAATTAAAGGGTGGCTCCACAATCCCCAAAGCCCACAAGCTGGGGCCTCACCATTGGATATAGTTTAAGGTCATATCTAGGACCCCCATTGAGGGACTTTTACCCTTTGCAGGGGGGGGGGGCAGTCGGCGTATTCTAATGCCCCACCGACAGGGCCGAGATAGCATGGGCTTATCTTTATATGTATATGCTGTTCCTATGCGTATGCATATGTATACATTTATCTCTAGGTGAATGGAATTCCATTTCTATCGATCTCTAACGAAAACAATTTTTATTGCACCCAATAATTTGGTATTCAAAGCTGCTTACAAAGCTTGTCCTCGCCCAACACCTCTTTTAGTCATACACACCTCTGAGTTTTCCATTAAGTTTACCTTTAATACTTAACCTCAATTTTCAACAAATTTCCGAGTCCCCAAACTTTTCCATCTTTAATCACTTTTCATTTAGCCAGAGGATCACAGAAGTCTATTCCTTCGCATGATTTTAATGAAACCTTTTCAGACATAGCTTTTACGTTACAGAACTTTTCATGCAAGAATTATACATCCATATGATATAAATCTCCTAGCTTTACAAACAGACATTCTGCTAATGGATTTACCATTTTTAACGATAATACCAAAGGATTTACCTTTACCATTCAAATTTCAACAATATCGCGGTTTCTGGATTTTTATAAAATTACAGTTACTATTTTTCATTTTCAAATGTAGATTCTAACTCAAATATACTTTTTTTTTTTATCTATATAATGTTTAATACATTACTTTCAAAGTTTTCAAACTATGTGCTAACCAGCAAAATTATAGCTTATATAAATACTGGCCTGGGTACCCAGCATTTCCCGGGTGTTTGGAGGTGTGTGTTTAGCAAAAAAACAAAAAAAAAAGTGATAGTAGGTAGGCAGGCTCGAATCCGTACCGCAAAGGAGGAAAAGAACATGAAAAAAAAAAAAATATGACATCTTTACTGTTGCGCCCATCACCAAACTCGAAGTGACGTAGGTTTAAATTAAGGCTAGTCAATCGAAAAGAGGGGATGACGTTTGAAAATATCAAAAATAAAAGCGACCCCTTTCCTGTAGAAAAGTGTCTAGTTCAGAGTGAAGGAATTAATGATTTTAGTCAATTTTTCGATATTTGTCATCTGAAGGGTCGAACTGCAAAATGCTACCGATCTTGTGAAAATCCGTCGCCTCTATCGAAAGTTTTAAGCAGACATACATACATACATTTTAACAGACAGGTGAGATTTATATTATAGACTAGCGGGGGTACCCGGTGTTGCCCGGGTGAGAAACACGTGGTTAAAAAAAGTTTTGGTAGGTAGTTAGGATCGAACTCGAAGCCCTGAGGTGAAGTTGGAAAATAAAATGTGAAAAAAACATGACACGTTAACCAATTGGCCAGCAAGAAAGACTTACTGAAAGACATTTGAATTTATTTAAGTAGGAAGAGAATTGACAGGTGCCCGCACCTAATGACTTAATGAGGTCAAGTGGAAATCATGGAGTTAACATTTTCTCCAAGCGTTATGACGACGTAAACAATAGCTAGTCAGCAGTTAACATTTTCTGCGGGACAGTTTTTAATGAGGTCAATAACTCAGTTCGTTGGTTTTTAACTAACTTTTGGGGAAAACCAGCTCCCCATTTATTAGGGGAGCGTCCAGACGAAAGCAATTGTTTGATATGACGCTAAAAAGCCGACACTGACCAAACGTTTACATCGCTTTCCGGAGACTACCGGGAACTGCCGATTCGAATCCAGTTTCGCTTTTTTATACTGAAAAGTGAAAGATACCCGCAACGATCTAAAATTCTTGAAAAAATAGGGCGTGTAAGTCGGGCAAATTAAATACACACACAACCCCCGTTCGTAACTCTATGATATTATCATTTAGACGTGATATAAAAAGTTTTAAGAAGGAATGAGCCAACCGAGAAGTCCAGCGAAAAAAAAATTTTACAGGCATACACAAAAAGCGAACATACACACATTTTCGCTTTTATATTTATAGACAAGCAGGGGGGGAGGGGGGTACCCGGCGTTGCCCGGGTGTTTGGAGGTGTGTGTGGTTTTGGGTAAATCAAAACTCCGGGAGGGGGGGGGGCGGTAAAATAAAAATAAAATTTTTGGTAGGTTAGTATGAGGATCGAACCCGATCCCTTGAGGCAAAGTTCGAAATTAAAGTGTGAAAAAAAAATCGTGTGACGTTAACCAGTGGGCCACCAGGACAAACTAACGATGTCACGTTTGAATTTGAGTAATAAAAACAGAATTGACACGTCGCCGCCGCCGTAAAACTTAACTCTACTAATGAGGTCATAGAAGTAGCGGACTAAACTTTTGCTCTGCTTCTATGTGACCTCATTGAAAATGAGGTCAAATAATAGAAGGAGCGGACTTTACTTTTGCTGCGGGGCAGCTTTTGGGTTTGTTTACCCAACTTTGACTGTTTTTTTCACCAAGATGTTGGGGAGGGGGAAACCAGCTCCCCATTTTCCAAATTGAATAGTAATTGTCTGATATATGGAGTTTGGCCCCACATTGATCAAGGCTGATTACTTCTGGACGTTTACCAGTGCGATTGCCGCCGACGCTGCATTAGCTTTGAATTAGTTTCGGTTTTATACAAAAAAGCTGAACGAACACAAGACGGGCTGAAATAGCAAGAATTTTGTAAAAATCAACGTAAATAAATCTAGAGGCGACTCTCATTCCCAAACCGTAGATATTATTATATAGGGGGTATATAAACAGTTTTAAGCGATAGTAACACCCCCGGGAGCGTGTGCGAAAGAAGCCTTTGCGAGACATACACGAAATGGTCACACACATTTTGCCTTTTATATATATAGATAATGATAACTTCATGCTGATTAATATACAAATAACATTTTCTTAAATATTTCATTCAATAGTTTCCAAGAATTCTATATTCCACGAGTATAAAATACTTTGATACATCTATATTTTTTGAACTGAAATCAATTTATAATTGATCTGGAATCATCTTTGGATCACAAAAGTGGAATATCCATTGATTTTCACAATAGATGCTCATAGACACTTTTTTGTAAATCCTTTATTGGAGAGAAAAAAAAACTGAACCGACTAAATGATAGTAGCCTCCCCTTAATAAAAACCTTATGTCGATTGCCTGATTAATTTTATGTAATTCTAGTATTCCTAGAAGGTTTAAATATTTCAACAAGTTTGGAAGAAAAGATTAAGATACTTAAGTACAAACATATGGACATATTAAACAAGAGAAATGAATTAATGACTACATGCAAGCATAGACATAGATTTAAAAATACCAGTCCCTGATGACAACACTAATTTCTAAGCTACCATCCAATTATATTAGAATAGTATATACGGCAATCGATAATATTTTTAGGCGTAACTTAAATAATTTCTCCAAATTATTATTATCTGCATTACATGAATGTGTGGTCAGGAAAGATATAGATAGATAGAAAAAGATATATATATATATATATATATATATTGTCTAAAGAAGCTTTGAATAAAAAATGCAAAAATAAAAATAAAGAATGCAGTTTAAATTCCCGGAAGAAAAAAAAAAAAAATATTAACTTTAACCTATCGCAGACTTAGCACCTACATAATCCGACTTCAAAAATGTTTATAATGACAAAAACAGAACTCATTTATATAAGAAGAAAAAAAACCTTTACTAAACCTGTTAAATAGAAAGACTTAACATTTGCATAAGCCGATTTTGCAAATATATATACTAGCAAAAGTACTTGTCGTTGACTGGGTTCAAAAACAGCCTACAGAAAATGGACTCTGATTTATTAAAGTACTAGCGGGGGGTACCCGGCGATGCCCGGGTGTCTTGAGGTAAATCGAAACGGGGGGGGGGGGGTTAAATAAACAAAATGTTTTGGTAGGTAAGTATGAGAATCGAACCCGTACCCTTAAGTTGGAAATTAATGTGTGAAAAAAAAAAAAACCGGGCGACGTTACCCATTAGGCCACCGCGACATACATACAACATACCCAGGTTTGAATTTATTTACTGAACGATAAAAACAGGCGTGCGCAATAAAAGTTAACTCTACTGCTTCCATTTGACCTAATTAAGGTCTAATAGAAGTCACTGTTTTTGTTTTTTCCCCCCCAACAGATGTTGGGGGGAGGGGCACCAGCTCCCAATTGTCCAGATTGAATAACAATTGTCTGATGTACAACATTGATCAAAGATGATTTTCCTGGCGCAATGCCGAGAATGTTGTTCGTTGTTAACTTTCAATTAGTTTTGCTTTTTATACGAAAAAGCCTCATCAACATGCGACAAGCCAAAATAGCAATAACTTTGTAAAAGTCGACGTAAATAAATCTAGATGCGACGCACTTTCCCAAATCGTACATATTATTATTTAGGACCCATATAAACAGTTGTAAGCGATCGTAACGACATCGGAACCGTGTGCGAGAAAAGCCTTTTGAAGACATACACGAAATGGTCACACACAATTTGCCTTTTATATATAGAGAGATGATGGGTTATGAAAAGGAAGGATTGTAATGAGATAGCTTCGAATTTGGGGGTATCAAAACCAAAGCAAAATATGATGAAAGTAAAAATAAAATAGATAAACACCATAATTTATTATACCATATCTGTTCACACTGAAACACTTATCACAATATTCTGTGGATTTATATTAAAAAACCTTGTTAAACTTAGTGACATATTTCCATTCTATGGAGGTCAGGCGCGAACGAACACCCCATAATTTTATTATACCATATTTCTTCAAACTGAAACATATTTATCAAAGTATAATTACGCAGATAGATATGAAAAGTCTTTATTAAAGACTATGCCTATTTCCATTCTATGGAGGCCAGGCGCAAACGCAGACCCCACAATTTTATCATACCATCCTTATTTAAGTTAAAACATACTTATCAAAGTATTCTTATGTACATCTATATCAAAAACACTTGTAAACTTTTTTTAAATTTTACATTTCCATACTTTGTGAACCAGGCGCAAATTCAGACTCCACAATTTTAATGAACCACCGTTCTGCCAGATCAAACATACCCATTCCTGTGTCTCAATACATCTTCTATCATTATATGTAATCAGTTTTTTTAAAATAGTCAACCATATAGGAGCCTATTCGTGACCAGACACACGCACATTCAGCTTTATATTATAGATATACACACACACACTTCATTAAGATTTTTTAACCAAAAATTTTAATATATTCAAATATATCAAAATTCGGTAATTGCTCATATTCCAATAAGATTTAAGTGAAAATATAAGCAAATTTAACGTGTTTTTACGGTAATCAGGGGGAAAAAAATTTTTTAGATCAAGATTGTGATTTGTATTATTTACATTCTACTGTTCTCATCTCTGGGGTTATTTTCACAATGTTTTGGTCAATATAACCTCCGACCTTCTTCAGGTATATCCTATGGCTCCATATCCAACAGTTAACTTGGGGAAATTATGCGAGAAATTACGTCATGACGTTAAAATTTTACGTGGTGACAAATTCAGACTTTTTTTTATTATTACAGATTCAAGCAAACAAGCAAGCAAGGACGCCTAGGTGGTCTATAAAGTCTTATAATTTGTTTAGATACGTAACTTAACACTTGTTTTATGTTATGTACTAACTCCAATCAAATTTGGCAGCAAGTCCTCAGAACAATTAACAAAAAGAACAGTTGGAAATAAGTCATGCACAATCAACTACGACTGGGCAATTCCTGCAGCTACATAGCTAAAAAGTGGAGCTATTAAACGTGAGGACGATAAGGAATGCCTTCTAGACTGGCTAAAAAGAGGATCGCTCCACTATGATCAGGAGAGGATTATAATGGTTGTCCAAGATAAAAGCTTGATTGCAAATGCTTTTATGAAGATCAGCAGTCTACACTATGACCGTCTTCAACAAGTTCTTGATCAGCCGTTTCCCCTTAAGTAATCCAATTTACCAAATTTACACTTCTAACGATTACTATGATATTGTCCTCTTGACCACACTACGCTCTTTAACCCTTATCCTCGAATGGCTTCTGGGCTTTGATAAGTCGTGATTCCCTTGTAAGAAAAAAAAAAAAAAACGCGAACAAGAGCAGGTTCTACCACACAGAAGTAAAGAGTGCGAACAACCTGACATCCAGCTGCTGGGGGGGGGGGGATGACTACTATATGACGCAACAATGGATTGACAACAGGTGCCGGTTCTGCTACACCTCAGCTCTATATCAAGCATGTTACAATGTAACAACCACGTTACAAAAGGATCACAAAAACAATCATCGGTTACAACTACACTGGGTCGAAAACGCAACAGTATCCTCAAAGTTGTAACTAAACTTTAGTTCGACGAGTTGTATTCAATTAATTGCATTAAGTAATCAAACAGAATTGATAGGTCATAAATAGAGCTAGGACAACAGCATATTCTTTTCATTGAAACTAAAAGTGAGAACACATCCAATTACGCAAGAAAGGTGCTCATAAAATTATAAATATAAAAATTACGAATCACAGAAAGACTCCAAACGAGTAATAAATACGAATTGTCAGTAGAAGCCAAGAAGCCCCTTAAAATTTTTATCCCTTTGGACTTCCCGACATCTCGCTGCCAAACTCCCCAAAGTCCCCTATTAGACACGATCCCAAATAGTAGCCCATTACATTCTGAGTGTCCATATGCCTTGTTTGGGGTTAAAAAAAAAAAAAATATCAAGTGAACAAAATGTTATAAATTAATTCAAAGCTGAAAAATAACAAAAAAAAAAAAAAATGGGATAAAGTGACAACACACCAGATTAGAAGCATGTCATTGTCTACAGTGACTTTTTCTAAAAATATTTCATGCTCTTGTGAACTTTCCGAAATAATCATGCAGCGATACCATTTTTATATTCTAGGATAGCTAAACAACCTCTATTTATCGAATCATGCAAGCTTGCCTGGTTCTTGGAGTTGCAGAGGGTACCTGACACCCCAACCCCACAAAAAAAAAAAAAAGACATTTTTTTTTTTTAATCATCCTGCAGGTTTTTCCAGAAATTTTCAGCCTGTGAAATCAAAACTTGGAAGAATTTTATAAAAATCAAGGAACAGATCATTAAAAAAATCTTGAAACAGTTAAAAAAAAAAAAAAAAAAAAAAAAAAAAAAAGAAAATGGAGGAATAGCATAACTAAGTGTCAAATATTGGATTGAGTGCATCTAGAATGTCACCTAGCAAAAATAAAACATATTTGACGCAGACATGCACTTGGCCAGAAGAAACAAAACAAGGTTGATTATCAGAAATAAATTAATTCTTGACTGATCTAAAACCATCTGCAAATGTTATTATCTAAAAAACAGTTGACAGAAAAGGCAAAATCCCGGAATGGGCATTTAAAAGTGGATGCATGGGTGTTCCAAATTATTATATAAACTTAACCAAAACCAAGATCAAGATTTGACTCAGTCGAGTTTAAGAAAATTACCCTATCAATTCTTGTGCATGCTCCATCCTTCTTATGTACTCCATCCATTCAGAGCCACCAAAAAAAGAGGAGATAATGCCTGGGAGGATGTTCTTATGACAACAAAAAGACTACTCTACCACCCTCAAAAAAAAAAAAAAGGTATTGATAATTCCCTGACAAAGCTATATCATTGTATTTCTATACATTCCTTAAAGCACAACATTTGAACTAATTAAAATATTACGTTTCTGAATTTTTTTAGATGAGGATTGATTATTCATATTATTTGGATTCTTCAGACTACTGTTCTCATCTTCAGTGTGATTTTTCACAATGTTTCGGTCAATGCAATCTCCAACCTTCTTCAAGTGTATCTTGTTAGACTTGGGAATCTTTCTGTTGAACACAGAAATCTGCACAGAATTACAAAGAGTACCTTTTAATTAATCCACAAAATTAGAACATTCTCATTCGGTCAGCCATGACCAGGTAAAAGTCCTAAGTAATTTGTTATTGCATCCTTAGTACAAGGACTTCTTTTGGGATGGCAAGACGGGGATAGACGTGAACATTGTATCGAAGCTGGTTAAATGTTTTGATCAAGACAAATTCGAACAGCCCACCTGCTTCCTGGTTGAGTACAACACGATAGCGTTCAAATCTAATGTAAACAAATTCTTGTTGAGCCATCCCCCATAAATAATCAAATTCTACCCAATTTACACCATTAGCGATTACTACACTACAACCTTACATTCATTAACCTTTATCCTCGAGTGGCTTTCAGGCTTGATAAGTGGTGACTCCCAAGTAACAAAAGAATTTTATTGAGGTATTGATAGGTCAGTTTTCAAAGAGTCAGGAATGGCTGAGAGGACGAATCATTTCCACTTAGTCACGGAGATAAAGACAAGAACTTTAGGATTTCCAATTTCAATTCAATAAATTTAGGAGTCAGAGCTAGTTTGGAGCTTGCGAAAGTTGACAGTAGTTTACAGTTGGAGACAGTTAACAGTAGTGACGGTCAGTCCTAGAAGCTTGTCAAAACAGGGTGCTTCCTCAAGACATGAGTAATTCATTTTAATAGGGGACAAGTGGAGATCATAGCGTGACCATTTGTAAATACCAGGTACTGTATGTAGGATTACATCGACACCTCTCTGCAAGAACTTCAAAAACTTAACATTGTCATCTCCCCTGAATGGGATACACAAGCAACTGGGGACTGTTTATGAACTTAATATTCCCATGAAACTTCCTGGTTCAAACTGCTTATACACAAATCCTGCTTCAGTTGTTCAGGTTCGGTAGAGGAACCCAGCTCTCCGAAAAATTGGCATTCTGAATGTATAGTTACCGCAGCTCTCCATTACAAATGAGGGAGCTCTGGCAACAGGCAATAAATCCAACTTCCTAATAGAATATGTAACTACACAAAAGAATAAAAGCTATTTTTTATTAATCACGGTAGAATTTCCAAGGGTCCCGCTAATATCAATATAAACAGCATTTCTTGTCCAGAATTTCTTCTATATAAAAAACAAAAATAAAGAAAAATCTGTATGATGTACGTACCCATGACGGAACAAAAATATCGTAATCCAAAAATCAAGTAAATTGATCAAATAGTTTTTTGGGGGGTTTTTTTCCACATAGGAATAACCACTTATCAAGGCCTGGAGGCCACTCAAGGATAAGGGTTATTGAGTGTATAGTAGTCAATGGGATAATATCGTAGTAATCATTGGTAATGGAAATTCGGTAAATTGGATTACTTAAGGGGACGGTTCATAAGGAATTTGTTTACATTGGACTTGACTATCAAATTGTAGTTAGCTGAAAAACAGGCAAACGAAAGAGTTCCACAGGCGTGCAGTTCTACGAAAGAAGCTTTGCTCATGGAATCTACGTTTAGGTTAAGGCACTAAATAAGAAAATCAAATTTTATGAGTGAAAAAGTAACAACCGTCTTGCACCACCACCATGTTAAAAATAATCTCAATATATAAGGAAGATAACAAAACAATTCAAACTTGCGAGATTTTTGCTGTGATGCTTAAGATCTTGGCCTTTTGGTTGATTCATCCTTTAAGTCATTTAAACACTACATTCAGGCTGCTAACAACGCAAAGGAGTATCCTATTTCTCGTACAATGTTCTTTCTACAAACTCGCTCTTGAAATATTTCTCCCAGTCTCCTTTGCCAAACCACTGTTTTTTTTTGTTTTGTTTTTTACATGGGGGTCACCACTTATCAAGGCCCGAAGGCCACTCAGGGATAAGGGTTATTGCGTGTACAGTAATCAATGAGATAGTATTGTAGTAATCATTAGTATTGGGGGTTTTGATAGAGTGTCTTACTTAAGGGGGCGGTTTGTCAGGAGGTTGTTTATGTTGGACTTGAAGACGTCCAAGTTGTAGTCAGGTGGGAAACAGGCAAGCGGCAGAGAGTTCCACTGGCGTGCAGTTAGAATATAGTATCCAAGCCTCTTCCTTCATATCTAATAAAAGATATCCAGCTTCTGGAAAGAGTTTAAAGACTAGCTTCTCAAATAGTACAAGGGTTTATCGGATCTATCCTATGAAAACTGACGCAAAGAGCTTAACCTTTTTTCTCTTGAACGCTGACGATTACGTGATCTCATTTTAGCCTACAATCTCCTCAATGGACATTCTGATATACGTCAGGACCTTTTGTTCACTCCTGCACCTAGGAAGAGGTCTACTCGGACACTACAAGAAACTATTTCAATGCCGATTTCGATTAACCCAAAGTGTGGGTCCTGTGTGTAACGGTATATAGATCGTATAGGAATTCTGGATAAGAATGTAAACAGCAAACTACCAAAGCTATACTTGAAATAAAACGGCATGAATTACCTTCGAATTCCAATGTAAAAAAAATGTCTGAGAAAAAAAAGGTAGAATTTAGAATATAATAATATAAAACTCACAAACTTTTTTGATACTTTCATGAAATAAACATTTTCGTGTTTCTTCATAACCACTCCCCCATGAAAACAATGCTTTAGTATATTTTTGAATATGCTAAGTTCCAGATTGAGCACGCCAATCGTAACATATCTGTTTTATAGAGATGCAAGAAGCCAGTGGCAAAAAAAAATATGAAATTGAAATGAATTTTTGGGGTTCTTATCCAAAATTCCCCCTATATTGAAAGATGAAAATAAAGAAATATCTGTATAATGCACGTATTCATGTCGACACGAAAATGTTATATTCCAAAAATCATGTAAATTGATAAAGTAGTTTTATTTTAAAATGAGAAAATCAAATTTAAGAAGTGATTGTTTCCCCAGGACACTAAAAAAAAAAAAAAAAAAAAATGGCAGATTGATTTTTTTTTAAATATGTAGTTTTAAGTAAAAACAGGACTTAATTGTAATGTCGATAATAGTAATATATCCAAAAATCATAAAAATTTATCAAGTAGAAAATTATTTATTGTTAAAAGTAATTATTACGGAAAATTGGGGAAATTGCATTTTCCTTAGATGTGAACACCTTGAAGATTGCAAATATAGGGAACATACTTATCTCCCTTTTTGATGCTTTAATGGCAGACTTATTTTTTAAGACCATAGTGATGGACTTTTTTTCTTTTTTTTTTTACTAAAAATACAATCGTAGTTGTTTTACTCAATGAATTTGCATAATTTTTGGATATATTACTATTTTTAACATGACAAGTAAGTACTGTTTTTGCTTAAAATGAAATATTAAAAAAAAAAATCGATCTGTTGACTATATCTTAAGCACCCAAAAAAAAAATCTTAAAGGGAAATAACTAAAAAATAATTCAAACTTGCAACATTTGTTGTAATGCCCACAAATTCCCATTAAATCGCTTAAGTGACTTTTTTTATAAAAAAAACCATGTGAACAATTTACATCATTTTTGGAAGATGATATTTTCGTTTCATAACAGGTATGTACATAATATAGACTTTCCTTTTTTTTTTTTTTTTTTTAACATGGAGGAATTCTGGATAAGAATGTAAACAGCAAACTACCAAAACTAGAAATGAAACAGCAAGAATTACCTTTCGATTCCAAAGTAAAACAATGTCTGAGAAAACAAAATGCAAAATTTAGAATTTTGAAGAATATAATTATATAAAGCTCATAACAAATTTTTTTTTTTATCCTTTTATAAAAACAAACATTTTGGTGTTTTTTTTTTTTGTTTTTTTTTTCATAACTGCTTCTCCATGAAAAAAATGCTTTATTATATTTTTAAATATCTTAAATTTCTGGATTGAATACTCCAATCTTCCAATTTTTATGTTTTTCATCCTTTTATTAAAAAAAAAAAAAAAAAAAAAAAAAAAAAAAGAAAGCATTTGTTTTTTTTTTTCATAACTGCTTCATAAACATTTTGGTGCTTTTCGGGGTTTTTTTTCATAACCGCTTCTCCATGAAAAAAATGCTTTATTATATTTTTAAATATCTTAAATTTCTGGATTGAATACTCCAATCATCACATATCGGCTTTATAGGTATGCGAGTTGCCAATGGAAAACGGTAGGCATTATAAAACTGACCTTACAAGTTTGAATTGTTGTTAAGTCATCTCCCCTTGTTCCTTCAAGATTGTGATCTGACAGTCCTATCTAGCTTACTCATAAAATTTTTATTTTCTCAGTTAAAAAATAAAATTATTTGATCACTTTAGCTGGAACACACAGACACAAAGCAAGCATGTAGCACACATGCAAAACAGTGTTACCCAGCTTGTGACATGACACGTGCGCATTTCCTTTGACTCTTCTCTATCCATTTCCATTTTTCCCTTTTTTTTCTTTCTCTTCTTGCCTCAACATGACAATGAACAGATATGACTGAACTTTGCTCCACGAATTCACCCCGACGCAGAATAAACTCTCGCCTGCACACATGCATACATTCTCGAGGTAAGAGAACTTGATTTTGTCACGAGCATAATGGTTTATCATGAACAATTAATTATTTATTAACTAGCCTGGATGCCCGGCATTGCCCAGGTGTTTGGAGGTGGCGTGTGTTGAGTAAAAAAAAATATATATATATATATATATATTTTTTTTTTTTTTTTAAATGGTGGCAGGCAGGCAGGCTCGAACCCGTACCTCGAAGTTGGTTGTTTGTTTTTGTTTTACGGCATATCAACCTTTTTCGGGTTATTTAATGTCGAATCCAAAGATTTTGAAGAAAAATTTTTTTAATGGAGTATATTTGTTGTTTTCACGTTGGTTTCTATTCAACCCATAGTTGGGACCCTAACAGGTACTACCACTCCGGGTCAGAGTGGACCTGGGAGCAATGGTAATTAAAGGGTGGCTCCACACTCCCCAAAGCCCACAAGCTGGGGCCTCACCACTGGATATAGTTTAAGGTCATATCCAGGACCCCCATTGTGGGACTTTTACCCTCTGCAGGGGGGGGGGGGGGGGGGCAGTCGGCGTATTCTAATGCCCTACCGACAGGGCCCGTACCTCGAAAGAGCAAATGAGCATGAAAAAAAAACAAAAAAAAAAAACGCAATGTCTTTGCCGTTGCGTCCATCGCCAAACCGGAAGTGACAAAGATTTAAATTAAAGCTAGTCAATCGAAAAGAGGTGATGATTTTTTAAAATATCGGCAAAAAAAGCGACCCCTCCCGGTAGAAAAGTGCCCAGTTGAGGGTGAAGGAATTAATGTTTTTAGCCAATTTTCCGATATTTGTCATCTGAAGAGTCGAGCTTCAAAACGATACCGATCTCGTGAAAATCCGTCGCCTCTATCCAAAGTTTTAGGCAGACATGCAAACATACATACATACATTTAAACAGACAGGTGAGATTTATATTAGAGATAACAATATTCAACAAGCTTCTCAGAACTTTGTTAGTTCACACACATATTCGTACTACGAATGCTTCGACATTATGCATGTTCATTCGTGTGCACTTGCACACATGCTCTTATTGTTGTTCTTCCAAATAAATAAAATACCTTGTATATATGTACCTATTTACTATGCCTCCCCACGGGACAGAGTTAGACACCAGGGTCGTTTTTTAACGTGGAGAAAAGGTACAAAAATAAAAATTGTCTCAGTCGTGAAGGATTTCTCCTCCACTGAAAGAGAACAAGAAATAGAAGTGCAGCATCTGAAGAACAGATGGTATTTATTTGCTCCCCCACTGAGCAAATTAGGCACAAGGCCGTTTTTAATGTGAGGTAAAAACCAGTTCCCCTAAAAGTAGGCAAAAAGGGGGCACTCTGGTTACCAAAAATAATAATTGTCCCAGTATAGAGGGCTTCCCCTCCATTGACTGGTACAAACTATCTTAAGTGCAGCATCTGAAGAACAGATACTACACTTTGATCTTGTTTATATATTTTATTGAGAAAGAAAAATTGAACATAAAAAACGTACAAAAAATTCAATTCAACAAAATTAGGCACAGGGCCCTACAAGAAGTTGGGAGGGGGAGGGTACAGGGTCTTTTTGACTATGTAACAGATGAGACTTTGAAGTCTTACTCTTGACTGGCAACATTTACCAAAATACCTCAATCACTCTGTGGATCCTAATCTAACTAATAACCCCAGCGTTCAATGTAAAATTTAACTATGTACAATTTGTATATTCATTTCTGTATGTTGTGTGTGCATTTTTTTTTTTTTTTTTTTTTTTTTTTTTTTTTTTTTTTGTGTGTGTGTGTGTATGTGTGAGAAAATAAAGTTCGATTTCATTAGAAAGAGTTCTTGAATTAATTGGCATAAAATGTTCGTGGAGTGGGAAAAAACTAATGAAAATGTTCATTTCAAAAATAAGGAAAATCTACTAATGTGTTGTTAGTAAGACCCCCCCTGTACTATTCTATGTGGCTAGATCCCCCACTGTTTTCCGGGGAACCGAAAACAAGCAGAGCATCCCTAATGGGGTTTGGGGAAGTCGCCTTAATGGAGGTGGGAGAAAATAAAGCAACGGATGGAGGGGGTAGGAAGGTGACCTCTGAGTAGGGGGATGATCGGGGGCATCAGAAAATAAAGATGAGGAGCAGGGGGGGGTTGGGCAGACTCAGAGGTTCTCTAATACCAAAAAATAAAATCAGGAACAGGATCTCATTTGTACCACCAGTCAAGAGTTACTTTACTGAACTTATAATGCTAACCTAGGCGGGATGGGTTCCGTAGGACCCAGCACCGCCCATGCCATGCCTAAGGAGGGAACACGTATTGAAACTTGGCTCCTCGACGGATGCACAAACTAGTGCTGTGCACCCACCTCTTGTCAAATTCCACTCTAGGCAACCTCTTCCAATCGCATCTGATCTTTACTTTAAGCAAATGTTTAAAGTAAACGATCAGATCCCGATCAGGAACAGATGTCCCTTCGTGGACCAACTTGAGGCGCGCGATCCAAATGGTCATGCGCGCTACTGCTAGGATCGCCAGGAAAACCAAACTTTCCTCCCTGGGGAACGGCGGCTCCATGTTGTACACAAAAGTTCCTACGTCGAGATCGAGCAGACACTCGGCATCGATGCGAGCTGTTACCCCCTCGACGTACCTTAATAGGGGCTGTATCCGGCTGCAACTAAAAAATGCGTGCTCGATTGTTTCGGGCTCGCGTTCGTCACAGCACGGACAGAAGCGGCTGGTATGTTCTTTATACCGGAAAAGTACGTCGAAGAGGGGCAGCGCATTTCGGACCAGTCGCCAAGTCAGGGAGAATTCCGAGTTATTCAGAATCTCCCGTCCCGGCGCCCAACGCCATTGAGAACGGACAACCTCCATCGACCATCCCATCCGCCTACAAAGTGGATCCTTCGCGGTCCCCTCCACTAAATCCCGATACAGTTTCTTCCTTGGCTGATCGAGGACATTGGTCCCCGGCAAAGCTCTAAGAGCGGTTCGGCATTCGGAGAAGAACTTGGACTCCCCCTTCGGTCTACGACGACCTTCTACCGAAGGGTTGGGTTTGAGGTTGGGAAACGAGTTCTCAACCACAGGGACCCAAGGAGCGTCTCCTTCAAGCGAACGACCCAGGAAAGCCAATCTCTCGGCGTTTCTATGACACAAGAGACTGGGCTGACCCAGGCCTCCCTCGCTCGGATTTTGAACACAGACCTCTCTGCAGACATAATGCTTACCCTCGTTCCACAAAAGTGAATCGAGGCGCCCTTGTAAGCGGGTTAGTCGTTCTGCAGGGAGAGGAAGGACAAACGGTAAAGGATGAGCGGAAAGACGTATGTAGCACACGCCTCCGCCCGACCCTTCAAGGACAATTTCCTTCCAATCCAAGTCTTTACTGACGATTTGACCTTAGACTGTACTTCCGACCAATTCTTTTCCAGCTGAAGTCCCGGTCCAAACCAGACACCGAGAATGCGGACCGGTCCATCGGTCCAGCTGAAAATACCTGGAAGCGAGTTTACCCCGGTCCAGGCCCCCAACCGCAGGCCAACAGACTTGCTACGGTTGAAGATGGCCCCTGTTACTTCTTCGTATCGAGCGAGCGCCTACACTTTGATCTTGACCAAAAGGCCAAGGAATATGTAACTCAATAATTTGGTTGCATTAATCTAAGGTCAGAGTTTTGAACACGTTTCATATCCTCTATAGATCGGTAACCCTGATCTCCACACGTACATCATAATGATTTTTCTTTATTTTTGTTTTTAATATGGAGGTGATTCTAGACAAGCACCTACTTTTGTTTTTGAATAAGAAAATTTTAGCAGTGATTGTCTTGCTGGTTATTTTGAAAAAAAAAAAAAAGAAAGGGGGAGATAACTCAACCATACATACTGATTAAATTTATGTTGCAATGCCTCCAAATTTCTATCAATTGCTTAAAAATGATTTTCTTTATAAAAATAAAACTTCTGGATTAATTTACGTGATTGTTGGAATATATTATTTTCGCTTCATTACTGGTACATACCTAATACAGATTTTCCTTTATCTTTTGTTTTTTTTAATATAGAGAGGATTCTGGACAAAAACAAAGTAGATTTCAATCAAAAAACAGTAGTTTCCGACCATTTTTTTTTTTTTTTTATCTGCACTCAAGAAATTTCCCCTCCGACCTCACAGCTGCGCAAATAAAGCATGTTACATATCTAAAAGTCTCTACTACTACTACTACATAAAAGGAACTTTGTGTCTTCGTTCCCTATAGATTCTACAATGGCTGGGCCAATTTTTATGAAATTTCACACAAATGTACTTTATGTATCTGGCAATGTTCTTAGATAGGTTTTGTATCAATGTCTTTGATAAGTATTGATAATTGAAATAATCTGATGAAAGAAGGAACAGGCAATTTTGACTAATGTTAACATCTTATACAGCCTAACATCACAAGTCCATCTGAGAAGTTTTATTACCACACAAGCAGAAAGGCCCGGCATACAAAATTAACAGTAGGTTCTTTGATATAACAGGGACACGTTCAAAATTAATGCTTCTATTTGAAGCACAATTAAATCATGATACTTGACTTTTGCATTTGAAACTTTAATTCAAGCCATTATATATAAAAGAAATAATTTTATAAAAGTGCAACATAGACTACAACGTATTATGGACTAAATCACTGCAGGGAGGGATGTGAAGTTACCTTCAGGTGTACCACGATGGGTTTCTAATTGAGCAGGCAATCGATCCATTTGATTGAAAATTTCACTGATTTCGAAGACAAAAATATGGGAGTGTGAAACATTCGTTGATCGTCATTCAATCCTGGGCAACGTCGGGTCTTCCTGCTAGTAATAATTTGTAGAGTTTTACATAGATGTTTTGAATAAACACCAATTGCCAGGCAGTGCTGCAGCAGTTGATGCTCGAATGTATTTGATACCGTGAACAAATACATTCAGTTCAGGTCCCAAACTTTAGAACAATCTGAACTCACAATTAGATACAGGATTGGATTAAATCTATTCAGCCATGTATTTAATGGTCACTTAATAGCAATACTCAACCTTTAAAATGAAAGCAAAATGTTAGAGCATTGCAATAAAAAAAAGAAAAAAAAGAAAAAAGAAAAAAAGAAAAAAGGAAAAAAAGAAAAAAAAGAAAAAAAAAGAAAAGGAGAAAAAAAAAAGAAAAAGAAAAAAAAGGAAAATACACACACACACACACAAAAGAGTAACATACAGCCAATACCCTGTTTTTTTATCTAAACTTTTCTTGCATCCCCTGGAATATGATCTCATGCACCAGGTTGGGAACCCCTGCTCGAACAATTTTAAGCAAAAATCCGATTTTCCTGGATTATAAATAAAGGCCAAACTTATATCCCTGATAATTACTGTTGGAACCACCTCTAAAAATCTAACTGTTTCAAAAATAAGAATGCATTTTTTTCATAGTTGAACGATTAAAAAAAAAAAAAAAGAAAATGTTTAAAAAACACCAACATTTTGAATTTCACTTTAACTTAAAGTACTATCTTTAGAACTATTTTACTTTTAAAATAATTTTTTTTTTCTATTCTGTTGGTTTGTTTAGAATTTCTTTTGGAAAATCCACAAGAAATTTTCCAAAGGAAACTCCAAGGTTTTCGAATTGTCACTTTATACTCACAGGATATACATGACTTTTAAGCTTGGGAGAAATAGATTCATGGTTCAATATGATCCGGAAAGGCATGTAGATTTCCTCCCCCACCTCCTGCAGGACCTTCTTGTGCTTCGGTAAGAATGGCTCTGAGAAGCGGACATCCAGCTGAAAGAATATAAAAATGTGACTTTTTTCTTTTTAAAGTCATATTATCAGAATTACATGCATATAAAAGGGTGTAAGTCTAGAATTCAACCCAATTAAAAAAATAAAAAAGTAAATTTTTTTAAAATACTGGAAAATCGTGAAATGGAAATATCATTAAAAAATAAGTTTGTATGCTTAAACTGTCTTTATATTCTTCAAATATTTATTCATAGAGTTTGGTTTGGTGATTTTGTTTTACAGCATATCAACCCTTTTTTGGGTTATTTAATACCAAATCCAGTAATTTTGGAAAAAGATTTTAATGCTTTAAGTTCTTTATATCTTCAAATAATTTTTTGTGTACTTTACTTTAGATGTTTTTGCTTTTGCAGGACATGATTGAGTTCAGCAAGGGGAAAGAAAAAAATAACATCAATGTTTGGTGCATTTTAAATCAGGAAGCTGACAGACAGCCTGATCCGGCAGCATCAGCCGATGTGGGTGAACTGACACAACCATACAAGAAGAGCAGTGATAGTATTTTGACTTTTCTTTTCAAATTGCATCCCTTTGCTTGTTCTACAAGTATTTTAATGGTGAATGCTCTGACGAACTGCAGACACTTGTGCCCCCACGACGTAGACACCCTCGACAAACCCGACAGGCAGCTAAATCCCACCCCCACACAGTAGAGATCCCTAGATGTAAAAGATCTTTCTACTCCAGTAGTTTCTTCCCCAGAACCGCTAGACTCTGGAATTCCATTCCAGGATCCTGCTTCCCTAACTGTACTGACATGCAGAAGTTCAAGTGCAACGTGAACCGACATCTTGCTGCCCAAACCCCTACATAGTGCCCCAGTAGTTACTGCCCCTGATAGTAGCCCCCTACACCAAAGTGGCAATGTGCCTTGTTTGAGGTGAAAATGTAATTAAAAAAAATTTAAAAAAAAAAAATGAATATTCACGTAAAATTTGTTTTTACTTACCTTGAAGAATGATGTAAACCGGTATTTTACTGATCCAGTCAAATAATCAAAATATCTCTCGAATCGAGCAATTTTCTCACTGGTTCGAAAATCTCGTCCTTCTCCTCCAATGTCGTTATCTCCAGGAATGTAGATTTTCTACAGAGAAGATATGAGGGTTAGGGTTAGTCCTAGGATATATAGAGAGGGATAAGGAGAGAGGAAAAGACACAGATAGAGAAGCGTTACATATTAAATATTCCAAAATTCTATAATTGAATTTCATCTATAAATATAAAAGTGAAAATGTATGTATGTATGTGTGTTCGCTTTTTCTGTATGTCTACAAAAGGCTTCTTTCAGAGAAGCGGTCGGTCGCTTCACAACTTTTTAAAACTTTTTATATCACATATAAATCGTAATATCTCACAGTTAATAACGAAGCTGGCCTGTCTATTTAATTTGCTCGATTTTGGGAAGATAAATATTCAATATTTGTCGCTCGCTGCATGTGGGTTAGTCCTTTTCCTATAACATCTTGGGGGTGGGAAGAAAAAGCGTTCAGCAGTAAATGAATACTATCCCGCAGTCAAACTTGACCTCATTAACTCATTAAAACGGGCATCTGCTAAATCCAAGTAATTAAATAAATTCAAATGTGTTTCTGTTAGCATCTCGCGGTGGGCCAATGATTAACGTCGCACATTTTTTTTTTTCACACTTTAATTTACAACTTACGAACCTCAACGGTTCGGGTTCGATCCTCATACTTACTTTTTTTTTACCCCCCTCCCCCAAAACACCCGGGCAACGCCGGGTACCTCTCGCTAGTCTATGATATAAATCTCACCTGTCTGTTTAAATGTATGTATGTACGTATGTATGTGGTCAGGTCATGTCATATGCTACTGGTATCATGTAACCCAGTACTACCTGCCTCATGGTCGGGTCACCGGCGACTAAACTGGTTCCCCCACCAGACTTGTTTGGTGAGGAGGGCGGCTAGTCTCCCTGAAAGATTAAAAACAAAACCTTTCAAAGGGCGAATGAACCCTTTATCGGGGTCAACGGCCAACTAGCACCGTGTATATTTGTGTGTATGTATATATGTGTTGGGGTGGAGAGGGCTCCCGTAAGCCGTGGTGATGGCAACCTTTCTAGGAGAAGCAAATCTCTGATTTACAAAACCATAAAGCGGGAGACCAGTACCCGCATTAAGCTGGTCTGCAGTTTGATTTGTTGCTGGCTATCTTGTACTTGCGTGTTGCTGGATCTCAACATTTTGAACTGAGAGAGAGACAAAGCTAAGACTCTGTAACATCATCTTTGTATAGATATTCCCTCAGGCATTTGGGCTCATGGACTAAGTGTCTGAGGGAGTGGCACTCGTCTGACAAGATGTTGCGATCATCATGTCTCGCAAAAACTTTGGATAGAGGCGATGGATCCTGATAAAACCAGTATCGTTTTAAACCTCGATCCTTCTGACGACAAATATCGAAAAATTAGCCAAAGATTAATTCCTTTACCCTCAACTGGACACTTTTCTACAAGGAGGGGTCGGGTCGCATTTTTCGCAGATATTTTCACAAGTTATCCACTATTTTCGATTGACTAGCCATGATTTTGACGTTCACCACTTCTGGTTTTACGATGGACGCAACAGCAAAGACGTCAGATTTTTTTTTTTTTCACATTGTTTTCCTCCTTCGTGGTACGGGATCGAGCCTGCCTGCCACCGTTTTTTTTTTGGTTTTGCTCAACACACATCTCCAAACACCCGGGCAATGTTGGGCACCCAGGCTTGTTTTTAAAAAAGGAAAATATATTCTTTGATTTCATATAATTTGATTATTTTTTTTTTATCTGCTTAATTCACTATTTATTAGATAGTATAACATTTTTGAAGTTTGTTGGTCTTGCCGAATTCCAAGGCAAGAATTCATCTTGTCTGGTGGAGTATACAATTGAAGTAACATAGATTATTATCAGCTAACATACTTCGTAACTTCTGGCATAGTGTTACCGGAAGCAGTAACAAGGCAAATCAGTTCCTTCATTTTTTTTCTATCATTTTTTCTAACCCACATGCGGCGAGCGAAAACTGTTGAATATTTATCTTCCCGAAGTCGAGCAAATTAAATAGACAGGCGAGCTCCGTTGTTAACTCCGAGATATTACGATTTACATGTGATATAAAAAGTTTTAAAAAGTTGTTAGGCGACCGACCGCTTCTCTGAAAAAAGCCTTTTGTAGACATACAGAAAAAGCGAACACACATACATACATTTTAGCTTTTATATCTATAGATAATATTATATAAATTCAAATAAAAAAAACTTATTTTTATAATTTCATTAACATATTTGTTAAAAAATTTCAAATAAAATAAAAGCTTTTATTTTTTCAATTTTGTTATTAAAAGTGCAAACAAAGACTAATTGTGTTATTTATATCAGCATAATTTTGTTAATTTTTTATTGTATATTTTTCAACTAGCACTTCAGCCTGGCGTTGCCAGGGCGTTTGGAGGTGTATTTTGAGCAAAAAAAAAATTTAACCCCCTATTATGACCCCTTAACATTTATTGTTTTGGGCTCAAATCAAGTTATTAAGTTAGACCTATGTCCAAGGAACCTATATCTAAAATTTCAAGTGTTTAGACCCAAAATTGGCAGAGGAGTTTGGTAGAGTTCTCAAAGGTCAAATCATTGAACTTTGACCCCTTAACAGCCAAATTTCTGGCCGACAACGGATTACAAAGATTTTCCCAAATTTCAATACTTATACTTTTATAGCCATCCCTCCGCTTGATGAGTGCAAAGAAGACTGGGACATTGGGGCGGCTTTTTGCCAACTAAATTCCAGTGAAGACTAATGGTCGCTGCCAACAGGAAATCAATGGTAAGCGGTTGTTACGATAACTCAAGTGCATCGAAAGAGGTGCAGAGTACTGGAAATCATGGGAGATTTGTTGTCACTCAGAGATTTGTTGTTCTCGTAGAAATCTTTGATGATGGTCTGTATGACTATTCCTAGTGAGTAAACAATAAAAATAACTAGCAGGACTCTTGGGAATTCCACGGTAGTTAAAAGCTTTGAAGAAATTAGTAAGAAATTCCTTACTGCTATATAAATCTGAAATCATAACATATTTGCCACCATAATTTGAAGAAGAATGACGTCATCACCGGCATTTTACACACACACACCCCTCCATTCGCCTATCCCCCATCCACTCTAATAAAAAGGAAGGTATAAAACCTGGGAGGATATTCTCATTAAAACAATCGTCAATGCATGTGAGAATAATCTCAATTCGTAACACATATCACGATAATTTAGAGAGGAATGCCGTCATCACCGAAAGTTACCAACCCTCTCTACTCGCGTATCCCCCATCCACTCTAATAAAAAAAAAAAAGACGTATAAAATCTGGGAGGATATTGTCATTAAAGCAATCGCCAATGCATGTGAGAATAATCTCAAGTCGTAACACACTACCAAAATTTGAAGAATGACGTCATCATAGGAAGTAAAACCCCTTCCTCCCCCCCACCCCACGTCTACGCGCCTAAAAATAAAAGGAAACTATAAAGCCTGGGAGGATATTCTCATTAAAACAATCGTCAATCTATGTGAGGATAATTTCAAGTAGTAACACACCTACCACCATAATTTGAAGAGGAATGGCATCATCACCAGAAGTAACCTGCCCGTCTATGCGCCTATCCCTCATCCACTCTAATAAAAAGGAAGCAATAAAGCCTGGGAGGTTATCTATATATATAAAAGCGAAAATGTACGTTCGCTTTTTCTGTATGTCCAAGAAAGGCTTTTTTCAGAGAAGCAGTCGGTTGCTTAACAACTTTTTATATCACATGTAAATCGTAATATCTCAAATTTAACAACGGAGCTCGCCTGTCTATTTAATTTGCTCGACTTCGGAAAGATAAATATTCAACAGTTTTCACTCGCCACATGTAGGTTAGGCCTTTTCTTATAATGTTTTCCCCTACCCCCAACGTCTGGGGGGGGGGGGAGAAAAGCATTCCCGCACTAAATGAAATGCTACCCCACAGTCAAAAGTTGACCTCATTAAGTCATTAAAACGTGCACCTGCTAAATCCAAGTAATTAAATAAATTCAAACGTGTTTCCGTTAGCATCTCGTGGTGGCCCAATGGTTAAAACCGTCGCACTTTTTTCTTTTTTTTTTTGACACTTTAATTTACAACTTTGCCTCAACGGTTCTGGTTCGATCGTCATACTTACCTACCAAAACATTTTTTTTTTTTTTATTTAAACCCCCCGCCCCCCCGGAGTTTTGATTTACCCAAAACCACACACACACACCTCCAAACACCCGGGCAACGCAGGGTAACCCTCGCTAGTTGTCATTAAAACAATTGTCAATCCAAATGAGGATAATCTCGTCGTAACACATTTGGCACCATAATTTGAAGAGAAATGACGTCATCACCGGAAACTGCTTCTTTCACCTTCTTGTCCCATATCACTAGGTGAGGTTTTCTAGATACATAGCTGTAATGATTGCATAGTCATAGTTGATGACTGTTCTTCCTAGTATATGTTATTCTCGTATATTAAATAAAAAGGTTTCATTCAAAATACTGTGAAGATTCCAGAGTTCAACAAGAACACTTTAAGAAAGTCGGAGGTTATGATGAGAACAATAGTCCAAATATAATACCAATTATTAATCCTCATCTAAAAAAATTCCAAAACTGTTAGGTCGTCACGGAATATAACTAACATAACACCAAATTATTTATTTTTTTAAAGAGAAAAATAGTAACACGTTAGAGCAACAGATTATGTGAAATGCTGTGTCAGCCATCTTGAAAAGTCTTCCTCCCTTCCAATCCAGGGGGGATAACTCTTTGCTTTTCGGTTATTTCCCCTTATAACAGGAAAAAAGAAAAACCTCTGTTTACACTTTTATACTGTTCACTTTTTAAAATGCTTCATCTATAAATATAAAAGCGAAAATGTATATGTGTATGTATGTGTGTATGTTCGCTTTTTCTGTATGTCTACAAAAGGCTTCTTTCAGAGAAGCGGTCGATCGCTTCACAACTTTTTAAAACTTTTTATATCACATATAAATCGTAATATCTCACAGTTAACAACGAAGCTTGCCTGTCTATTTAATTTGCTCGATTTCGGGAAGATAAATATTCAATATTTGTCACTTGCCGCATGTGGGTTAGTCTTTTTCCTATAACATCTTGGGGGCGAGGAAAAAAAGCGTTCAGCCGTAAATACTATCCCGCAGTCAAACTTAACCTCATTAACGCATTAAAACGAGCACCTGCTAAATCCAAGTAATTAAATAAATTCAAACGTGTTTCAGTTAGCATCTCGCGGTGGGGCAATGGTTAACGTTGCACTTTCTTTTTTTTCACACTTTAATTTACAACTTTGCCTCAACGGTTCGGGTTCGATCCTCATACTTACTTTTTTTTTTAAACCCCCCACCCCCACAAAGACCCGGGCAACGCCGGGTACCCCTCGCTAGTTAATTTAAAATAAGAGAAATTCTTAATTTTGTTGTAAACACAAAACAAAATCTTTCTTGTTTGTTCATATGTTACCCAAGAATCCATTATCAATAAACTCACTTTCGTAATGGTAGCATCTATAAAGATTTCTTGAAATCTCTTGTAGGAGATGTCATATTCTAATATATAAAAGGCGATGTGTCTGTCTGTCTGTCTCCATAGTTTCAAACTATCTCTTACGAAACTAGAAGTCGCAGAGTGGTGCAAGGGGCCTCAAAGGATTAGATTTTTTATGGACCGTTCTTTTATGGGTCTTTAGCCGATTAAAATAGTTTTTAAGGAGTCAATATTGAAAAACATCATTATACATTTTGTACATTCATCTTAGTTTATTTTTAATCAGTTTATGTGCATGTCACGTTGGTGCAGTGGTAACATCACCAGCTTTGAATGCTACAGTTTTGCTTTCGGTTTCGATTCTAGTTGATGGCACCCAAATACTTTTTAAATTTTTAAATCACGACTATAATAATAAATATAAAATCTGGACAAATTATATTTAAATGTATTTTACAACCGGGCGAAGCTGCCCTCCCCCTCCCTCGCTAATCTATATATATAAAAGCTAAAATGTGTGTATGTTTGTATGTATGCATGTGTGTTTGTGTGTCCACTAAAAACTTTCGACAAACGGAACAAAAATTCATAAACTTGGTATCATATTGAAGCTCCATCCTTCGCCCGAAAAATATTAAAAAATTGGCCAAAAACGTTAATTTTTTCACCCTGAAATCGACAACTTTCTACGGGGGGAGGGGGGGTCAACAAAAACCGTCCTCTCATGACGACGACTGGTTCTACGCATGCATCAGATGACGTCATGACCTGATTTAGTTTAAATAGTTGAAGAACTGACTAAATTTCATGTACGTCATGCTAGCTCAGTTGGTTAGAGCGTTGGTTCATTATCTAAACGTTTTGGGTTTGAATCGTGGTGTGAGATGTTCTTTTTTTTTCGATTTTTTAAATTTAAATATTGAACCAGTGTTATTTAAGCCATTTTTCACGTAACATTCGTTTTTCTGTTTGGTTTTTTACTTCGCTTATTCTTAGGTTTTCATTAACACCCCCACCCCCGACCACACACCCAAAAACACCCGGGTACCCACCGCTTTTTTAAATTTTAATATCGAAACAAGCTTATTTAAGCCATTTTTCACGTGTTTTTTTTTTTTGGTTTTTAGTTTTAACGTTTGTTTTTCTGTTTTCTTTTTGTTTTTTTGATTTTTACATTTAACATCGTTCGTTTGCCTTACGTTAGTTTTTTTTTGTTTTTTTTTTTTCGATGTTTTTATTTCCTTTTTTTTTTACGTTTGTTCGCTGTTTTGCTTTGTATTGGTTTTTCCAATTTTTCTTAACATCTTGTTTTTTTTTGATAATATTAAAACAGGGTCACTCTCTCCTACATACACATCCCCAAACACCCAGGCAACGCCGGGTACCCTGCTAGTTTAAAATAAGAGACATGTTATTCATAATTTTGTTGTATATGCAAAACAAGATCTTTCTCATTTATTCATATGTTACCCAAGAATCCATTATCAATAAACTCACTTTCGTATTGGCCGCATCTATAAAGATTTCTTGAAATCTCTTGTAGGAGATGTCATATTCCTCATCAGTTGCTACGCTACCCTCGTCCATCAGGTCGCCCAAGAAGACTACCACATCTGGCGCCGTATGCAGGTGAGCCATACTGAATGATCGACTTATGTATCTGGAATTGACAAAAAGTAAACAAAAATGAATAAAACTACCAAATAGAACTTCAAATTTAGCATAAAGAAATCTTGGAATGCCTGGTTTCAACATAAGAGTTTAAATATTAAAACTCCAAACATTTATTTAAAACAAACATTTCATTAATTTGCTGTAAACATGAAATAAAATCTTTCTCCTTTATTCATATAAATATATTTTGGTAATCTATAAATGTAAAAGCAAAAATGTATGTATGTATGTATGTACACTTTTTGTGTATGTCCGCAGAAGGCTTTTTTTCCGGGGGGCTACTCGCTCGGCTCGCTCCCTAAAACTTTTTATATGACCTCTAAATCATATCTACGACTTAACGGGGGTCACCTGTCTATTTAATTTGCCCGACTTTGAAATGTTAAATATCCCACATTTTTGGATCGCAGCGTGTTGCTTTCGTTTTTCGGTATAATAATAATAAAAAAATAGAAAAAAAAGGCGAAACTCGATTCGAATATCCAGCTAAACGTTTGGTCAATGTCGGCTTCGCCGTCATATCAGACAATTGCTTTATTACTCCTCCCTTAATAATAAACGGGGGAGCCGCTTTTCCTTCCTCCCCCGCCAAAAAAACAATTATTAAAAACTGTCCCGCACTAAAAATATTCACTGCTGAATAGCCATTGCTTATGTCGTCGTAACGCTCCCGCGATGACCTCATTAAGCGTCCACCTATCAATCAAACCTCTTTCACTTGCTCTTTTTTTGACTTGATTCACTTTTAATCGCTCTTAAATTGCCACTGTCGCCGTAGCACAGGTGTTCAGGCTCAGCCTATTGGCCTCTGGGCTCCGGGTTCAAGCCTACCTGCCACCCCCCCCCCTTTTTTTTCCATTTTTAAAATCGCTATTGTTAAGTTTCCTTTTCGTTCTGATTTACCCCCTCCCAACACACACATACCTACAATAATAAAATAAAATAAAATGAATAGTCGAAAGATCGCTTGCTTAAAATGAAGAAAAGATTTTATTTACAGAATAGGTTGCAAATTATTCCCTTTGACAGCATTCAAGAATAAAAAACACCAAGTAACATAAGTAGTACACTTTCATAAAAACAAATTGGCTCATAAATTATAAACGTTGCTTGACCCGTTAAAAACTAGTTTAACTGGCTAAAAACCCATAAAAGAACGTCCATAAAAAATCCAATAGAAGAGATAGATATTTAGAATATGGAGACAGACAGACAGACAGACATATAGCCTTTTATATATTAGATTTCCAACAACGCATTTTTTCTAAATATTTAAACAGTTTATTACATTAATTGGCCTCAATACTTGTGAATCTAGGAAAAAAGAATGCCTTACCTATCTGCATCCCATCGTGTGAAATATCCGACTGGAAATGATGGTTCCCTTTGATAGCCCAGGATTTGTGGATCAGACACTAAAAGCAGCACCATATCACCTTCACCCCTAAGAAAAAAAAATAAAATAAAAATAATAATAATAATAATTGTTGCAATATTTTTTGCCATAATTGTACTGGGTAAATCACACCAATATTATGTTAATATAACTGTTACTAATTCTTGAAATTTTTACACGTGTTTGGAAAATTCAACATTAATCAGGGAATTTCGGATTCTTTTATAAATTGTATCTTTTTTAAATACTGTTGCAATATTTTTGGCATAATATCAGGGTATGATTACAAAAATGTGAACGATTATATTTATAGCCAGAGGTGATAAGAACGGACCAATGAGGTACTAAAATTGCTGTGTAAAATATACTGAATCTGAGTTTTTCATCATAACTTTTCATCTCAAAATGAAAGGAGGAACACTGGATTAATACTATTATTATTTACCAGGAATTCTGACAGCAGCATCTCCCTATAAAATAAACATTTTTAAAAACTAATGTCATCGAGATATATATGCAACTGGAAACCGACTGTGGTTGGGTTTTGTTTGGTTGTTTTACAGCATATAAACCCATTATGGGTTATTTGATGCCGAATCCAGTTATTTTAGACACAGTTTTTATGAAAAAAAAAAAAAGATGAACAAGTTTTATTTTACAGCCATTTTTTTTTTTTGTCAAACAAAATTGAACAAAATAAGAAAACCAATTTTTTTTGTGGTTTTCAAATTTTTTTAACCAAAGGTTAAGAAAAAAAAAAACACTAAGTGTTTTTCATGTATTATTTTTTTACATTTGTTCTTTTTAGTTTTTGTAACTAATTTAAAGTAAACATTTTTTTTTTTAATTTATTTTTTTTATTTTGATGAACCATTTTTTTCCTGTAGGGTGGGGCTGGGCAACCGTTTATTATATTTTTTTTTCTTATATCATCAAGAAGTAAACACAATGGTACTTGTGCAGATTTTGAACCTGACGTATCCAAGCGTCAGCTCAGCTTTGTCAACCGCCGGATTATACTGAGCATCGATGAAGATCAAAATAGAAAATAGTAAAATAAATAAATAGAAATCATAATAAAAATTTCAAAAATAAAAAACACTTAGCATAATTGTGTTTTATTTTTCATTTAATGTTTCGTGGCAAACACAAATTTTTATGCAGAAGGAGGGGAAATTTACTATGAACATTTTTTATGCAGAAGGAGGGGAAATTTACTATGAACATTTTTTATGCAGAAGGAGGGGGAATTTACTATGAACATTTTTTATGCAGAAGGAGGGGGAATTTACTATGAACATTCTTTTGTATTTTTTTGCTTTCATTTTTGATAACAAAAGTTGTTTTTTTTTTTTTTAAAAAACAAAATTGTGTATTTTTTTTGTCTTTCAAATTTTCAAATGGCAGTTTTCTCCAAACTCTTTAATTTCAAATTCAAAACGCAACGACTGAAAACTTTGTATTATTTGGATTCTTCGGACAATCGTTGTCATTTTGAATGTTATTTGCACAACTTTTCTGTCTGTAAATTAACTCAGGAATCTTTGTCCGCAGAGAACTTAAAAGGAACCCTTTATTTAATTCATAACCAGGTAGACGTCTTAATTTGCGCTTGTATTTATAGTATCACCCTTACTGAGGATTGAACCATCAACCTCCAGAAGAGTAACTCATAACTGAATTTACCTAGTACTTTATCCATTACGCTACAAATAAGGTTCTAGGTACAACTCAGATCTATTTCTATCTCAAGACTCCTATTCGGGCATGGCTGATAGAACAAGAACATGGTACCCATATGGATTAAATAAGGAGTTTCATTCAAGATTCTGTGCAGGTTTCCAAGTCTGACAGAAAGACTTCCAAGTTTGACAAGATATACTTGAAGAAGGTGGGAGATTACATCGACCGAAATGTGAAAATAACATGCAAATGAGAACAGCAGTCTGAAGAATGCAACTAATCAATCCTCATCTAAAAAATTGGAAAACTGAAAACTTACAACCCCTTTCAGAATAAATAAAATATCAAGCTTAAAAAGATAATAAAAAAAATATCGAGTTTAAAATGATTAAAAAAAAAAAACAAGATTGTAAAAAAAAGTAAAAAATAAAATAAAAAACCAAGTTTAAAAGATAATAAAAATAAATTAAAATAACAAGTTTAAAAGATAATAAAAAATAAATTAAAAAACCAAGTTTAAAAGATAATAAAAAATAAATTAAAAAACCAACTTTAAAAGATAATAAAAATAAATTAAAAAACCAAGTTTAAAAGATAATAAAAAATAAATTAAAATACCAAGTTTAAAAGATAATAAAAAATAAATTAAAAAACCAAGTTTAAAAGATAATAAAAAATAAATTAAAATACCAAGTTTAAAAGATAATAAAAAATAAATTAAAATACCAAGCTTAAAATAAAAATAAATTAAAATACCAAGTTTAAAAGATAATAAAAAATAAATTAAAATACCAAGTTTAAAAGATAATAAAAAATAAATTAATATACCAAGTTTAAAAGATAATAAAAAATAAATTAATATACCAAGTTTAAAAGATAATAAAAAATAAATTAAAAAACCAAGTTTAAAAGATAAAAATAAATTAAAAAACCAAGTTTAAAAGATAATAAAAAATAAATTAAAATACCAAGCTTAAAAGATAATGAAAAAATAAATTAAAATACCAAGCTTAAAATAAAAATAAATTAAAATACCAAGCTTAAAATAAAAATAAATTAAAATACCAAGCTTAAAATAAAAATAAATACAAATACCAAGTTTAAAAGATAATAAAAAATAAATTAAAATACCAAGTTTAAAAGATAATAAAAAATAAATTAATATACCAAGTTTAAAAGATAATAAAAAATAAATTAATATACCAAGTTTAAAAGATAATAAAAATAAATTAAAAAACCAAGTTTAAAAGATAATAAAAAATAAATTAAAATACCAAGTTTAAAAGATAATGAAAAAATAAATTAAAATACCAAGTTTAAAAGATAATAAAAAATAAATTAAAATACCAAGTTTAAAAGATAATAAAAAATAAATTAAAATACCAAGTTTAAAAGATAATAAAAAATAAATTAAAAAAACCAAGTTTAAAAGATAATAAAAAATAAATTAAAATAACAAGTTTATAAGATAATAAAACATAAAATAAAATACCAAGTTAAAAAGATAATTAAAAAATAAGGTTGTGAAAAAAGTAAAAAGGTTTTCCGGAAAATTTGAAATTAAAAAAATTGCATATACCTTTCATCGAGTGGCACAGGCACCCATCGCATGTACTGCCAGAAATGCATGACATATTCGTTACCGACAACTAGGACGAACAATGTGAGGAAGAGGAAACTTTTACTTGTGAATTTTCTGACAAGATGAGAGAAATACTTTCGACCTTTCACACCCATCTGCGATAATCATGCTGAAAATCAAACAAAAAAAAATATATAAATAATCGGCAGACAGATTGACCAGCAGTATATTAACATATGATGCCGGGCGTGTGAATACTGTTATAAATATACGATATATATATGTTCTTTTTTACAAAAATGTATGCTTATTTTCTATTCTTTATGTATACTGGTGATGAGACTGTTCCAATATTTCCCCCCCCGATTCTGATACAATTCCTGATTCTGATTCCAATAAGTATCTAAATATTTAACTTCTAGCATTTTAGCCCGGCGTTGCCCGGGTGTTTAGACGTGTATGTTGAACAAAAAAAGAAAAAGAAAAAAGAAAGCGGTCAATTTTTTTTAACTTTGACCCCTATTATGACTCCTTAACATTTATTGTTTTGGGCTCAAATCAAGTTATTAAGTTAGACCCATGTCCAAGGAACCTATATCTAAAATTTCAAATGTTTAGAACCAAAATTGGCAGAGGAGTTTGGTAGAGTTCTCAAAGGTCAAATCATTGAACTTTGACCAAATTTCTGGCCGAAAACCAATCACGAAGATTTTCCCAAATCTCAGTACCCTGTATATCAAATTTCGAGTCTGTAGACTAAAGATTGACAGTGTTATTGCGTAGGAAAATGTACACAGACACGTTCACTTTTATATATATGATAAAGTTATTAATATTAATAAATATTTTCTATTCTTTTTCTCCCTGCCCCTCCCACCACCAGCCATTTTTTTTTAAACCAAGATGGTATGTGAATACTGCCATAAAAAGTTGATAAATCATAAAATCAGAAGCCATGTGAATCTCGCTCTTGGAATATATGAGAATCTCATGTTTTAATTCTAAATCGAAGATTAAGGAATTTTTTTTTTTTTTTTTTTAAATCAAGAGTTTAGGTGGATGAGATGGCAAGGTTCTACTTGTAATTTCTGGCATTTGATATATGCATATGTGACTATCTTGTAGATCCATTTTGATGGGTTTATTATGTATGGGTTCCCTTAACCCTGAGTGGTCTCTGCACTTTGATGTGAGGGGAGATAAGCACTTTGTACTTTGATATAAGGGGAGATAAGCACTTTGTACTTTGATACAAGGGGAGATAAGCACTTTGTACTTTGATACAAGGGGAGATAAGCACTTTGTACTTTGATACAAGGGGAGATAAGCACTTTGTACTTTGATACAAGGGGAGATAAGCACTTTGTACTTTGATACAAGGGGAGATAAGCACTATTCTTAGGGTTCTTCTTCGTTATTGTAGCAAAATTCAAAACTTAAAATATTGAATTTAAAGTAAAACCAAGGGTATATACGAGTGATGGGACGATTCCAATATTTTTCTCCAATTCCGATACAATTACTGATTCCATACTAAATTCCCAATTTCTGTAAATCTCTAAATATTTAACTATCAAGTTAAAGTTATTAATTCTTCCCCGATTACCATAAAAACACGTTAAATGTGCAGATATTTTCTCAAATGTAAAAATACAATTGTGATGGATGATCTATAGATTTTAGTTTTACTATTAGTTAAAATCAATAAATAATTATTATTTCATTATTACTACTTAACAAAATCAGATAAAAAAAAAAACAAAAAAAACAATTAAAAGAATCATTTATGTCATCAGAAAATAGGCACAAATTTTTCCAATCTGATACCCCAACAAGTTCCAATTTTTCAGATCCCGATTCCGAAGATTAATCGTCCCAACACTAATGTATACCAATCTTTTCTAAATCAGAAGCTCGAGATTTGTTAAGATATAACAACAGAGCATACACAAATGAACAATAATTTTACTATATTCAAAAGTCCAAGATTTTATTCATCTTGCCAATCATTTTTTTCCAAAATAAAAATCTTCAATACATTTTTATAGATTTGTTTTATTCAGGAGAAACAATCAACATTGAATATTTCCTTCAATGTATTCGTTATGTGGCCACTTTTCTTGTGCTTGTGTATGGGTTTACATTAAATAAAAACACCACAAACCTATCCAGCTAGGTAAAAGAATAACTTATGTTGCCTTTGGTAACATTCATTTGTTATATATTTGAATTTTTTTATCACTTTTCTGAATCTCTGTGGATTTAAAAAAAAAAAAACACCAAATTTACTAACCTGACCCACTTCATTTGTTAATTTTCCATTTTCTATGAATGTCAGGAAGTTTTTTTCTTCTTAGTGCAGTTTGATAAGTTTCAGTCATTTTTATTTCTAAATACAATTTATTTTTCTCATAGAAATGTTAGTGTTTTAATTACTATTTTCTAAAAATACCAAATAATTTCTTTTTTGTGTTCCAAGTTCAAAATGGATACTAAGAAAAAAAAAACAAAGTTCTTAGGGAGAAAATGCATAAGGATGATATGTGGAAGATTTATGAAGATGCAGAGAAATCTGTGGGTGTCCATTTTTTTTTATGGGGAAAAGCTAAGCAAATAATTTTTTTTTATAAGATAATCACAACTTATCAAGGCCCGGGGTCACTCGAGGATAAGAGTTAAAGAGTGTACATTGGTCAAAAGGACAAATACCATAGTAAGTGTAAGAAGTGTAAATTTGGTAAATTTGGATCACTTAAGGGGAACGGCTCATCAAGAACTTGTTTACATTGGACTTGAAGACGGCTATGTTGTAGTCAGCTGGAAAGCAGGTAAGAGAGTTCCACAGGTGTGCAGTTCTAAGAAAGAAGCTTTGTTCATGGGATCTACATCTAGGTTTAGGCATAGATAAAGAGCGGGGGAAATTGATAGTGTTTTCAACCAGACAACTGTTTCTCGTAAATGTTTAGTGAAGGGGGGGGGCATAGATTGAAACTCAGACGAGCACTTGCCATGAAAATAACAATAAAACAGAGACAGGCTCGCAACGTCTCTTCTGTGAGAAAGACATTGCAGGGAAAAGAAAAAGGCATCCCCTCACTAAGCTATGAAGTCTATTCTGAACTCTGTCAAGGCAGGATAAGCTCTTCCTAACAGCTCCTGCCCAGATGTGACAGCAATACTCCATCCTTGGACGTACCTGGCTCTTATATAAGTAGAGAATTATATATTGTATTATTATATATTGTTTATTAATTAGGGTTAAAATCGAGTGAGACATTTTCAAGTTATGGCTACGAAACTAATCTTATCTATATTAAGTCTATTTCTTTTGTTTCTGAGTGCATCTTGTTCCGGGGGGGGGGGGGGGGGGCTAACATATCATTTTTATCGTATTTACTTAAATTGTTTAAGATGGGTTTTTTTTGGGTTACAAAAATATAAATATAAAAATCTTTGCATATTTTAAACTGATACGTACTGTATATTGTATGCTAATTGGAGGACATTTCTAATTTGCATGGATACGAAACTAGTCGCATATACATTTGGCCTTTTGGCCAAGATCAAAGTGTAGTATCTGTCCTTCAGATGCATAACTCTTGACCTTCGAGTCAAGCTCAAAGTGTAGTATCTGTTCCGGCAGATGCTGCAAGCAAAGACAAGATGTGGGGGCAACCCCACATGCCTGACCTTTAACCAGCTCCCATTTCCCACCTCTCGGGAGCTGGTCCCCTTTTTCCTTTCCCCCTCCCTTCACTCCTCACATTAAAAATTGGCCTTGTGCCTAATTTGCTCGGTGGGGGAGCAAATAAATACCATCTGTTCTTCAGATGCGGTACTTCCATTTCTCATTCTCTTTCAGTGGAGAGTGGAGGAGAAATCCTCCACGACTGAGACAATTTTTATTTTTGTACCTTTTCTCCACGTTAAAAAACGACCTTGGTGTCTAACTCTGTCTCGTGGGGAGGCATTGTAAATAGTTACATCAGGAGTAATCACTCTTGTATTCATTACACACAGTCCAAGGCACATAATCCTGCTTAAAACTTTGTGCCAATTACTTCCCTTTCATAAAGTTAAAGTTACGCTGAGTTAAAATGTCTGTCCTATTTTGTTATTTATTTTTTTTATAAAATAGATTTGTATTATTTCAGTGGTTCTCAACCTTTTTTTTACTCATGGCCCC
The DNA here is from genome assembly GCF_053919585.1 of Euprymna scolopes. Lineage (NCBI taxonomy): Eukaryota > Metazoa > Mollusca > Cephalopoda > Sepiida > Sepiolidae > Euprymna > Euprymna scolopes. Next base: position 60,424,146 of record NC_136522.1, read on the forward strand.
CTTTTCCCTTCTTTTTATCTTGGTGGACCCCTTCATAACTATTGGTCATAAGACAATCTTCTATTTTTTCACTAATATAAATTTTGAGGTTTTAATAATCAAAGAAATATTATATAATTAAGCTTTATTTTTAAATGAAAACTAATTTAATGGGGTAAACTTGGAAAATAGAAATATTATAGTTAAAATAACTTGAATGATTGAAAAAAAAACTATACAAAATTACAGTAGAAATTAAATTTTTAATAATAAAAACTATTCTGAGTTGGTTTTCTTCATGGGCCACCAAAATATTGTTGCAGACCTACATTTTGTTGCTTTGCCTGTGGACCCCCAGAAATATTCCATGGACCCCTAGGGTCCATGTGGACCCTGGTTGAGAACCCCTGTATTATTTGGATTCTTTGAACTAGTGCTCTTATCCTGAATGTTATTTTTACAAGATTTCAATCGATGTAACCTCTGACTTTCTTCAGTTGTATCTTGTCGAACAAGTGAACGTTTTTTTTTACAAGGAGGTCACCACTTATGAAGGCCCGGAAGCCACTCGGGAATAAGGGTTATTGCGTGTACAGTATGTTAATGTTGAGATTTGATAAAGTGTCTTACTTAAGGGGGCGGTTCATCAGGAATTTGCTTATGTTTGACTTGAAGACATCCAAGTTGTAGTCAGGTGGGAAACAGGCAAACTGAACAGAGTTCCACAGACGTGCACTTCTAAGAAAGAAGCTTTGTTCATGGAATCTACGCTTTGGTTTTGGCACAGATAAAGAGTGGGGAACATTTTTGACAGTGGTTTCAGCTAGACATGTGTTTTTCGTGAAAGATCGGCGAGGAGGGACCAGGGATTGGAGCTCAGACGAGCACCTGCCATGGAAGTAACAATAAAACAAAGACAGGTTCTCCTGTGGGAGAGAGGTTGCAGGGAAGAGAAAAGGGCATCCCCCCACTAAGCCATGAAGCCTATTTTGTACTCTGTCAAGGCAGGATAGAGTGTTTTTAGCAGCTTCTGCCCAGATGTGGCAACAGTATTCCATCCTTGGACGTACTTGGCTTTTATATAAATAGAGAATTGCATCAGCAGTGAGATATCTTCTGGAGCAGTAGAAGGATCCTACTATTTTTCCAGCGACCTTGGCAATAGACGATGTACGTGTTCCATTTCAGGTCAGGAATAAAGGTCAAGCCCAGAAGATTATCAAAGCATGGAGCTTCCCCTAGTTGAGAGCCATCCATTTCAATTGATGCCAGATGGGGATCAGTGTTGATGATGTAAGGATAGGAGCTTGGTTTTAGATGCATTAAAAGTAACCAGCCACCTCTTCCCCCACTGTACTACGCACTCAAGATCAGAGAGAACTTTGTCATTTATGGCGTTTGATGAGTTGCCATAGATGGTCGTGTCATCAGCATAGATGTCAACGAATGATTTAAGTATTTTTCTGTCAAATTCGGGAATTTGGATGGACCCATGGCGCAGTAGTTAGAGTACTTGAAAAAAATTGTAAAAGTAATAATCTCCTGAAGGTTGAAGGTTCAATTCTCAGTGTGGGTGACCAAAAGATACAATTGTAAATTACTTAGGACCCTAACACCAACCCGAACCTCTATTCAGTCAATAACTATGCCTTGGAATTTTTGGAAATTTTGCACAAACATTAAACATGATATGAGTAAAAAAAAGTAACAGAACAGATTTTCCGGGAAAACTCCAATTGTACCCCTAGAGGTGGCTTTTAGGTTAAAATAGCTAAAATTGACACTTTTGTGCTTGTTTAAAAAAAATAAATAAATAAAAATTGACACCTTGGATTTTTATAAAACTTTCTGAAAAGCTGCAACTCACTTTCTACATAATTTTGATTGTCTATACTTCGCGATAACTCTTAGATGTGCCCCAGGGGCTCTTTTAGGGCTAATAAAAACACTCCATTTTTGGGACTATTTTACCAGACTTGTTTAAAATTTTCTGTGTATGTCTACATTACACGGACGGTGCCCTTGTTAGAGGGCAATAACTACAATTTCTTCTCGGTCAAATAACACAGTAAATAAATAACAAACAAGACTTTTTTTCTGGACAGAAAAATATTTGAAAACAAAAACATTTATTGTATAAAAATATATCAATAGTAAAATCATTTATTGAAAAGTTTGTAAGAAAACAATTTTAATAAAACAATTTTTGAATTAAAGCAACATTGTATTTTTTTTTACCGAAAACATTTTTTGAATTAAAGTAAAATTGAATTATTTTTTTTTCTGAAAAATTTAATAATTTAAATGAAACATTTTTCGAATTAAAGCAACATTGGATTGTTTTCTCTGAAAGATTTTTGGAATTAAAATAAAATTGTGCATGGTGCTGAACTCAAATTTAAATATGTTAAGGGGACTTGGGGACTTTTGGGGGCTAAATGGGGGGGGGGCACTTAGTCATTTCTTTCTTTTTTTTTTTTTTTTTTTCGCATGGTGCAGAACTCAAATTTACATATGTTAAGGCCTAAAACTGCACTGTTTGTTCATTTTCACCAGGATTGACGCCCCCTGAGGACTTTTGGGACTAAATGGAGGTACGGGGATGTGAACTTCGTTATTTTTTTTTATGCATTCATGGGGGACCATGCATGCTTCACTTGTTCATTTAAAAAAATGTTGTTTAAAATAAGTTTTTGTTTAATTAAAAAATTTTTTTTAATTTTTTACGATTTTTCTTACAATCTTTCTATTGTGTGAAAAATCAAATAAATCTAAGTTTCATACGTCATGAACGTTTTTGGTTCTTCACCAAATCCTCATTGGGTGAAAAAAAAAAAAAAAAAAAAAAAAAAACAAACGAACAAAAAAAAAAAAAGAATAGAATCTCAAAAGTAGCTGCAGCTTGTAGATACATCTCTGGACTTTTTTTTTGGGGGGGGGGGGGGGGATAGCGTTAACGGTCTAAATTCCATGCGTCAGAATTAGCATTACAGGATAAAAATAGTATTACACTAAATTTTAAATTATTATTACTGGTTTCATAGGCAATGTTATCAATCGCTGACTTTTATGTAGATATCTGTGAGTATTTTTAACTTTCTAAAATTTGTTTTGGAATATATTATTTCAGTGGTATTAACTAGGATTTGTATAAAATCAAAGACAGGATTGGTTGTTTTTGTTTTATGGCATATCAACCCTTTTCAGGTTATTTAATGCCGAATCCAGTGATTTTTAAGAACAATTTTTAAATAGAACATATTTGTTTTTTTTTTCAAGTTGGTTTCTATTTAACCCATAGTTGGGATCCTAACAGGTACTACCACTCCGGGTCAGAGTGAACCTGGGAGCAATGGCAATTAAAGGGTGGCTCCACACTCCCCAAAGCTGGGGCCTCACCATCGGATATAGTTTAAGGTCATATCCAGGACCCAAAGACAGGTGGGACAGTTTATTTTTGTAGATGTTGATAAATTGAGCTAGAATTTACTAGATGCATGGTCAGGCCACAAGGTAGGGTAGTAACTGTAAAACCAATCTAGCTATCAGCTTTAATATGATTATAGGAGTTAACTTATAAATAACATTGTTAAAATTTAAATTGACGATGAATGTCTATGTGTTTTTTAAACAATTGCAATAGCTTTAAAAAGTTTAGGTATTTAAAAACATTATTCTGTTTTTTCCTTTTGTTTTGAAAAAGAATTTCAAGTTCATGTGTTTACGATTTTTATCTTTTCATTTTTAAGAAAAATTTAAATTTCGTTTATTTTTGTTTTTTTTAGATTTTTTTTATTGCCATTTTTTAAACTCTTTTATTCACACAAAAACCGTTGAAGTTATGGACACATACTAAAACAAAAATGAGAAAGATTGGGAATAAAGAACAAAGATGAAACTCTTGTGGCATTGAAGAGAAACGGCGGAAGTTTTTCCACATATCAAAATGTATCCGTGAATAATATTATGTTTAAATTTTATAAAGTTATTGTTTAATATTTCTTAACATGATTAACAAAAGATCAAAGTGTAGTATCTGTTCTTCAGATGCTGCACTTCAATTTCTTGTTATCTGTCAGTGGAGGAGAAATCCTTCACAACTGAGACAATTTTTATTTTTGTTCCTTTTCTCCACGTTAAAAAACGATCCTGGTGTCTAACTCTGTCCCATGGGGAGGCATTGTAAATAGGTTGGTTGGTTGTTTTAAGGCATATCAACCTTTTTCAGGTTATTTAATGCCGAATCTAGTTATTTTGAGGAACAATTTTTAATGGAGTATATTTGTTTTTTAAGTCGGATTCTATTTAACCCAGAGTTGGGACCCTAACAGGTACTACCACTCCGGGTCAGACTGGACCTGGGAGCAATGGCAATGATAGGGTGGCTCCACACTCCCCAAGGCGGGGCCTCACCATCGGATATAGTTTAAGGTCATATCCAGGACCGCATTGTAAATAGGAACAAATAAAACATTCATTTTAAAATTTAAGTAATAATATATTTATTTGAATATTTGAAAACCAAAACATTTATTGTATAAAAATATATCAATTGTAAAATCATTTATTGAAAAGTCTATGTAAGAATACATAATTTTAATAAAACAGTTTTTGAATTAAAGCAACATTGTATTTTTTTTTGTTGGTCCCAGATGTTGAGGATAACATTGATGGCGCTGAGGCGGAAACTAGCAGTACGGTACCCCTCAAGAAAATGATCATCCCGTTCGTGGAGACGATGGATGAAGAAGCTGCAACAGCAAGTAACAAGACACCGGTTGCTAGAATAATCCCTCTGGAAGGGGGAGACGAAGATGAACCCGTGCATGTCACAAGTGTAGCAACGGAAGTAGAGTCGTCATCGAAAGGTAAGATATAATTTTAGGCTTTGTGTTTTTTTATTTATTTTTGTTTTTATTTTTTTTAGAAGGATTGTGGCCTTTTCATTTCGCATACGTCCAAGCATCTACTTAAAAGGCGTTGTCTGTCGACAACTTTTTATATACGCAAGAAATTACTTTAAAAAATATTTCCTTTTTAATTATTTAAAAATTATGCACTTTTTGCATTGCACGGATGGAGCCATTGTTAGGGGGCGATAACTCCAATTTCTTCTTGATCAAATAACACGGCAAATGAATAACAAACAAGATTTTTTTTCCAAACACAAAAATATTTGAAAACCATATATAAAAATATTTGAAAACCATATATAAAAATGTATCAAAATATAATTGTAAAAACATTTATTGAAAAATCTGCGTAAGAAAATATAATTTTAATAAAACAGTTTTTGAATTAAAGCAACATTGGATTTTTTTTTTTAACCCAAAACATTCTAATAATTTAAAAGAAAGATTTTGTAAATTAAAATAAAATTGTCACTGTAACAAAATATAGTTTTAATTTTTTGAAAGATCAACAAAGTTATATATATATATTATAGTTTTAATTTTCAAATTAATAAACAATTTGAGTCGAATGCTCTTTGATCGAAAAGCGCCATCTGGCGACAGTTTAGTGAAACACAAAAAAACAAAAATGGCGCCATCCATGTAATGCAGAAGTGCCAAACATCCTTTTTAAAATTTATAAAGTTTTTGTTTAATATTTATTAACAGGATTTAGAAATCAAACAATATATTATTTGTTACTTTTAAGGGGTGGGGAATGAAACTAATGAATCACTGATTGATGTTTATTCACATGACATCACAACAGTGTAATTTTACAAACTGTCCCTTTTAGTCATGCAAGGGTTAGAGGCTATCTTTACAGCCTAAACTGCATATCTGCCCTTTTGTTCATTAAATTGTTATATGAAAATACAGAAAAGTTTTTATTTTATTAAAAAAAGACCCCCTACTTCTCATTTTAAAAATGAGTGGGTATTAAGCAGAGAAGCCCACAAAAAAAAAAAAAAAATGGGTAAAAATTAAAATATACAAGAAATAAATGTTAACATAGCCAATAAAAATTTGTTTTGTATCATTTTTTTGTGTTTTAAAGTAGTTTTAAATGCTGTTTTTTCATCTCGAACATTCATTTTTTACAAACGTTTTGCAAACAATATGGTGGCAGGTTTGAATGAAGAAGACTGTAGGTCGCCATCTTGTTTGCAAAACTCAAATATTTGAGATTAAAAAAAAAAGCATTTAAAACTACTTTGAAACACGAAGAAATTAAGCCAGGTTGGTACTAAAGTAACTTTTATTGGCTAGGGTAGCATTTATTGGTAAATTTTTACTTTCCACTTTAGCAATAATCTTTAAAATGACGACTTTTATAGTTTTTCAAGCATGCTGAAACGAATACCGCATTTAAATTTTAAGCAAACAAGTAATTATCTGTTATATTAAGGAATCTAATTCCTGATGTATTAAGTGGTGGACATTGTTGAACGAATACCGCATTTAAATTTTAAGCAAACAAGTAATTATCTGTTATATTAAGGAATCTAATTGCTGATGTATTAAGTGGTGGACATTGTTGAACGAATACCGCATTTAAATTTTAAGCAAACAAGTAATTATCTGTTATATTAAGGAATCTAATTCCTGATGTATTAAGTGGTGGACATTGTTGAACGAATACCGCATTTAAATTTTAAGCAAACAAGTAATTATCTGTTATATTAAGCAATCTAATTGCTGATGTATTAAGTGGTGGACATTGTTGAACGAATACCGCATTTAAATTTTAAGCAAACAAGTAATTATCTGTTATATTAAGGAATCTAATTCCTGATGTATTAAGTGGTGGACATTGTTGAACGAATACCGCATTTAAATTTTAAGCAAACAAGTAATTATCTGCATATTAAGGAATCTAATTGCTGATGTATTAAGTGGTGGACATTGTTGAACGAATACCGCATTTAAATTTTAAGCAAACAAGTAATTATCTGTTATATTAAGGAATCTAATTCCTGATGTATTAAGTGGTGGACATTGTTGAACGAATACCGCATTTAAATTTTAAGCAAACAAGTAATTATCTTATATATTAAGGAATCTAATTGCTGATGTATTAAGTAGTGGACATTGTTGTACATGCAAGTGTTTGCATAATTTTACAATGGCCGCCACTCATAACATCAGGAATTAGACTGCTTAATATGCGGACAACAACTTGTTTGTGGAAAATTTAAATGCAGTATTTGTTTTCAGCATACCTGAAAAACTATAAAAGTCGTCACTTTAAAGGTTATTGTTAAAATGTACGTAAAAGTTTACCCATTTATTTATTGTCATTTCACCCCAAACAAGGCACTGAGCCACTTAGTCGTGAGGGGCAACTATTTGGGATCAGATTTGCAGAGATACTATTAGGGAGTTGGGCAACAAGATTTCTGTTCACATTACACTTGAAATTCTGCATGTCAATACAGTCAGGGAAACATGAGCCTAGGAGGGAATTTTGAAATGCAGCCGTTCAAGCGAAAAAGCTATTCGAGTAGAAAGCTTTATGGCATCTAGGGATCCTTACAGTGTAGGGGTGGAATTTCGCTACTTGTCGGGTTTGTCGAGGGTATTGTCGTTGAGGGAGATCATCAGAGCACTGAATACTTGTAAAATAGGCACAAGGATGCTACGTTTTGATGATGGGACAGAGGTTGGAGTTTAGTTGACAGTTCAGGATTTATTAGGTTGGTGACTTTTTTTTTAACCCTGTCTAAGAGTGAGAGACTAGTGGCAGATGCACCAGCGCAGACGTGGCAACAATACTCCATGCATGGGTGAACCGTGGCCTTGTAGAGATACAGGATATTCTCAGGTATATGAGTTAGCATGGTAGAGAGATAGTTCATCTTCCTTGCAGCAGCCTTGGCAATGTCTTCAATGTATTTGTTCCAATTCATGTTGCCTGTGAATGTATCATTAGCCATGGCAATCAGTGGTTGAGAAGGTTCTTGTAATTATTAAAGAAAATAAGCTTAGTCTTGGCAGCATTGAACATTATCAACCAGTTACGGCTCCATTCTGCTACAGACTGGAGGCCGTCCTATAGAGTTTTAGCAATTTCCTTAGATATGTGTTTATAAGTTTTACCCTCATGCCTGTTATAGAGAGTGGTGCCCTCAGCAAATATCATCATCTCAGAGAAAATTTTATCAGGGAGGTAATTTATGAATATCAGGAATAATAAAGGTTCAAGGATTGACCCCTGTGGCACACCCGTATTTCTATCATGCTGTTTTGATGAACGACAATCAAGGACAACCTGGATTTTTCTCTTATCTAAGAAGGATTTGATTATGTTAAGTATATGTCCAGCAATACAATTTGCTTTTCTTTAGAAGACCATTGTGCCAAATCCTGTCAAATGCCTTAGATATATCTAGAGCTACTGACCTAGCTTCACCTATCTTATCTAATGCTTGGTATATACATTCAGAGATTACAGTTAGGATATCTGCAGTAAAACGGGCTTGTTTAAATCCATATTGTCAGTCAGGTAAAAGTTTATTGTCTGTGAGGTGGCAGACTAGTGCTTCTCTGCTTAATCCCCCAATTTTGTTTAAACGTCAGCCATATTAAAGCTGAAAACTTCAAGATACCCGTTACTATTGGTAACGTAGTTTAATGTAAACATTTTGGTGCAAATACTGCGGAGGGGTCTGGAATTTGAACCTTGTTTTCAGTTGGGGAAAAGTTAGGTCACGTGGTACTCGGCCGACGGTGTAACAGCAGAAAATTAACCCTTTGAATGAACATGGATATTAAGAGCTAATATAAACATATAAGCACCCTAAAAACCCAGGTAGAGAGAAGAGTAACTTCTTTTACCTTTGGCAGGATTTATTTGTTATATTATTTTGTGGGTTAGAGTACAAAAATAACGCCATACTGTTCTCTCTTTTGAAGTTTCAATAATGTTTTTAGGCATTTATTAGTATAGCCACCACAAGTTACTCTTCTACCTAACTTATTTTCAAGTGTTTATTTAAGTCGAAACAATATGTACCTGAAACTCCAAACAATTTTTGCCATCTTATTATTCTAACAACTCGGTACCACTTGTTTCAAACTACAAAAATGCCTTAAAATAAGTAAAAACACTAAAAACGGTAGTCTATGTTACCGTGCTGAAATAAGATTACTATTTAGAAAGCCATTCTTAACATGTTTATTCAGCTCGAAAAGCATACAGTGTTTACCGATGTAATGGAAAATTCAAAATGACGCCCGACTCTCTTTCACACGGTAAGTTTGGGAAAAGCTGTTATAAATAATAAACTAGACAAAATACTATTAAAAATACACCGAATATGTCATCCTATGTCACGGTAACATATATTGAGCGAATTTCTAACAGTATTTTGTCTAGTTTATTATTTATAACAGCTTTTCCCAAACTTACTGTTAAAGAGAGAGTCTGGCGCCATTTTGAATTTTCCATTACATCGGTAAACACCGTATGGTTTTCGAGCTGAATAAACATGTTACATTGAATAAAAAAATTATATCCAGTTTGGTAGAAAAGTAACTTATTTTGCCTTTGATAACATTCATTTGTTATAGTTTTGCTTTGGGACAACTTTTTCGAATCTATGTGTACAGTAATAACCCACCCCAAAAAAAGCGCCCTTATACAAGCATCTAAGCAAGCACCCTACAAACTTATCCGGATAAGGAGAAAAGTAACTCATTTTTCCTTTTGGCAGGATTTATTTGTTATTTTGTGGGTCAGACTACAAAAATAACGCCATGATGTTATCTAGGCACCGCCAAAACTGGGGGGGCAGGTCAGTACTTTTTGACGGACCGTCTTTTTAAAAATCTACCAAAAATCAGGTAATTATCCGATCAATACGAAATTTTCAGCGATTATTAGGAGAAGAATGAACTTTATAACAGTGTACTTATTTTTCATAAACGATATTTATATATATATTTTTTTTTGCTTACAAAACCCCCCCTTGTTTTGAAGTGGGAACAAATATGCTTAAAATAATCATCTGAAACTGAACAAAACATATTGTGTTGTTGTAAGGGACAGAATTATAGATTAAAAAAAAAAAAAAAATTGTTTGCATACCTTATTTTGACGTCTGAATATCAGAACTTCGATTGTGTTTAATTATCCCGCTTTTGAGTTTTGAAGTGTGAAATTCGGTGAATATGTTAAGTAAAATAATTAATTTAAGTTAAGCAAAACAAAAAAAAAATTTTTTTTATATTTATACGAAAAAAGCCATTTTAAAATTTTTGATAAATAAATTAACAATTTTTTTTTAGCGAGCCGAATAATGCATGACCATTATTAAACAGAGCATGTTTTGAATAATCGATACAAAAAAAAAAAATTCGATAAATATTGTGCCCTTTGTGTTAAGTTTTTTTGGCCTGTTTAGTCTTCCATAGTTTTCGTCTCATCGAAAGAAAACGTAAACAGAGTCGATCTGAACTCTTCGGCGACGCGAAATATCTGGTTACATATATGAATAAGTGGAATTATTTGAAATTCAGGTACTTATATTATAATATTTTTGCATATTCTCTTAGAAAATCATCCTAAATCTTAGTTAGACAATAAATGAATAAATAAATTATTTCAAAACCCCTTTTTTTTAAATATTTAAGTACGTTTTTTGTGCAAGACAAAAAATAACAATTGTTAACTTTTTGGGAAAATTTAACATTTAAAATTGAATTAAAAATAGTAGAAAAAGTTTTACATTATTCTGTTTTCTATATGATAAAATTCAGGGTTTTATCTTTCTGGAAAAAAAAAAGTTACTCAGAAATAATAGATTTTAATAAATGTAATTTAGTTTTAAAAAACAACAACAACTTGATTTTGCGGCCATTTTTGGCGGTGCCTAATGTTATCTCTTTTGAAGTCTCGATAATCGCTAAAAAAAAAAAAAAAAAAGTCGTAAATAAGAAAATAATGACAGGAAAAAAGGGGAGTATTTTTTAAACTTGACGGGGGTGGGGGGAATAACACGCACGGATCAAAACAGAGGAGGCTATGTTATTTACTGTGACACCGTCGGCTGAGTACCACGTGACCAAACTTTCCCCAAACTGAAAACGAGGCTCGAATTTCAGACCCCCCTCCCTATCTGCGAAATCTGACACTAATATTATTTACAAAACATGAAAATATTTTGGTACTTATACAGTATGCACCTATTTTACCGTGTTGAAAAAATAACGTCGTTATGTAGAAAGCCATTCTTAACATCGGAAGGGTGAGGTGTTTTATAACTATTCTGTACTTTCACCTAACAATTTAATAATAGCGCGGTACAATAAAAGCATCGTTATTATTAATAACAACAACAAAAAAATAATCATTTTCACCTGAATTCTAATTGCATCAAATAATTATGAATTTTTTGTCAATCTTAACAATCAATAAACGACAGTATTTATTATATATATATATATATGTAATTAAATTTACGTTTGCTAACATTGCTGGGCATGGTAAAACAAACTACACTTTTGAATTGAGCGCAGGTGAAGAATAAATAAATCCGATTGTCATTAATAAAAAATAAAAACACATACATATATGCGTACGTATGTATAAATATCTTACCTCAAAGCTAGAACATGTGCCAAAACAAAAGTGCAGGATCGAAGTAGATGATAGGAATCTGGAATTCGTTCAGATCGAACAGGTGAAAGCACGTGATCAGCACTTCCGGTTTTTGCCAACTTTCTCCGGTTTGGAAGCTATGTTTCCGGTTGGTTGAAACCGGGTTTGAAAAGAAAATAAGAAAAAAGAAATACTATTAAATATTGAGAATTAAGTTTTTGGTTATCTCCAAGTTCCGAATGTGTGTGTGTGTGTGTGTGTGTGTTTTTTTTTTATTTATGTTTCTTTTTTTTCTTTTTTTGTTGTGATTTCCGGTTTCTGATGACCGAACTTATTTACGGTGAATACTCTAGAAAAGTCCCTTATGATTAATGTTTACCAATTTGAAAATAAGCAAACAAAATTAGTTGTTTTTCTGAATGGTTTTATTTTTAATAAAAAAAAAATATGTATAGTTACATTGATATGTTTTTTCAAGTATGGTTTAAATATGACTGATATATATATATATATATATATATATATATATATATATATATATATATATATATATATATATATATATATATATATATATATATATGTATATTTACCAGTGGTGAAAAAACCGGACTAGAGTACTCAATGTGTAGTCAGAGCAGTATATAGGAAATTTATTACTGTGAGTCCAGAATGAGTTTACAAATTGTTTCAGCTAGAGGAAAATCCTCAAAGAGGAAAAATCCAACTAGCATCGTCAAATATCATAGATGGACTAAGTTATAAAATTATGGTGAGCTACGATGTTCACTCTTTCGCTGCCGGAAATTCAAGTGCCCCGAGACGTTTTCTGCGCAAGCGGCTAGAGGCGCCCTTTTTCTTTTTACTGAATTGCTTTGGAGGTTCAATGTTTTGATTTTTTTTTGACCAATCAGAGAGTTTTCCGGGCTGTCGGAAATTATGTGTCTGGGAGCCGGTGAAAATCTTTAAAAACCTCTGTATTTTCCAAAAAAAGGCAGTTAACAAAAATTCAGAGATAGCGTTGAAAGATATATATATCACTACTGTCTGCAGCTCAAAACTAACGCGACAACACTGTGAACGTAGCAGGCGAGTCGGCTGATAAAACAATGTGGGCGAACACACAGACACAGTAACTAACTTTTGTATTCCCCCTTCTATTATCGCATGCTCATTTTTAATTAATTTTATGTAAACAATTATTTTAAAACTTCCTTAATCTCAACTAATTCCCCCCTTTTGTTCACTCATAAATGAACTATTATTTTCATTGAAATATTTCCTAAAAGTAATAAATCTTTTTTTATAAATTGAGAGTTAACTGTATTTATTTTGTTGATATATTTTCTACGAAAGAACATCGTAAATTCGGCTCTCTGTCTTGCTCTCTTTACTTCTTTTCCCCACAATAATAATAAAATTAATTAATAAATAATAAACAAATGTAAGAAACATTGGAAAAGGCCAAAACTGGCGACCCACCGACGTGATTATTTTGAACACGCAAACATTTCTATAAAAAAAAAAAAAAAAAAAAGGCTATCTTCTGATGCTTCAAGTAACCAATCTTTTGATGTGAATTTCAATGAAACTAAACAAAATGAAAACCCAAGAAATAATTTCACTACAAATTCACCATGGACCAACAAACAAACAAAAAAACTGCCTTCTAATACTTCAAATAACCAACTTTTGATGTGAATTTCAACAAAAGTAAATAAAAAACTCAAGAAACAATTTCACCAAGGTCGCGAAAAACTATGGAAATTCAACAAAAATAAAAAAAATTTTGTATGAAAACGATAAAACAAATCCTTCTGAATATAAAAATCTACTTTTCAAAAAAAAAAAAAAAAAAAAAAAAAAATTTTTAACATAAAAACCTATCTTCATAACAAAATTATAAAAGACAACATACAGCAAAAGTGTGAATAACAAAAGGGAAAACTAAAATGGCAGAAAACGAAGTCGACATGGCAGCAGAACAAGATAAACCAGTGCAGTCAATTGCGATGAAAACTCCGGCATTTATTGATTCAAATGTACTAGCTTGGTTTTCAATAATGGAAGCCCAGTTCAGTATTATGAACATTAAGCAACCAAGACAAAAATTTTATCATATTCTCGCGTCACTACCAACGGATATAGTTGGATATTACAAAACAGCATACTGGAATCAAAAGACTTTGATAAGTTAAAAGATGCTGTGATTAATCAGTATGAAAAATCAAAGCCTGAAATGCTGGACAAACTAATGTCATCTTCAATCATGACAGGACGTCCTTCGATTTATTTGAACGAACTCATGTCGTTAGCAGGTAGAATTGGTGTTGGAGAAGACATTGTCCGACATAAGTTCATCCAAGCCCTACCTCATTCGATCAAACCCGTGGTAGCAGCACAAATTGATCTCGATATGGAAAGACTTGGAAAAATGTCCGATGACCTGTTGTTATATTTTAATAGACAGGAAGCCACGCATATACAACAGATATCATGGAACCAAAACCATCGTAACCAGAGTGATGACGGATCTCAAAGAAAAAGTAATCCGTCACAAAAATCATATAATTGTCCAAATGGAGTTCGTCCTTTTAACAAGGATCAGAGACCCAAAATCTGCCGTTCACATCTATATTTTGCCGAACGTGCAAAATATTGCAAACCATGGTGTAAATGGCCAGACAAACGGAATGTACAAATGCAACCCAGTTCTCGTCCTGCCTCCCCTGCTTTTAGTAAAACATCGGAAAACTAACCCGGCGAAGCGTGATAGCTTCCACATCTTCGCCGCTTCTTGAAGTAGCCGCACGGTTAGGAGCTATAAAATTGAATTTTGTTGTGGATACGGGAGCTGCAATATCTGTAATCCCAAGAAAATATATAAGCGGTATAGTTATATACCCAACAAACATCTCAATTGTGTCAGCTAACGGTCAGAACATTGAATGTTCCGGTCAAGCAGTATTAAACCTGGCACTTCATAACTTGAGGCGTGATTTCACTTGGACCTTTCTCATTGCAGAAACTACCAGACCTCTCCTAGGTTATGATTTTCTGAATCATTTTGGATTAATAGTTGATTGCACAAATAACAAATTGATTGATCAAACAACCAAAAGATATTCAAACGCACAGCCATCACCAATACTTATGAACATTGCTTTATGCTCGGATAACGTTGCCGACACAACAGTTCACACAATTTCGCAAAAATATCCCAACTTAATTTCTCCACATCGCGATTCCAATGCAACAAAACCTAAAGTGTTTCATAGAATTGAAACTGGCAGTAACCCTCCATCTTTCTCTAAAACGAGGCAGTTATCAGCCCAGAAATACAACATAGCAAAAGAGGAATTCAGGAAACTCCAGAATGCCGGAATTATATCCCCCTCTAAATCAGAGTGGAGTTCGGCCTTGCACATGGTGAATAAATCTGATGGGACTTATAGACCTGTAGGTGACTACAGGTTACTAAACACTATAACAAAACCAGATCGATACCAAGTGCCAAACATAAATTCCTTGTCATCAAAACTGCACGGTAAGAAAGTTTTTTCAAAAATTGATTTATCTTCTGCTTATCACCAAGTACCAGTCCATCCGGATGATGTATGCAAAACAGCCATCACAACACCCTTCGGTTTATATGAGTACAATTACATGCCTTTCGGTTTGCGGAACGCATCTAGTACTTTCCAAAGGATGATGGACAATATTTTCCGCGACATCGATTGTATTTTTATATACATCGATGATATTCTTATTTTCTCAAATAGTGAAGAAGAGCATTCCAAACACCTCGATACTGTTTTACAGAAACTCAGTGAGTACGACCTTAAAATTTCCCTTTCTAAATGTATTTTCAATGTTTTTCAACTTGAATTTTTGGGATTTCACATATCTGTTGATGGTCTTAAGCCAAGTGACAAGAAAATCCGCGAATTAAATGAATTTCCTCAACCAAACGATTCAAAATCACTGCGTCGATTCCTTGGCATGGCAAATTTTTACAGAAAATTAGTTCCAAATTTCAGTGAAATCAGTTTACCACTCACCGAGTGTATTCGGTTGAATCAAAAATCTAAGAAAATAGATTTTACAAAGGAGGAAGTTGAATCCTTTGAAAGGATAAAAACAAGTTTATCAGGTGTAACCGCTCTACCTTATCCCGATTCAAAAGCTACTAATT
Organism: Euprymna scolopes; assembly: GCF_053919585.1. Classification (NCBI taxonomy): domain Eukaryota; kingdom Metazoa; phylum Mollusca; class Cephalopoda; order Sepiida; family Sepiolidae; genus Euprymna; species Euprymna scolopes. The sequence continues at coordinate 60,439,873 of NC_136522.1, forward strand.
ATCAGCTTGTTACGGACAGTTCCAGTTACGCTGTTGGAGCAGCACTTCATCAAATGATTGACAATCAACCAATTCCTATTGGATTCTTTTCAAAAAAGTTATCACAAACTCAACAAAAATATTCTACCTTTGACAGAGAATTGCTAGCTGCTTATTTAGCAGTCTTGTATTTTAAACATCAGGTGGAAGGCAGAAACTTGTTGTTATTAACAGATCATAAACCGCTCTGCAGCGCCTTTAAAAGCCAAACACCTTTAAAATCCGATAGACAACAGCGTCACCTTTGTTTCTTGAGTGAATATGTGACTGATATTTTACACATAAAAGGTTCACAGAACATTGTAGCTGATTGCTTATCGCGACCAGCGTATGCAATCACAATTGATATTTGTGACTTACAGGAGATGGCCAATCACCAAACCACTGATGAAGAAACAAAAACTCTATGTGATCAACTAAAGCCGTATCAGATTAATGAACATAATACAATCCTATGTGACGTGTCTTTACCTTTTCCACGACCTTTTGTCACACAAAAGCTCCGGAAATCTGTTTTTGACAGTTTACACAACTTGTCACACCCTGGAATTGCTGCTTCAACTAAAATGATAACTTCCAGATATTTTTGGCCCAAAATGGCCAAGTCAATAAAGGAATGGTGCAAGGAATGTCAGCATTGCCAACAAGCAAAGATAAACAAACACACAAAAAGTGACGTGCATCCGTTTGAATTGCCATCCAGCAGATTTCAAACTGTACACATTGACATTGTTGGCCCTCTACCACCAGTCAAGAGCAAAACAGACCCGTATTTCTCTCCCTATCGTTATTTATTAACATGCATCGATAGAAATACGAGATGGGTAGAGGCTTGTCCATTGACCGAAATAACTGCAGCGTCAGTATCAACTGCTTTTGTTGATCTGTGGATATCGCGATTTGGTGTGCCCCTCCATGTCGTTACAGACAGAGGTAGCCAATTCGAGTCTGAGCTGTTCTCAGAACTGTCAAAAATTATAGGGTTCCACAGGCTGAGAATGACTTCGTACCATCCCCAAGCAAACGGAATGATCGAGCGAGCACACAGAACATTAAAGACAGCAATTATTGCCAGAAGAGAATCTTGGTTATCTGCTCTTCCTAAAGTTCTTCTAGGTATCAGGATTACACCCAACGATTCCAATTATTCACCATTTACTGCAGTTACGGGTGCTAATGCACAGATACCTAGATTGTTAATCGATGCGTACGAGGATGCAAACATTGATATAACAGATGCTCACATAAAAGCTCTAGCTGAGGAGATGCGGAAATTTGACACAGACGGATTATCCAGTGGACACCTCCATTCTTTACCTACTGTGTACATTCCTAAGGATCTTCAAATTTGTGACAGCGTCTGGTTGAGAACAGACAGGATTCGAAAATCTATGGAAGCTCCATATACAGGTCCATTCCAAGTAGTACATCGTCATGGCAAATATTTTACTATTAAAATGTCTGATGATGTACACAGTAACGTTTCCATAGATAGATTGAAGCCTGCATATTCTTCAACAACGTCAAAAGATTTTGTTCCACCCCTTCCAGTATCTGACACTTTTGTATCTTCCTCTGATACAGAGGTTGAAAAGAAACAAACTAAATCAAAGTCCGGAAGAACCATCAGGTGGAAGAAGGACAACACATATTTTTATTATTAAAAATAAAAATGATGTAAAAATTTTCTAAACAAAAAAAAAAAAAATTTTTTTTTTTCCCAACCTACATTTACATGTAAATATACTACCAAACTTTCCTTCACAAAAAAAAACCCAAAGCTATTTATCATGAACGATGAACCTTTAAACTCCGTTTACTGGGCGGAAAGTTATATGGTGAGCTACGATGTTCACTCTTTCGCTGCCGGAAATTCAAGTGCCCCGAGACGTTTTCTGCGCAAGCGGCTAGAGGCGCCCTTTTTCTTTTTACTGAATTGCTTTGGAGGTTCAATGTTTTGATTTTTTTTTGACCAATCAGAGAGTTTTCCGGGCTGTCGGAAATTATGTGTCTGGGAGCCGGTGAAAATCTTTAAAAACCTCTGTATTTTCCAAAAAAAGGCAGTTAACAAAAATTCAGAGATAGTGTTGAAAGATATATATATCACTACTGTCTGCAGCTCAAAACTAACGCGACAACACTGTGAACGTAGCAGGCGAGTCGGCTGATAAAACAATGTGGGCGAACACACAGACACAGTAACTAACTTTTGTATTCCCCCTTTTATTATCGCATGCTCATTTTTAATTAATTTTATGTAAATAATTATTTTAAAACTTCCTTAATCTCAACTAATTCCCCCCTTTTGTTCACTCATAAATGAACTATTATTTTCATTGAAATATTTCCTAAAAGGTAATAAATCTTTTTTTATAAATTGAGAGTTAACTGTATTTGTTTTGATATATTTTCTACGAAAGAACATCGTAAATTCGACTCTCTGTCTTGCTCTCTTTACTTCTTTTCCCCACAATAATAGTAAAATTAATTAATAAATAATAAACAAATGTAAGAAACTTTGGAAAAGGCCAAAAAATCAAATAAGAATGAAAAAATCGTAGATGAAGGGGAATTAGAAAAGAAAGGGGGAGTGGTAGGGAGAGGACGTTGGAATTTAAAGTAGTAGGAGTGTATACAATAAGAGAAGGGTTTATAATTAAATATTAATTGTGTGTAAATTCTTATATACGTTTTTTTTTAATTTATAACGGTTTAAAATTAAAAGACGCTACTCTTATTCATAACGGCATAAGTAACAGTTAATTTAAAGGATCACCATGGCAACAGGTTGGAGAGTTAATGTTAGTGAAGGAACGGGTTGAAAATGGGGTTTAAATGGGAGAGATTGAAAGATATTTATTGTTTATAAAATGGAAAGAAAAAGAAAAGGAAAAATAAATTAATGAATTATACTTTACAGAAATACTGTTTGTTATCAAGTAAGATCTTTGACTTACTTGCAGTTTCATCAAATACTTTTGTATGCAAAATCCGATCCCGCATTTTGCTAATTCCTACCCTCTGATGAGAAGGAAAGTATTTCTTCGAAACTCCGTGGATTAAGAACTATCCACTTATTTTGTGCTTCCTTTTTAAATTAAATGTTTTTAACTCTTTTCCAAAGTTTTTCTTAACATGTTTTATTAACTATTTGCTCTTATATATATGATTTTCAGAATGTGAGAGATTGTATATAATAAATTCCACAGCCAAACAACGTCGCAGCCCACAAGAGCCATGACAATCAACGAACCAGAAGTCCAAGACTCGAGTTTCGCCCTCATTTGGGCTCATCAGTTAGACACATCCGAACTCAGGATTCGAAACTCGAGCCTCTTGCATATGAGGCAAGCACTCTACCAACTAAGCAAACGCCCCGCACACAAGAATTTCTATTAACCAACACAGATCAAGCAAACCGCGCCGAAATCCGACTGTGAAATAAACCTACTTCGTCTCGACAAGGGACGCAGTCATCCAACCAGTCAATAACCCCAAGCCGATGTTTCACAAGTAGGACTTTTTAGCTCGAAAGGACAACGATATCCAGCAATGCTAACCAAACGAGCAACTTATAATAGGATTTTCAGAATGTGAGAGATTGTACATAATAAATTTCACAGCCAAACAACGTCGCAGCCCACAAGATATATATATATATATATATATATATATATATATATATATATATATATATATATAAAATTAAAATGAAAGATGTAAAACAAAGGTTTTATATATATATATATATATATATATATTTTACAAAGGAGTCACCACTTATCAAGGCCAGGAGGCCAGGCGAGGATAAAGGTTAATGAGTGTACCATAGTCAATGGGACAATATTATAGTAATCATTAGTAGTGGAAATTTGGTAAATTGGATTATTTAAGGGGACGGTTCAACAAGGATTTGTTTACGTTGGATTTCACGACGATTGTAGTCAATTAGAAAGCAGGAAAACGGAACAGAGTTCCACAGGTGTGCAGTAGTACAATGGGGAAAGGAGTGGCTGGTTACTTTTAATGCATCTAAAACCAAGCTTCTCTCTTTACATCATCAACATTTTAATCCACATTTGTCATCAATTGAAATGAATGGCTCTCGTCTTCAGGAGGCCTCAAGTTTTGACAAGCTTCTGGGCTTGACCATTACTCCTGATCTTAAATGGAACACATATATCAAATCTGTTGCCAAGGCCGCTGGAAAAATGGTGGGATCTTTCTATCGATCCAGTAGATATCTCACTGCTGATGCTATTCTCTATCTATATAAGAGCCAGGTACGTCCAAGGATGGAATACTGTTGCCACATCTGGGCAGAAGCTGCTAGAAAGGACTTGTCCTGCCTTGATAGAGTTCAAAATAGACTTCGTAGCCTCATAGGAGATGTCCTTTTCTCCTCCTTGCAACCTCTATCTCACAGAAGAGATGTTGCGAGTTTGTCTCTGATGTATCGTTATTTTCATGGAAAGTGTTCAACTGAGCTTCAATCTATGGTCCCCCCTCGCCAAACTTTCACAAGAAACACTCGTCTAGCTGTAAACACTATCAATAATTTCCCCCACTCTTTATCTGTGCCTAAACCTAAACGTAGATTCCATGAACAAAGCTTCTTTCTTAGAACTGCACGCCTGTGGAATTGTCTTCCGTTTTCCTGCTTTCCGGCTGACTACAATATGGTTGTGTTCAAGTCTAAAGTAAATAAGTTCTTGATGAGCCGTTCCAATAAGTTATTAAATTTACCAAATTTTCATTACTAATGATTACTATATTGACCAACTTCTACTGTACACTCTTTAACCCTTATCCTTGAGTGGCCTCTGGGCCTTGATAATGTGGTGATGCCTTTGTAAAAAAAAAAAAAAAAAAAAAAAAAAAAAAGTTCTAAGAAAGAAATTTTAGTCATGGAATCTGTTTAGATTTAGGTACAGATAAAGAGTGGGGGGAATTATTGATAGTGGTTTCAGCTAGATGAATGTTTTTCATGGAAGACAGGCAAGGGGGGACAATAAATTGGAGCTCATATGAACACTTGCCATGAAAATAGCGATAAAGCAGAGACAGAGCAGAACTCACAGCGTCTCTTCTGTGGGAAAGAGGTTGCAGGGAAAAGAAAAGGGCATCTCCCCACTAGGCTATGAAGTCTATTTTGAACTCTGTCAAGGCAGGATAATACTCCAAGCAACTCCTGCCCAGATGTGGCAACTGTACTCCATCTTGGGATGTACTTGGTTCTTATACAGGTAGAAAATTGCATCAGCAGTGAAATATCCATTGGAGCTGCTGAATGATTCCACCATTTTCCCAGCAGCCTTTGCAACAGATTGAATTTACACATTGTCTACTCTCCATTAAAAAAAAAATGATAGCAATAATAATAATTAGTACTCTACTTAAGTTCAGTTGACCTGTTTAGGAGAAAGTATAGCGATAGGTTGTAAATTCTCTCCAGCTTTGATGTCCAAAATAAAAAAAAAAATTTTTTTTTCTATAAACACGTTCCCACTAGCATAAAACTGGAAAGACAGCTATTTTTTTTCTTTTCTTTTCTTTTTGCCTGCATGGGACCACACAAGAAACAGTATGTACTAATATTTTAATGCCTTTTAATTACAGGTTCTCCGTCTCACTTACTGAAATAAAGAAAGAATTCGGTTGGCACAGTTTATGCATGTAGTTCTTGAGCAACTTGGCTGGTTTCCTCGAGTGATTCCTGACTTGATTTAAATGGAAATTGTCTGCCCCTTTTGCTAACATTCTACACTAGGCGGTGCTTTATTAGCATGACTATTTGAAAAGTATACTAAAAAAAATGGCGTTGGCAGTTTTTTTTTGTTTTTGTTTTTTGTTTTTCTTTTGCAAAAGAACACGTGGGCAGACATTGATTCAAAACTGGAGAATGCATTTATTTTTAAGAAAGTAGCAAGCGAATCACAAACTGGGGGGGGGAGCAAGTGTGAAAGAAAAACAATTAGGTAAGCAAATTAAATAATAAATAATTTTTTTTTACTTTATTACATCATCAGAACAATAAGAGGAAAAGTTTTTTTCTTGTTTACTTACATATATACTTACATATATACTAATATATATACTTACATATATACTAACATATATACTTACATATATACTAACATATATACTTACATATATACTTACATATATACTAACATATATACTTACATATATACTAACATATATACTTACATATATACTAACATATATACTTGCATATATACTTACATATATACTAACATATATACTTACATATATACTAACATATATACTTAAATATATACTTACATATATACTTACATATATACTTACATATATACTTACATATATACTAACATATATACTTACATATATACTTACATATATACTAACATATATACTTACATATATACTTACATATATACTTACATATATACTTACATATATACTTACATATATACTTACATATATACTAACAGATATACTTAAATATATACTTACATATATACTTACATATATACTAACATATATACTTACATATATACTTACATATATACTTACATATATACTTACATGTATACTTACATATATACTTACATATATACTACCCTTTACCTTTATAAGTTGTACCTACTTTTAATTATTATTTACCATTTTATACTATTCCTTCATTCTCATTTCATTTCTAAATGTCATTAAGCCAGTTTTTCTATATTTGTATTTGGCCCCCCTGTACTTGCATTTTCTATAATCCTGGCTCTTTCTGATGAGAAGCTTTTAGCTTCGAAATACCATGGCCTAAACGAGTTTTTTTTTTTTAATTTTCCCTTAACTTTTTTTTTTCGTGTTTGCTTCTCTTAATAACGTTGAGTTTTTTATTATTTTGATAAGTTTTGCTTTGTGAAGATTTATTAACTATTATGTGTGTGTGTGTGTGTGTGTGTGTGTGTGTGTGTGTGTGTGTGTGTGTGTGCGTGCGTGTGCACGCATGTGTGTGTGTGTGCGTGTGTGACTAATTTCATATTTGTAGTTTTTTTCCAACCTGCAAAATTTATATATATATATATATATATATATATATATATATATATATATATATATAAAACAATTATAACAAGACAGATTCCAGTTACTTCCCTTGTAAATTCTGTTTATTATTTAAATATAACTTGCACATTTTTTCAAAAGTTATTTTTGCTATTAATGGATTTTCTACTGTATCATTTTTCGTAATGTTTTGATACGATTGTGTGTAACTGAAGATCAACATTTGGATTTTTTTATTTTTGTTCTAATAATGAAGAAGCCCTGAATAATAAGTATAAGAGCATAATATATATATATATATATATATATATATATATATATATATATATATATATATATATAGTCTTGGAAGTTTTTAACCTTTAAAACTATACCAAAAAAAATATTTTTTATCATTCGTTAGAAAACCATCTAGTCAGTAAGTCATTTAATCACCTGCAATCACTGCATCAACTCGCTCTTGAATTTACTATAATACCAATAATTTATTTTTCAAGGGATCATCAGTTGTTTACCATGAAACACTGTTTCGGGGATTTAAAAACAAAACAGTATATTACATAATGGCTCCCCAGCAGTGTTGATCAAACACCACCACCCTTAATCTTAGGAAGAAGACATGTTATATATATATATATATATATATGTATATATATATATATATATATATATATATATATATATATATATATATATAATATAAAGCTATCACTTTTTGTACTCCTTTTTAATAAATAGGATCTCCCGATTACGAAAGACGCAATGTGAAAAAATAAAAATTTAAATTTGAGGGGAGGGGGCGGGGGTTGTATTACTATACACATAGATTCGAAAAAGTTGTCAAAAAACAAATATATAACAAATAAATGTTATCAAAGGCAAGATAAGTTACTTTTCTACCTAACTTGATATGTTTTTAGTGTTTTTATTTTATGTAACATATTCAGCTCAAAAAACATACAGTATTTACCCATGTATTTGAAAATCTTAAAATGGCGCCGGACTCTCTGCTGAACACGTTAAGTTTGGAAAAATGAGTTAAAAATAAAAAGATATAAAAAATACTGTTAGAAACTCGCTCAATATTTCTTACCGTGACATAGGCTAACAGTATTTTATACACACACACACACACACACACACACACACACACACACACACACACACACACACACACACAACTAATATTCCTGGTGAACCAAGTGCAAAAGAGATTCAGACAATTGCACTTAAGGGAACAGCAAGGATACTAAAAAGAGCTCTCGGTTGGTTTCAATAAAAAAGCGGGGCAATGTTGGCAGCTGGTTTGGCTGCCCCATACCCGGCATTACAATCTTCAAAGGAAGAAAAATAATAAAAAAATAAAAAACACATATATATATATATATATATATATATATATATATATATATAATGTAGAATAATAATTCTCCAAGTTCCAAATATCAAGTTTCGCAGTTGTTTATTTATTATCTTTACAATATTGTTTAATATTTTGACTAACAAATCTACAAAATTATGTTATTATTGCATATTTAGTATATATATATATGTATATATATATATATATATATATATATATATATATATATATATATATATATATATGAACAAATGATTAATGAAACATGTTAAAAGACATCTTGAAAAAAGAGTTAAAAACATATTTAATTCTAAAAAAGGAAACACAAGATAAGTGGATAGTCCTTAATCCGCGGAGTTTCGAAGAGATACTCTCCTTCTCATCAGAGGGCAGGAATTAGCAAAATGCAGGATCGGATTTTGCATATAAGAGTATTTAATGAAACTACAAGTAAGTTACAGATCTTACTCGGTTAAAAAAAAAAAAAGGGTGAGGTAAGGGGAACAGGAGGCAAAAGAAAAATGATAAAATGATTTCACATGAATGGACAGTCTGGTGAAGGGTAAAAATCTAAAAATGGTAAAATCCAAAACAGTCGAATTTAAAATTTCAATCCAATGGGTAAATTCCAAATGGTCCAAAATAATCCAAAAGGCAGAGTTCAGAGTTCCTTGGAAAAAAGCGCAAATTATTTTATTATATATATATATATATATATATATATATATATATATATATATATATATATATATATCTGTAGAAATTTATTTTCTTATCATATATCAATCTTTATATAAGAAGCTCAATGTAATTACAGAGCAATATAGAGAATAAATGACAAAAGTTATATTCCAAAATTCCTGATGTTGACCATATTATAATTTATTCTTTTAATTCAGTTGACTTATACAATTTTTGACAGTATCTGTTTCATAGCGCAAAATCAATCACGTATTTATTATATCAATCAGTGAATCTATTTTGCCCTTAACTCACCAGGAGAAATATCAGCAATCAATCCGTCAAAAGGAATTGAAATGTGATCTGACATAGTAAAAATCCGAAAATTAGAAGAGAAGCTGCAGTTACCTTTATATTTTTCCATTGCACCATATTGAATATATATATATATATATATATATATATATATATATATATATATATATATATATATATATATATATATGTATATATATATAGAGATAAATAGATAGATAGATATAGATAGATAGATAGATAGATAAGGAAGATATTTGGTAAAAAAAAAAAAAAAAACAGGGGAAAAAGTGCTCGATACATTAGTAGAGCTAAATATGTTCTTATTATTTAACTTTGGGGATTTTTTACTTAAATTATTACAAGTTGTTTCAGTAGACAGGACAATAAATTATCCTGCCGATCTCGTCAGGCGATCTAAGCAAAATAAATTTTTTTTTTTTTTAAATGTAGGCTTCTTATCACAGGGTACCAATTTTGAATCTCGCTAGATTAGACGACAAAACACGTGTCAGTAGTTGATTATATTTTAAAGATAATATATATATATATATATATGTATATATATATAGGCATATATATATATATTATAAAGCTGAACGTCTGTGTGTGTGTCTGGTCACGAATAGGCTCCTATATGATAGAAAACTGATCACATGTAATGATAGAAGATGTATCGAGACACAGGAATGGGTATGTTTGATCTGGCATAATGATGATTCATTAAAATTGTCGGGTCTGCATTCGCCCTGGTCCACAAAGTATGGAAATAAAAAATTTAAAAATTAAAAAAAACGTTTACAAGTGTTTTTGATATAGATGTACATAATAATACTTTGATAAGTATGTTTTAACTTAAATAGGGTTGGTATAATAAAATTGTGGGGTTTGCGTTCGCGCCTGGCCTCCATAGAATGGAAATAGGCACAAACTTTAATAAAGACTTTTCATATCTATCTGCGTAAGTATACTTTGATAATTATGTTTCAGTTTGAAGAAATATGGTATAATAAAATTATTGGGGTGTTTGTTCGCGCCTGTCCTCCATAGAATGAAAATATGTCACAAAGTTTAACAAGGTTTTTTAATATAGATCCACAGAATATTGTGATAAGTGTTTCAGTGTGAACAGGTATGGTATAATAAATTATGGAGTTTATCTATTCTATTTTTACTTTCATCATATTTTGTTTTGGTTTTGATACCCCCAAATTCGAAGCTATCTCTTTACAACCCTTCCTTTTCATAACCTATCATACTTTCATGAATCAGAGTCCATTTTCCCTAGGCTGTTTTTGAACCCAGTCAACGACAGGTACTTTTGCTAGTATATATATATATATATATATATATATATATATATATATATATATATATATATATATATATATATATAACTACGAAAATCGCCATTTTTACACATTTGAAAATAATTTCTGACGAGGACGCATCACAGACCGTCTGAAACGCGCGTAAACGATTTCAGTGACTTAAAAACATTATTACAATGATCCAAACATAATTCTCAATGAAAAACCAAGACATGGAATAATAAGATAATGTTAAAAAATATACATTGTTGGTGACTACTCCCTTATTTAAATATACACCTTTCTTTCGTTGGAATTTATTAACCCATTTTATATATATATATATATATATATATATATATATATATATAGGCATTATTATATATTATACTAGCATGGGTACCAGGCGTTGCCTGGGTTGACATGAAGTTCCGTTTGGAACACACCTGCTACACCAATCATTTTCATCATGGGCAACAATTCCAAAAATAAAAGAACAGATGAAAACATGTAAATGTAATTGCCACAAAAAAGCAGTACATGATATTCTCTCCACCAGAGATTTCGTAAGAAGGACTGCAAAGAGAAGAAACTATTCTCCCGATATTGAGCACTGGAAAGAAAACTCCCCCCCCCCCCCGCAAATAAATAATTAAAAATAAATCATTACAACTTTTGTTTCAATATAATGGCAGTGAATGCCCGTGTAATCGCAAAAAAAAAAAAAAAAATTAGCCAAGTAGGCATAACCTCTAAAAAAAATGAAGATCTACCAATAATTAATTCCAAAACAATTAGATGAAAATTTTTGTCATATTACGTTTCTAATGTAATTCTCCCCCAAATATAATTTGTCATATTTCATTTTGTTTATGTAATTGTTAGGTGAAAGTACAGAGTGGTCTCATAAAAATTAATTAAATTTATCGTTATTTTATGTTTGAAATGTAATTCCCGCCCTCTCTCCCACCCCAAAAAAAATTGTATTTGTCATGCTTTGCGTCCCCCCCCTCCCTCGTTTGCCAAACTTGAGAAAATGCTACAGGTGACATGTCTCGTAGAACGCTTGATGGACAAAAAGTGGGTGCTCATTTTACGTTAAATGTATATGGAAAAGTGATTCCCCACTTTAAAATGTTAATTTTCTTTTTTTTTTCAAAATTTCTTTCATATTATTTATAAGGGCTGTTTAAACGTATTAGGCCAAAAAAAGTTAGTCTTCATTTTTTTTTTTTTAGGGGTTAAACGATGTGGGTCACATCGTAAAAATTTACCTTTTTTATTAGAAAGTTAAGTTTGTAATCGATGAAATTAACATGGAACAAAAAAAAAAGGTGAAAATTGTGGTATTTAGAGGTGGGAGGACAGTAGATTTTTATTTTTATTTTTTTTTTGGTGTTAAACGACGTTTGGTCACATCGTAAAAATTTACCGATTTCTGTATAGCCGTTTAAAGAATAATAAAAAACAAACAAATGAAATCTTTTCAGTTTTTCGTAAGTGTTTCCTTTTTTGTTTGTTTGAATATTTAAAAAAAAACAATAAAAGCCAAACATTTTTCTATCTACTCGGAATTATTTTTTTCAAGCGAGAAATTTATTGAGATTACCAAATTTTATATGGTGATAGTTTTTTTTGTTTATGTTCTGAAGGGCAAATAACTCTAAAACAGATCTTAAAAAATCGATGTTGGAATAATAATTCCAAATAAATTTAATTAAATATATTATCAATATAATTATTGTTTTAAATTTATTCAATGACAATTTTAAATAGAACACTTATGACAATTCTCTTGCTAGAAACATTAACTAAGATACCGCGATTTAATAAAATCGATTTTTTTAATGTAATATGCAAATAAGATGATCTCTTAATTGTATATAGTCTGCAAGAATCACACTATATATAGAAATAAATCATAGAGTAAAGTAAGGAAATTTTGTATATATTAATCAAATTGTGCACAACCAAACAAACACACAAACAGCAATACGAATTTATATATATACTAGCAAAGATACCCATGCATCGCACGGGACTTTTCTGCATACTTAGGTATGCGATTTGTGTGCACCTTTCCAGTAAGTGGATGTTGTAAGAGGGAAGTAAACTTAAACTCGATGCTTAAATCTTATCTAACACATTGAATACTGAAAACATACCACAATCAGATCATATCAGTTTTTCATCATATCCTTTTGTAGAACTTTTCATTGAAGAGCCTCGTGGTAAACTACATTTCTGCTTCTTTGATTTGGAGCCAGAATGTAGAGTTGTTCTGAACTTCCTGTCCTGATGATGGAGACATAGAACATACCGTGACTGAAGCAGTCTGATGTCAGATCTACGTCAATGGTTTTAAACGTCTGGCCTTGTCTTTTATTTATGCTCATTGCAAAACACACCTTCACAGGAAACATTTCTAGATAGTACAATTACAACAACGGCCAATATCCCCCGGCCGCCACCGACATACCCCCACCCCAATATAAACAAAATGTTTGGGGGGGGGTCAACGTGTGAGTGTTCATGTTAGGTTAAATTATCATAGAAAAGTGATCCCCCACTTTATTGAAACTAACATTTCTTCAAAAAGTCCCAGGACCCAGGAGTTCATACCATGCAAACGGTAAATTTGCAACGGGTTTGATTAGCAGATTTAGTGTCAGAAGAAGAAAATCAGTTTGTGCTAAGAAACGAAAATAAATGTCTTTTTTTTATCATAAAAATAATTATTTGCCCAATCATGAGAAAGTGAAAGGAGGCCTGGGGTCATTTTTTTGGCTTGTTTGGCTCTTTTTGGTGTTTTTTAGTAAATGCATGGGCGGCCATCTTGCTTACTGATTACGTTGGATACTAAATGTTTTCAAATATGAATAACTACTTGTTGGCGCAAGAAATAAATGCAATATCCGTTCTCAGCGTCTCCCAAAACCTATATAAGTCGACAATTCAAAGGTGAATACCGAGGGGTCGGTAAACTAAAAAAATACCGATTTATGGTAATAATTATACCATAGTGATGTATGTGATATCATATATGTTAAAAAAATTAGATTTCATATTAAATCTATATAATTATAAAACTCAAATGACCTTGTAAGGGGTATTGTAACCCAACAACCGGTTTACGACTTCCGATTGCGTATGCGTACATAAACATAAACCCATAACAGCGTAAACAAATGAACATAAATCGCTACTTTTGCAGAATTTGACCTGCGCACTAAAATATTAACGCTATTATTTAGAAATTATTATTTAACATGGGAAGGGTGGAGATGTTTTTCGACTATTCTGTATTACAACTACACTGTCACAATTTTCTTACAAATAAATCAACTTTAACCCATTGACAACGTATTGTTTTACTGTGTACGTTTTCAGCATCCCAATTTTTTTTTTTCACGTTTAACTTATCTAAATAAAAAATTGTTAATACTTTCTGCATTTTTTTTATATTGTTCATTTCCGTATTACGTTTAAGTTATTTTATCGCAATTTTCTTACAAATAAATCTACATTAACCCGTTGACAACCATAAGAGCATTTTACAACGTATTGTTTTACTGTGTACGTTTTCAGCACCCGAATTGTTTGTTTTTTTTGCGTTTAAATTAAAAGATATATCAAAATTTGAATTTAACTTTAAGTATTATGCTATCTGTTCAGTGCACATTTACCTATAAGTATGGCAAACAAACCACTTATAGTTCAATGGCTGTAATTTTTTTTTTATCAAAAATAAACAATTATAAACAGAACGATGAATTATATCGGCATAAAACTACTAAATACAGTGAAAAAAACCTCAGATAACTCAACAATAACAAATAAAAAAGGTTTGTGCTCATGAAGAGAGTGATCCAGACATAACTCAGCGCATGGCCGGCTTTCTCCGGAAACATGATGTCAACAGCCAGAGTAAGCCGAGCATCGCCGAGAAAATTAAGCCGTCTGACGAAACATAAAGATGAACCAATGGAAATGTAGTGCGATGGTTTTCAACGTGACATGCATTGAAAATTCAAAGCAGCAGATGGCAATTTGGAAGAGGAAGAAAAGAAAAGAAATTAGTAAAAAAAAAATTTTTAAAAACGTACATAATTTCGTTCTTTAACGTCAGAAAAAAAAACATGAATTTTACAGCCTTAAGTGAGCAACTGGAAACACTAACTGGAGTCCTCGACTTTTGTCAAGAAAAAAAATTACTGGCACAGACGAAAACTTGTGCACCATTTGGACAAGGAAAGGTAAGCGATGGCTATGCCTGGAGGTGTCAGGCTACCACATGTTGAACCTTTACATCATTCAGACTTTTTTTTTTTTTTTTGCCAAGTTTAGGCCTACAATTACCATTGTGTGTGTTCGAGCGAACAACACAGAAAGACCTCCACCGCGAATGTGGAATATGATTTATGCACACACACCATTAATAAAACAACGGTCTGAGGAAACAACAACAATATGAAAAAAAAAAAAGAAAAAAATCTATCTCACCCAGTTTTGTTTCAATTTTTCTAGTTTTCAGGTTTTTCCTTGAGAAAAAATAAAAATAAAAAATAAAATAAAAATAACACTACAAAAAACAAAGATCATTTTTTTTTCAATTTTTCTTGAAAAAAAAAACTTTACAAAAAAAAAAATGTTTATTTGAATTACCTTTGAACCTTTTCTCGAACAAAAAAATCGGTCAATATCAAGTTTCTTTTCAACTCCTCAAAAAACATTTCAACGGTTTTCGGTGGTGCTGAAAACGAATATCACATTTAAATTTGGGGCAGATTAGTAGTTTTCATGATATGAAGAAATTTTTTTCAAAAAGTGGGCGATCACTTTCCTATATAAATTTAACATAAAATGAGCACCCACCTTCTGGCCACGTAGTAATTTCTTCATATCAAAACAAATTTAACTGATATTCGTTTTCAGCATCTCCGAAAACCGGCGCTGTTTTTTTTTGTTTTTTTTTTTACTAAGATTCGTTCATTTTTTCATCTCATAATTTAGGATGCTAATTATGCTGTCAGTAAGTTTACAAAAACATACTTTTTTTTTTTCATTATACAACTTGTATAGTTGTTAACAGGTGCTCCAGCAGTTAATATTTCACAAAACTTCTGTTTACATTAGGGAGCTGTGGAGCCCCCCTAATGTAAACAGAATTTATGTGAAATATTAAACGATTCTGCTTTAATGGTTTAATGGTTAATGTCGGCACGTTACTTATGGAAAAACGGTTAATTCAACTACAGAAGCACCTGTTAAAAACTATACAAGTTCTATAATTGAATACCCACCTAAAAAAAAAAAAAACCCTCATGTAAACTTACTGACAGCATTATTAGCGTCCTAACTTATAAAAAAATGAAAAAATCTCTTAGTAAAAAAAACAAAAAAAAAACAGCGTCGGTTTTCGGGGGTGCTAAAAACGAAAATCACAGTTAAATTTCTGATATGAAGAAATTATTAGGTGACCAGAAAGTGGGTGCTCATTTTATGTCAAATTTATATAGGACAGTGATCCCCCCACTTTTTGAAAAAGTAAGTTCTTCATATCATGCCCCAAATTTAAATGTGATATTCGTTTACAGCACCTCAAGAGAGACGTTGCAAGCCTTTGTTTTATCGTTACTTCCATAGCAGGTGCTCGTCTGAGCTCCAATCCCTGGTCTCCCCTCGCCGATCTTCCAAGAAAAACACCCGTCTCGTTGAAACCACTGTCAAAAATTTTCCCCACTCTTTATCTGTGCCAAAACCAAAACGTAGATTCCATGAACAAAGCTTCTTTCTTAGAAGTGCACACCTGTGGAACTCTGTTCCGTCTGCCTGTTTCCCACCTGACTACAACTTGGATGTCTTCAAGTCCAACATAAACAAATTCCTGATGAACCGCCCCCTTAAGTAAGACACTTTATCAAATCTCAACATTAACATACTGTACACGAAATAACCCTTATTCCCAGGATTGAACTCAGCACCTTTGGGTAACTGTAAACTTTGATACAATGTCTAGGACCACTCGGCCATATGTCACTAGTGACATATATCCTAATTGTTGTTGTCGTTATTATTATTATTGTTGTTATTATTATTGATGTTGGTGTTGTTGTTGTTGTTGTTGTTAGTAGTAGTAGTAGTAGTAGTAGTAGTAGTAGTAGTAGTAGTAGTAGTTTGGCGTAAGAATGATAGATTTCCGTAAAAAAAAGTATGTTTATTGACTTTTACGAATGTTTCACATAAGAAAGAAAGTTAATTCAACTTAATTACAAGAAATAAATATTACACAATTTTTAAATAAAAAATAGGGATTGTTCACATTGTTCCACTTATTTTCATATAAAATGTTAAAAAATAAATAATAATATTATCATATCACATATTACATATTATAATACATAATATCTGTTGAAAGATGTTTCGTCGGGATCTCCAAATCATCTATCACCATCTAGAAAACAGGGGAAGTAATGCAACTATGAAATGTCTCGAGGAATATGCCGGAATACCTTCCATTAAAGATAATGTTAATTATTGTCCCTCTGAGCTTCCATACATTTACTGTGGGTTTTTTTTATTTTTATTTATTTATTTATTTATTTCTATTTTATAGACCATTTTACGACTTTGTGTTGGGTGTGTCGTAAAACGATTGTTAGCTTCGCTCAGAACGTTTTACGGCAGTTCGACTCGTTTATCTTGTTTAATGTTTATTGTCGTTCGTTATCGACGGCAAGGTAGAAAGAAAAAGAAGAAAGGAAAAAAAAAAAAGCGATTCCAAATGAGCAAAAGATGTTTAGTAAGATTCCATCTATTATTTTAAGTGTTTAACTGGGGGGAAAGAAAACGGAAACTCTTGGAGATGTTGATTTTCATGCCAAACATATCTTGGTCTTTGCTTTGATGTTCGGATTCAAAAGAGGGATCTATATGCCACCCGGTACAGGTCTTTCACCCGCTCCCGTTTTGGCGAGTCTCCCTATTTCTTCTTAAATTGTGATTTATTTATGTATATAAATAACGCATCTCGGTCTATAATTTGACCATAAATTTACTCCTAAATCACTCTTTATTTATTTTTTTTCAACTTTTGTATTTAAAAAAAAAAAAAAAAAAAATCTGGCATTGTCAGTGATCACTTTTTTCATGTTCCCTAGTGAAAAAAAACTCAACATTTTCGTAAATCTTCGTTAATTGTTAGCCTGAATACTTCACACACACACACACACACACACACACACACACACATATATATATATATATATATATATATATATATATACACATTATTAATCTCTAAGCACATAGGGCGAAATTTCGCTTGATCACAGTAAACTAAACAAACCATACACAATATCAGCTCTATTAACAAACAACTTAGTATTGAACACTTTAGGTATGAATATATACCGATTTACTACTCTGTAATAGGCCTAAATTAAGCATATATATATATATATATATATATATATATATATGATTTCAAATTACTGAAACCTGTTCTAGGACCAAATACTTAATCATGTCGTTTTCCATGTACATACGATTCTAACATTTTATTACTAAAATTTAATTCAATAACTTAAATTTTTCTTATATATATAAATTGTGATATCTGTCATATTTTTCTAATTTTCATGTCCCCTTGTTTCGGTCTCTCGCCCCCTTATTCGTAGACCACCCCACCCCACTCCACATCACCCCCATCGATGATCATGCTGTGCAACCTCAACCTCAAGATCTGTCGGCTCCGACGAAGGGCCGTCGGCTCCTTCTTCCTGCTCCTCGTCCTCTGCGGGGTCGTGCTCACCTATGCGGCCCTCCTGCGATCCAGCAAGTCAGTCGGCTCGACTTTTCGACTCCAGAAGAAACATTCCCACCACAGGGCGAGAAAGGCGCCCCCAGGAGGGGGCTCTGCAAAGGGTCCACACTCCAACAAGGCCAGGAACCCAAGTGTCCCCGTTGGGACGGCCAAAGAAATACCTGTTTACTTGGTGGAAGAACACCAAGAAGGTAAGCTTTCTTTTCAGTACTTATGCAGAATACGGACCGTGCTGAAATACTAACGTTGTTATTTAAAAAAAATCATTCTTAACATGCGGGAAGGATGGTGGTTTGTAACTTTTCTTTTTAACATAATTTGATAAACAAAAGAGGGTTTGTTATTACAATTCACAGAGGAACGAAAAAGTTGCAAAAAAAAACAAATATATAACAAATAATTTTTTTTTTTTTTAATTTATTTTTTTTTATTGCATTTTCACCACCCCAAACAAAGCACAGTGCCACTTTGATGCAGGGGGCTACTATCAGAGACATAAGTTGCAGCGATATTATGTAGGGAGTTGAGCAGCAAGATGTCTGTGCACATTACACTTGAACTTCTGCATGTCAGTACAGTTGAGAAAGCAGATATCCGGAAAGGAATTCCAAAGTCTAGCAGTTCTGGAGAAGAAACTATTAGAGTAGAAGGTTTTCTTACATCTAGAGATCTCTGTTGTGTAGGAGTGGGACTTTGCTGCTTGTCAGGTTTGTCGGGAAATTACGTCGAAGGGGTACAAGGGCTTGTAGTTTGTCTGAACATCCACCATTAAAATACTTGTAAAACAGGCAGAAGGGTGCAGCATTTTGTTGATGGGACAGAGGTTTGAAGCTTAGACCACAGTTCAGGACCTATCAAGTTGGCGACTCTCTTTTGAACCCTATGCAGGAGTGAAGGACCAGCAGCAGATGCACCAGCCCAAATGTGACAATACTGCATACATGAGCGAATGGTGGCCTTGTAGTGGTACAGGATACTTTCAGGCATAAGTAACTTTCTAGCTTTCTCACTAGCAGCCTTGGCAATGCTCTCGATGCATCTGTTCAGCGCCGGTACTTGGCCCTCGGGCCAGGATCAAAGTGTAGTATAGCAGATGCTGCACTTAAGATGGTTTGTACCAGTCAGTGGAGGGGAGGCCCTCTATACTGGGACAATTATTATTTTTGGTAACCAGAGTGCCCCTTTCTTTTAGGGGAGCTGGTTTTTACCTCACATTAAAAACGGCCTTGTGCCTAATTTGCTCAGTGGGGGAGCAAATAAACACCATCTGTTCCGGCAGATACTGCAAGCAAAGACCATATGTGGGGGCGACCCCACATATAAGACCTTGGTCAATGTAGGGGTAATCCTTCATACCAATTGTCACTATCCAACTCCCCTACTCCCCGGGGATTGGTCCCCATTTCCCCTTCACTCCTCACATTAAAAATCGGCCTTGTGCCTAATTTGCTCGGTGGGGGAGCAAATAAATACCATCTGTTCCGGCAGATGCTGCACTTAAGATGATTTGTACCAGTCAATGGAGGGGAAACCGTCTATACTGGGACAATTATTATTTTTGGTAACCAGAGTGCCCCCTTTTTGCCTACTTTTAGGGGAGCTGGTTTTTACCTCACATTAAAAACGGCCTTGTGCCTAATTTGCTCAGTGGGGGAGCAAATAAATACCATCTGTTCCGGCAGATACTGCACTTAAGATAATTTGTACCAGTCAATGGAGGGGAAACCCTCTATACTGGGACAATTATTATTTTTGGTAACCAGAGTGACCCCTTTTAGGGGAGCTGGTTTTTACCTCACATTAAAAACGGCCTTGTGCCTAATTTGCTCAGTGGGGGAGCAAATAAATACCATCTGTTCCGGCAGATACTGCAAGCAAATACTATATGGGGGGTAACCCCACATATCAGACCTTGGTCAATGTAGGGACAACCCTTCATACCAATTGTCACTATCCAGCTCCCATTTCCCACCTCTCGGGAGCTGGTCCCCCTTTTCCCTCCCCCTCCCTCCCTCTCCACATTAAAAAACGGCCTTGTACCTAATTTGCTCAGTGGGGGAGCAAATAAATACAATCTGTTCCGGCAGATACTGCAAGCAAAGACCATATGTGGGGGCGACCCCACATATAAGACCTTGGTCAATGTAGGGACAACCCTTCATACCAATTGTCACTATCCAGCTCCCCTACTCCCCAGGGAGTTGGTCCCCATTTCCCCTTCACTCCTCACATTAAAAATCGGCCTTGTACCTAATTTGCTCGGTGGGGGAGCAAATAAATACCCTCTCGATGTATCTGTTCCAACTCCTGTTCCCTGTGAATGTTCAGCCAAGGAGTTTGAACTAAGTACTTTCAGGTAATATATCTTTAGCCATAGCTATGGCTGGTTGAAAAGGTTTCTTGTAATTATTAAAGGAAACAAGCTTAGTCTTGGCAGCATTAAACATTACCAACTATTTCAGACCCCATTCCACTACAGACTGGAGGTCTTCCTTTAGGGTTTCCACCATTGCCTTGCATATATGTTCATTCATTATCAAAGGCAAAATAAGTTATTTTTCTACCTAACTGGATAAGTTTTTAGTGTTTTTATTTTATATGAACTGTTTATTTATTGAATGCTAACGAAGGACAAGAAAAAATGGCCGCAATGTCTTTGAAGATTCGACAAAGACGTCGAAATAAGAAATAAAACAAAATTGTGGTAGAAACACACCTAATAGATGTTACCGTGACATTTATTGGGTGGGTTTTTACTACCATTTTGTTTTATTTCTTATTTTGAAGTGATTATCGAGACTTCACAGATGTAAAGAGACATCACAGACATTTTTTTTCTTGTTTTCCAATTATGTTAATATATTTTATGGAGCTTTCGTATATGTAGTCAGTTGAATAAAATGAAAACGGGACTTGGGTGCCATCTTATCGTGTTACAAAAATAAAAAAAATATATGCCATGTGGGTGGGCACACGTAAGAAACTACTTTTTGATTGTATTTGAAAGATTAGAGACTAAAGTTAATTTCCTAAAGGAAAAAAAAAATTTTTACACGTAAAAAAAAAAAAAAAAAAAAAAAGTTATGAAAATGTTTTCACGGCGAGCTAACCAATTCCGCTAAATTTTGGAGTTAAAAGAAATTAATTGTAAAAATCCTTTAAAAGATTAATATTATTTTTCTGGGTCTATTTCAAAGATAATTAGTAAAGTCCTAAGATATTGAATTAAATAATAAATAATAAAAAAAATTAAAAAAAAAAAAAAAAAAAACAACTTGTTTATACAAAATACAGCTTAATTAGCCCTCAAAAAGCAAGTAATTATGCCGTTCGCCAAAAACGCAACCGATAACAGGTTGTAAACACGAATATACAGAAGGCCAAAATTTCAGCCAATAAAAACAGTTTCAAAATAAAGCCATGATAGTAAAAGGAGGTAGGGGTGTCAGATTTCTTACTTTTTTTTTCCCCCCAGACGTACATCCGTACATTCCTATTCTGAACATTTGTATCAATTTTTATCATTTTTTAATTTAATTATTTTTTATGTTCCTGTTTTTAAATTAATTTTTTTTTTTTAATTATCGTTCGAGATTATATAAAAATTATGTTACGCCGAAAGTTTCACATTCTTGCAAGCAAGGAAATTATTAAAATTTTGCATATAAAAATTATGAGAAATCTGTAATTTAAAAAAAAAAAAAAAAAAAAAGTAGAAATATTTTTGCTATTATAATTTTTTTTGTGTGAAAATATTAAATAAACAATGCTTAATTCAATGATGATATTGGTAGTTTGAGAAATTCATTTTTCTTCGAGTTATATCGAATTCATTAATACGGACATTAGGGTTTTTTTCGTAATGTTCCTGTAAAAATTTAATAATTTTTAAAAAATTGTTATAATTTACAATGCTTTATTTAAAAAAAAAAAAAAAAGCAAAAATAAATTCTTGCATTTTTTTTTTTTTTGCTGCAGAAAACCATAACTTCAGTAAAGTTATTTTTTGTTTAAACAAAGTAATACATTTCCACTAAGATTTAAATAAAAATAATGGGTTCATTATATTCCGTGATCATTATTTGATAAATACTGAAAATTTCATTAAAATTGGTTAATTTTCTGATTTTTGGTGGATTTTAAATAAAGGGAGGGGTCAAAATGTTTATACATTTTGAGCATCGGCATTCATTTTGCCCGTACCTCGTTATTGCTATACATCTTTTGAGATGACTGGCCAATTTCGAGTATTTTTTTTTTTTACTTACAAGAAAAAACTTAATACGCTCCTGGCCATGTCTCAGTTTCTTTTTCTGTTTTTTTTTTTTTTTTTTTTTCACTTTTTTTAAAGCAATTATTTAATAGTACATTTAATACAGCACAACACTGCGTACATACCAGTTATCATAGGTGCCACAGGACTTATGAAGAAGAACCTGAAGTCCTACCTAACTAATATTCCTGGTGAACCAAGTGCAAAAGAGATTCGGACAATTGCACTTAAGGGAACAGCGAGGATACTAAAAAGAGCTCTCGGTTGGTTTCAATAAAAAAGCGGGGCAATGTTGGCAGCTGGTTTGGCTGCCCCATACCCGGCATTACAATCTTCAAAGGAAGGAAAATATAAAAAAAAACAAAAAAAAACTAATATATATATATATATATATATATATTTGTTAAAACTGGTAATTAGTAAAAACCTGAAGAGAGTACTCAATATTATTGCAGAGCAAATATGTGTTTTATTTTTTTATTACCGTTTTATCTGTTTGGTTACATATGTTTCGGATGTTGGACCATGTTTACGATCCAACAGCCTCGTCAGACCTTACAGAAATGGTTGTTAGTATTAGGAAGAAGTGTCTTAGAAGAAATACGAAAAAATAAGGGGGGGGGTAAGAGATAATAAGTGGGAGGGAGATGGGTATTAACAATATTTCAGTTTTGAGGGTTAAAATACATTAGATTGTATTGGGTATGTGGGCGTAGCAGATTCAGATTGGCGTCGGTGGAGATATATGGATATTCTCTCCCCCTCCCCCTATCCATATATCTTCACCCATGCCTACCTGAATCTGCTACCCCCACACACACAATCTAATAAAAAACATATACATACACACACACACATGCACACCTATACTCGTATATATCTTTTTCACTGGATTTATCGGTTAAATATTTACACGCAGACACACGCATACATACAAATGCCTTCAATAAGTTTCCAGACTTTTTGTACAGGCATTTTTAAAATTGGCGTAGATTCTTGAAAGTTTTGCTATACATCTTATGAGATGACTAGCCAATTTGTATGATTTCGAGGAGGAAGTAAGTATTTTTTAACAGTCGTTCTCTTTAAAAATCTATCAAAATTCAAGTAATTATCCAATCAATACGAAAATATCACTGATTATTAAGCGAAGAATAAACTTTATGACAGTGTGCTTTTTATTTTCTCTAGACCATCTGTTACAAATGGTTTGCTTTGAACTTGTTTACTTGGATCGTTGCACATGAATAACAATAAGCTTTCATTCATATCTCTCTCCCCTCGACATTCCACCCCAACATACATCTATATATCTATAAAAGTGAACGCGTCTGTCTGTCTGTCTGTGTACATTTCCCTACGCAATAACTCTGTCAATTTTTAGTCTATAGACTCGAAATTTGAAATACCGGGTACTGAGATTTGGGAAAATCGATGTGACGGGTGTCAGCCAGAAATTTGGCTGTTAAGGGGTAAAATTTCAACGATTTGACGTTTAAGAACTCTACCAAACTCCTCCGACAATTTTGGGTCTAGACACTTGAAATTTTAGATATAGGTTCCTTGAACCTGGATCTAACTTAATAAAGTGATTTGAGCCCGAAACTATAAATTTTAAGGGGTCATAATAGGGGTCAAATTAAAAAAAAAATTTACTCTTTTTTTTTTTTTGCTCAGCATACACCTCCAAACACCCGGGCAACGCCGGGCTGAAATGCTAGTATATCTATATATCTATAAAAGTGAAAGTGTCTGTCTGTCTGTGTATATTTCTCTACACAATAACTTTGTCAATTTTCAGTCTACAGACTCGAGATTTGATATACAGGCTATGGAGATTTGGGAAAATCTTTGTAATCAGTTTTCGGCCAGAAATTTGGCTTTTAAGGGGGTCAAAGTTTAACGATTTGACTTTTGAGAACTCTACCAAACTCTTTCACCAATTTTGGGTATAAACACTTGAAATTTTAGATATAGGTTCCTTGGACATGGATCTAACTTAATAACTTGATTTGAGCCAAAAACAATAAATGATAAGGGGTCATAATAGGGGTCAAAGTTAAAAAAAATTTGACCTTTGCAGTCTCTATCAAATTACTCGGACAATTTCTGGTCTAAACATTTGAAAATTTACATATTAAGGTCTAAAACTGCACCGTTTGTTCATTTTCACCAGGATTTGAAGTCTGCTGGGGACTTTTGGGACTAAATAAGGGAGAGTGGGGGGGGGCAGTGCTGAACTTAGTCATTTTTTATTCCTTGTTCACTGTGCACTTATGGGGGACCATGCATGCTTCACTTGCTTCAATTTTTGTATCTGCTGTTAATCGAATTAAAAGAAAAATCATTTTCCTTTGGATTTCTTTTTATCGGCAGTTAATTTAGCTGTTGGTTGAGTTATTACGTACATAAATCACAAATATTCTTTTATTTTTTTAATTGTATCCACTTAATACTTTTTTCTTGCTCACATACCACTATTCCGAATTCATAACAGTGGGGCGACATCAGTAGATTTTTTTTTTTTTTTTTTTTTTTTTTTTCAAACTGCTATAAATTATTGCACAGTAAAAATAATCACATTAAAACAAAAATCATTTAGCAAGGGTAGTCAAATACAACTGCATTTCCACGGATCCTGCTGGTGTTGTATTATAAGCTAGCAGGGGCGACCGGTGTTGCCCGAGTGTGTGTAGGTGGTGTGGTAAGGAACCCCCCCCCCCCCAAAAAAAAAGTGGTAGTAGCGGGGCAGAGGGGGGGGGGGATCAAAACAACAGTAGGCAGCCCGGGTGGAAAGAGGTGTTTGTTTGAAAAAAAAAAAAAAAAAAAAAAAATGTGGTAGTAGGCAGGCAGGTTCAAACCCATAATGTGAAGGAGGTGCCCCTCCCCCCAGTGATTGGGTGTGGAAAGGTGGTGTAGCAAGGATCCCTGGGGGTTGGGGGGGGTCAAAAAATGGTAGTAGCGGGGGTGGAGATCAAAACAACAGTAGGCATCCCGGGTGAAGAGAGGTTTTTAAACAAGATAGAAAATTTCTTAGATGAAGAGGGGGGCACATTACTTAGATGAGTTATACACAAAGTTCATTTTAAAGATGAGTGGAAACAATGTTTATAAATGATTTCACATTACCTTCAATTTGGTAGAAAGACGACACGAAGATGACATTTACAAAAATATGAGATGTTCTTTTATTCCATTTGACCTGTCAAAATGATGATCACATCCAGGAATTCAAAGTTGTTTCTACATGTTTCATGTTCTAACCCTTCGCTTCTAAAGGGGGACCCACCTCTGATTCGATCCGCTCCATCTCTCTCTGTCTAACTCATTTTCGACTCTCGCCTGTATTGAGAATTCATTTCTGCCATGACGTCATACGTGTGTGCAAAAACGTGATCGACCCACGTTGTCTGAACATGCGTGGTTCGCACATGTTTCGAAATCATTTCTGCAGACAAAGAATTCTCACTAACCTATTTTTCGACCTAACCTATTTTTCAACATATTTAAATTGCATTGTTCTTTATTTTCTCTGACCTTATTTTAATTCAGTTTTCATAAAAAGAATCGAACAATCAAAATTCCTTTTCCAACATCTCTAAACTATTTTATGTGAAACTGAACAATGCCAGATTCCTTTCTGAATCTATTTTTGAACCTTGCTTACAAGGTTCGAATCTCAGTCTATCTAATGTTTTTCTTACTTACAAGAAAAGGGCTCATTTCTTGTAACAACATAACACTGAAATTAACAGAAAATAGTGATCGTTCACAATCAGTAAAATCTTTGTTTGGATGGATGAATAACACAGAAGTTGTAGTGCAAAATATTCATTTGAACTTGCCAACATATTTGTATTAGTTTACGCATGCGTGAACCTAATGATAGCTAAAAGTGCTTTAATTTTAAAACTTTGTCTGTTGGGTTAGCTCAAACGGTAGGAAAAGCGGCTGGAGCGCTAATGTTTTGGTTTGGATTCTAGCTGATGGCACCCAAGTCCTTTTATTTTTATTATCTTTTGAAATCGGTATTATATATTAGGTACAATATAATATAGAGAATTGGCTCTGTAATAATAAAAATGAAATCTGCATAAATTAAAATATATTTAAGCATATTTTATGACCGGCAAGGTTGCCCCCCCCCCTGTTTGCTCTTTGATATGACAAGGGCGCGTTCGAAATGAATGTTTCTATTTAGGGCACAATTGAAGAATGATTTGACTTTTTTATTTTAATCTTTAATTCAAGCCATTATATATATATATATATATATATATATATATATATATAAAGCGAAAATGTGTGTATGTATGTTCGCTTTTTGTGTATGTCCACAAAAGGCTTTTTTCCAGGAAGCGATTGGTTGGCTCACTCCTTCTTAAAACTTCT
This sequence comes from Euprymna scolopes, assembly GCF_053919585.1. Taxonomy (NCBI): domain Eukaryota; kingdom Metazoa; phylum Mollusca; class Cephalopoda; order Sepiida; family Sepiolidae; genus Euprymna; species Euprymna scolopes. Next base: position 60,467,115 of record NC_136522.1, read on the forward strand.
TATATCACGTCTAAATGATAATATCTACGAGTTAACAACAGGGGTCGCCTGTCTATTTAATTTGCCCGACTTTGTAAAGCTAAATATTTCACATTTTTGGATCGTTGCATGTGGATTCATTTTTTTTCGTATAAAAGCGAAACTAATTCGAAGTTTAACAAATCGTTCCCAGCACGCAGAGTTTCTGCTTATATCAGACAATTGCTATTCGATTCGGACAATCCTTCTTATTATAGTGAGCTAGTTTCCCCCCACAACATCTTGGAGGAAAAAAAAAAAACTGCTCCGCAGTAAATAAAAAAACTGCCCCGCAGTGAAAGTTGACCTCATTAAGTACGGGCACCTGCCAATTCTTAATACTTAAATTAATTCAAACATGTTTCCATTATTATTTCCTGGTGGCCAATCGGTTAACGTCGCACTTTTTTTCTTTTTTTTTTTCTACACTTTATTTTCCAACTTCGCCTCAAGGCTTCGGGTTCGATCCTTCCTGCTTATCTACTAAAACATTTTTTTTATCCCCCCCCCCCTCCGACACAAACACCCGGGCAACGATTTTTTATTATTCTTTTATTTTAATTTGCCCAAAACCACATACACCTCTAAACACCTGGGCAACGCCGGGTAACCCCGCTAGTTATATATATAAATAATTTCCTAAAATAAACAGGTTTTCTACAGTGCAATATAGACTAAAATATATTGTGGACTAAGTCACTGCAGGGAAGCATGTGAAGTTTCCTCCCAGTGCACCACGATGTGTCCCTTACTAGAGCGGGCAATTAATCGATTTGATTCAAAAATGGACGATTTCACTGATTTTGATGACAATAAAAATATGGGAGTGTGAAACATTCGTTGATTATCATTTCAATCCTGGACAACATCGGGTCTCCCTGCTAGTTTTGTTTTTTGAATAGGATTTTGAAAAAAAAAAATTATTTTATGCTATTTAATTTTTTTATTTCAATAATGAAATTAATAGTAAATTTAAAAAAGAAAAAGACCTGTAAGTCATGGCAAGGGGAGAAACAGTCACACGAGAAGTGGTTGCATGATTCGATCGATGTTGAGATAATCTCTGTGTTGACTCTTGTAATCTGGCTATTCAGCTACGCTTGACCTCCCTTAAAGCTCCGGCATACATGTTTTCAATTGAGTAAGATATGCGTCACAGCCCGCAGTCGCAGGAAAATATGACCCAGATTTATGAAGAAAAATAGTTTTTGCTTGCTTTACAGTAACTCAAGATCTCTTTCAGCTTTATGAAGTGAATAGATTTTTTGCTGACAGCTCCTAACATTGTCAAGCAAACTAGAACGATTTGTGGCAAACTAAAATAATTTGTAATGTCAACAATTTAGGTGCTAAAGTTGTTCGCTGAATTCGTTTACTGGGCAAAGTCAATATATTTGTTCAAAATAGCTTCATAGTTCATCTATAGAGTTGAAATTTGATATATGGCTACGTCGGCGTCTAGCACACTTGCAATTTGGGTTTTTAGTCGGCAAAAATTGCTAAGATATCAAAATTGAAAACAAAACAGTCGAATAAAGCATGACTCCTGCTGTTTCTTTTGCGTATGCGTGAAGCCTTCATAGCTCAAGTCGGCTAATTTTCAACTTTTTGTATCCATCTGTCCGTAGCTCAATGACGCTGGAAAGATAAAGAACAATTAAGACTTTCCCATCAGAATTGAAACCAGAACTTTTAGCGCTCAAATAAATACTAGTTTTAATTTCAACTTTTGAAATCATTACTATATATTGGATGGCTATCAATAGATAATTGGCTGTATAATAATAATAAATCTGCATGAAATATAATAGTGTATATATAATCTTGCTCTTCTCTTCTGATGAGAAGCATCAAGCTTTGAAATACTATGGTATTTTTTTTTTTTTTTTTTTTTTTTTTTTTTTACATAGTGATCACCACTTATCAAGGCCCGGAAGTCACTCAGGGATAAGGGTTATTGCAAGTACATTACGTTAGTGAGGAGATTTGCTGATATGTTTACTTAAGGGGGCAGTTCATTAGGAATTTGTTAACATTGGACTTGAAGACAACCAAGTTGTAGTCCGGAGGGAAGCAGGCAGACGGGACAGAGTTCCACAGGCGTGCAGTTCTAAGAAAGAAGCTTTGTTCATGGAATCTGCGTTTTGATTTAGGCACAGATATAGAGTGGGGGAAATTTTTCACAGTGGATTCAGCTAGACGGGTGTTTTTCGTGAAAGATTGGCGAGGGGGGACCAGAGATTGGAGTTCATTTATTAAGTTCATGGTATTAAGAGTTTTTCTTTTTCCCGTATTGATTGGATAGTTAATTTAATCTGAACTGTCATATATATATATATATATATATATATATATATGTATATATAAGAAACTTTGTGTGTGAGTCTGTTCCCTATGGACTCTAAAACAGCCAGGCCGATTTTCATGAAATTTCATACAAAGGTATTTTATGTGCCTGGCAGTGTTCTTAGATAGGTTTTGTATTGGAATGTCTTAGATAAGTATCGATAATCAAAATAATCCAATGAAAGAAGGAACAGGCGATTTTGACCAAAGTTAACACCTTACACAGTAAACATCACAAGTGCATTTGAGAAGTTTTATTGCTATACAAGACGAAAGGCCCAATATATGAAATCAACAGTAGGTTCTTTGATATGACGGGCGCGTTCGAAAGAAATGTTTCTCTTTAAAGCACAATTGCACCATGATACTTGACATTTTCATTTTAAATTCAAACCATTCTATAAAAAATAGTTTTATAGAATAAACAGCATCAATGCAATGTTGACTACAATATATTGTGGACTGTCACTGTGGAGAGGTACGTGAAGCTTTCTCCTGGTGCACCGCGATGGGTCCCCAACTAGAGCAGGCAATCGATCGATTTGATTGAAAAATAGGCGATTTCGATGGCAATAGAAATATGGAAGTGTGAAATCCAGGTGACGTCAGGTCTTTCTGCTAGTATGTAATATATATATATATATATATATATATATATATATATATGAGAAAGAAAATTAAAATATATAAATAAAAACTGTATATATATACATGAGAAAAAAAATTAAAATATATAAATAAAAACTATATATATATATATATATATATATGAGAAAGAAAATTCAAATATATAAATAAAAACTATATATATATATATATATATATATATGAGAAAGAAAATTCAAATATATAAATAAAAACTATATATATATATATATATATATATATATGAGAAAGAAAATTCAAATATATAAATAAAAACTATATATATATATATATATATATGAGAAAGAAAATTCAAATATATAAATAAAAACTATATATATATATATATATATATATATATATATGAGAAAGAAAATTAATACTGTAAGTTGAAATTTACAATCAAAATCGGCTGAATACACTAATGGACTTCATTCTCTCTAAAGAATTATTTTCGCTTTTCAGATTACCTGGAGAGAATCTTCATGTAAGCTCTAAGAAATATTATGTGCAGTTTGTTTTTTTTTTTTTTTGTTTTTTTGTTTTTTTTTAAGGTTTTTTTTTTTAAGTTTTTTTTTTTTTTACATATCCAACATTTTTTCACTTGTTTTTCTTGGCAATTTATGACTATAATAAATTGCTGTTTCACTTAATGCCATAATCAGCAAATTCTAGCATTGCTACAAGTGTAATTTGCTGATTTCTTTATGTCCTCTGATGAGAAGAATAACAAGAATAGCATTCTTTGAAACTCCATGGAATAAGGACTTTGTAAATTGTTTTTTAGGAGAATTCAATAAAACAATAAATTTTGATTGTAAATTTCAACTTAGTTTTAATTTTCTTTCTCTTATAATAAGCTCTACTCTCTATTGCATATTGAGCTTTTTTATTCGGTTGGGATTAAATTATCTAAATATAAATACTGTTATTTATATTAGTTTGAAGTTTGCCATTGCGTATATCAGGTAAACACTACATCCTTTTGATTTCATTACTTATATAATTTTCAATTTGTCTTTACATAAGCAGTAATTTGTTGCTACACAATCATGAGCATGTTTCGGTCTTCTAGTATTTACTTACTAGAGACCTCTTCTGGCAACAACGCTTATTTTTGAAAGCAGAATTCTTAATAAAAAACGAAAATCAACTTTCAGCAAAAGGTTTTTTTTTTTGGTTTTTTTTGTAAACGGGTCATGGGGGGGGGAGATTCAGCTGCACGGAGGACAGGGTTGATTGAGTGCGAATTTGTTAGTTTATTTCTTTTCCTATTTGTTTATTTACTTATTTACCTGTGTCTTTATTCATTCATTTTCATGTTGGTGTTAGGGAATAGTTTCTAGGGTTAGGAGATTGAGGAGTTGGGTTCTAAAACCAAAGCATATGCAGATGTTATCTTAAACATGTGTGAAGGAGAGGATATTTTCATTATGTTTAAAATCAGCTTTTTTTTTTTTTTGCTTTTTTGTTTTTTTTCTAAAGTTGCTTTCTAGCTTTTCTTTCCTTTCTCTTCTTTTAATTGTTTAATAGTTGTTAGTGTCAGTTTTCTTTTCAGAGATAGAAAACCAACTATCTCTGCTTACAAACAAGTGTAAAGAAAATGTGTATTCAAGTAGAGATAATTTATTTTATGACAACCCACTCCCACTCTACACGAATATGTAAAAAAAAAAAAAAAAAAAATGAATCAATTATTTAGAAAATAAAATGTAGGTGAACTCTGACAATAGAAATTCATATTTTCTTAATGAAACCCAAGTATTCTGGTCTGAGTTTTGCTGTGCAGCCTGCCCTCACTTGCTTTACCTATATCAGCGCAAATGAGGACAGCAGTCCTATATTTTTATAATATTGTTTGTTTATTAAGCGATTTATAAGAAAGTTGTCTGGTCTGTATGAAGTGGTCTTTGTTGGTGGTAGCTATTTACAAAGTTAACTACATCTCAGGGAGAGACCGGACTACAGCTGTGGACCAGATTGCTAGCATGAATGCGGGAAGCAGTCTTACATTTTTAAATAATAAGCATTGTTTGTTAGGCGATTTGTGTTTGTGCATAGAGCTTACAAAAATCGTGCCTCAACAATGTCTAGTCTGAGTGAAGTCTTGCTCGTTAGTGGTAGCTATTCACAAGCCTAACAACATCTAAGGAAAGTACCAAATTACAACTATGGAGAAGACTGTTAAAAAATGGTGCACCTCCTACTGACATGAAAATCTCTTTAAACTCCCTCCATCCTGGTCCTGGATATGACCTAAAACTATATCCGATGGTGAAGCCCCACCTTGCGGGCCTTGGGGAGTGTGGAGCCACCCTTTAATTGCCATTGCTCCCAGGTCCATTCTGACCCGGAGTGGTAGTACCTGTTAGGGTCCCAAGTATGGGTTAAATAGAATCTGACTTAAAAAAAAAAAATATACTCCATTAAAAATCGTTCCTCAAAATAACTAGATTCGGCACTAAATAACCTGAAAAAGGTTGATATGCCGTAAAACAACCAACCAACCAACCAACCCTCCATCTTGATCCTGGATATGAGCTTAAACTATATCCGATGGTGAGGTCCCAGCTTGCAGGTTTTGGGGAGCGTGGAGCTACCCTTTAATTTCCATTGTTTCCAAGTCCACTCTAACCCAGAGTGGTAGTACCTGTTAGGGTCCCAACTATGGGTTAAATAGAAACCGACTTGAAAAAAACAAATATATTCTATTAAAAAATTGTTCTTCAAAATCACTGGATTCGGCATTAAATAACCTGAAAAGGGTTGATATGCCGTAAAACAACCAATCAACCCTCCATCTTGGTTCAGAAGCACCTTGGCTGTGATAGAAAGAAAGCACTCAACTGCCTGAAAAACGTTCAGGCCCAAGACACGAACGCCATTCACCAAACATTCTGGATCCTTGCACGTCAAACCAAACTCAGCCAGTTTAGCCCTTACACGTGACGATGACACAATGTCTTTGTTCATCAAGGTACGCCGATGTCCCATCTTTTATTGTCTCTTCCTGTGACAACACAGTGTTAATAATGGTCTTCATTATTTGGGGTGGCACGTTCAGCCCAAAGCCTAGTCTGGTAAGGCAGTACCTCCTGCCAGCAAACACCATCATCTGAAATAGCCACATTGTTTCACTGATTCGGACCTGCAGATATGCTTTTCTGAGATCCAGCAGGGACACATTGGAACCCTGCTGGTGCCACTCTCGTAACTTGCCGGCACAAACGTCAGCATCTGCCGTGAACATATCAACATGCGCGTTCAGTTCACGATAGTACATCACTGGTCTCACCTTTGCTTTCTTGTGCTGAGCGACCACCATCAGCAGAATCAGGCCTTTGGGTGGTCCAAGTTTCTCATAGGGGTAGCGAATCAACCAGCCATCCTTGATCGAATCACAAAGTTCCTCTTCATATGCAGGCCTCATTCGGTCGGGCACACGGTACTCTGTTACCTCATTTCTCAGTTTGGCTGGTTCCTGGTTTTCCGACCACTTCCACGCGGTTGTCCAAGCCTTCTGCTGCTAGTCAAACTCTACAATAAAGTATGGCTGATCAATCTTCAAAGCAGCACACACTGGAACCTTCTCCTGAAACTGTATCGCCCCCGGCTGCGTTATGTGAGCACCACCTAGGGCTCTGATAGCATCATAGCCTAGGAGCAGATCAAAGCTGAGCGGTTTCTTGAGTACTACGACCGCTTCGATGTTAGCTGAATTTCCAGTTTTAGTGCGAATGTTCACGGTGTCCACCCCACAACATGTCCACATCGCTCCACTGAGGGTGGTTAATCTAGTAGTCTTCTTTTTCCAAGTGCGGCAGAGGCCCGTACTCACTACGATGAGAGAGCACCCAGAGTCGAAGAGTGCTGAGCACAATGTCTCATTGACATAGACCTGAATGGTCGGAAGCACCTCGTCTAATTTCTGTTTGAGAAAGATGTCGACGCTGACACCTTGTCCCCGAGCCCGTTTCTTGAACAATCCCAGGCCATATGACCAGTCTTATTGCATCGGTAGCAGCGAATAGCTGTCAGTCACTGCCGGCAGTTCCTCGCAATGTGGCCCTGGTCATTGCACCTATAACATATGACTTCACCATGCAGGACGGGCCCCTGGGACAGTCTATCCTCATTTAATGCGCGCTGTGCAGCAGCGACTACCGGTTTTCCCATCTCATAAGTATTCTTCATCATGGTCCTGGCTTGCTCTACCAGGTCATTAAGGGACAATGAAGCTATGCTTGAGCTAGCCCGCAGGAGTTGCTTTGCTCTGGTTGGGAGCCCTGCCAAAAATTTGCATGCCAAGACCCGCTCAGGCAGCCCACCAAACAACACCGTCCATTTCGTCAGCTCGGCTAAATAAACGTCGACAGTTTCACCGGGATGCAAGGTACTTGCCTCAAATTGCTCCCAAGCAGTGGCAGGGTTGATAGTGAATGCCTTGTATAATGCCGCCTTGATCCTTTCGTAATCCTGTTTTTCCTCAGGACCAAGCTGTTCATATACTGCGAAATCACCGCCAGACAGATGTAGAGAAACCATATGTTCAATATTCTTCACACTAGACAACAGGCAATGCAACTCCACCTTCTCCACCCAGTCAAGTACCGAGGTCGAGCCATCGAATTCCGGTATTAATTTAAGGTCGAATTTGTCCCCCATTATGCCGAAATAGCGTGATGTTAAATGCGCTGGTAAACAACAAAACAAAATAAACGAAATACAATACGCAAAAGTCCAGCTAGAATTCGTCACTGACAACTTTCTCTCTCAACTTCCAGCACGTCTCCCCCAACTGCCTCTGCCAACAGGCATTTTATCAGAAAATTGACGCCATTCCATTTGCATACATGTGCAGTGGAAGATGAGATCTCGTGAGATTCCATGAGACTACAGCTTATAAATCCATGGCTGCCATCTTTAATTTCTCTTTCTCTCAGATCTCATCCGAAGGTAAGTTGTATGACCGCACGACACACACACACGGGGGCGTTTTCCTCTTTGATTATTACATTCAACTCTACAGAAGTAAATAAAGAGAACGCACCTTTTCTTCTTTAAATAACTTTGTTTGTGGAAGATATATCTTTACGATGACAAAGAAACCAATGAATTAACAATGTAACATTTTATCGGCACGCAAGAGATGGAGAAATTCACGTCTTGTTTATTTTTACATCTGTACACGAAGAAAGGTATACTCCAAAGAGGGAGAACACTTTGCCTTACGTGTCTTTTTATACAAAAAAAAAAAAAAAAAAATCAGATAATTCAGTCTCTAATTTAAGGTTAGGTTCACCTCACTAATTGACAAAGGAAGGCAACTGCTTTTGGCCAAGATCAAAGTGTAGTATCTGTTCTCCAGATGCTGCACTTCCATTTCTTGTTCTCTTTCGGTGGAGGATCAGTCCTTCACGACTGAGACAATTTTTTATTTTTGTACCTTTTCTCCACGTTAAAAAACGACCCTGGTGTCTAACTCTGTTCCGTGGGGAGGCATAGTAAATAGGTACAATCTATATCACTGACAAATAGCGGTCGAAGGGGGACAACTCTTCAACGTCTTAAAATCCATGAACGTTACTATCCCCAATACCAACATCACCTTTTATCAGCACACAAAACATGTTTGTTTATTTACATGTTTAGACGAAGAAGCTATGCACCTCTCATTATGTCCCTTTTTATATATAATAATAAAAAAAAAAAAATCAAAGGGAGATAACTGAGAGTGTCTAATTTAAAGTCCACGTCGTCAGTTAACAGACAAAGGGAGGCAACTGAACTATCCAAAGGAGACAAATCTGAACAGATCGCCAATACCAATGCAAACTAAAACCAGTCTGTTAGAAAATGGTTCCCCTTCCTACTGACATGGGAATCTCATCTCACTTTCTCCCTCCTGGTCCGGTCCTGGATATGACCTTAAACTATATCTGATGGTGAGGCCCCAGCTTGCGGGCTTTGGGGAGTGTGGAGACACCCCTTAATTGCCATTGCTCCCAGGTCCACTCTGACCCGAAGTGGTAGTACCTGTTAGGGTCCCAACTATGGGTTAAATAGCAACTAATTTGAAAACAAAAGCATTCTAATCAAAAAAATTTTTTCTTCAAAATCACTGGATTCGGCATTAAATAACCTGAAAAAGGTTGATATGCCATAAAACAAAAACAAAAAACAACCAACCAACCCTCCTGGTCCAGAAACACTTTAACTCCGGTAGAAAGCACTCAATCGCCCGATAACGGGAAAAGAGCTAGATATAACTACGTTACCGTCTGCAGATTTTTAGATCGTCCATTGTTGCTTTCGGAGTTTTGTAAACTCGACAGATTCAACATTTAATTGTATGTGAGTCAATTGTTATTAGTATCATTTCTTTTTCAGAAATAGAAAACCGAATATCTCTGCGTAAAAAAGAAAATATGTATTAAAGTATATATATTTTATTTTATGCCATCGTACTCTCACCCTTGACGAATGTACTCTAAAATAAATTTGTTTGTATTTTTTTTTTTTTTTTATGTATTGATATTCATATCAAAAAACCTTTTTTCTATTTATTTAAAAAAGAAAATACAACCTTGTTATACATGGATCGTGGAATTGCATTCACTAGCAAAAGATCTCGCTAATCTGCATATTCTTTTAAACATTCATTTTAATTAATTCCCTATTAGTTTTTTTAGGTTTTCTTATGATCATCTTTAGTTAACTATTACGTGTAATTATATTCATGTAGATATTCTACATGATTTATACTTGCGTAATATTTACGTAAAAAGGTTACAGTAAACACAAACCTCTTTGTATATATATTTATGTATGCGTATATATCTATCTGTTTGCCCATCAAACTCCTGTCATTTTTCGATCTACAGACATGAAACTTGATATATAGGCTATTCAAACTCATGCGAAACTTTATATTTGGGTTTTAGCTGGGGAAAATCGGTGCAAAAGTGTGAAAATTAAAGAAGTGGAATTTGCCAGGTAAAGGCCGAACGACGGCATTACAAATATGCATGCGTAACGTAATAGCTATTGGTTCATGTTTTAATTTTTAGCCTTACAGAAAGTATGTCTTTGTATCTCAGCCATTAACGTCAAAGGAAAAAGTAAATCGTTTTAGTTTCAATTCTTAGTGCTGGCGCACAAGTTATTTTTTTTTTTTTTATTTTTTTTTTTTTAACTTTTAAATCATTACTATATATTGGGTTGAATATAATATAATAATAAATATGAAATCTGCAGAAATCAAAATATCATATTTAAGCATATTTTATGACCGGACAATGCAAGGCAGCCTGCTAGTATATAACTAAAAAAAAAACAAATCAGTAATTTAGAAAATAGTCTATCCAGCTGAAGTCTGACACATCCTTTTGTTTCACTTTTCCCAGGCTATTCCCAATATTCAGGTGGTTGCATGTGTAATTGTGAAGCAAGAGTTGCATAATTTCTAACCTCTCTTGAATCGACCCTGATCAATTCAAGTGGCCAGGAGAGATTATACCCGATTTCATTTTTCATTTTGTTTTTCAAACATTTTGAATATAATTGCCAATTTGCATTATTCAGTTGAGGGCGGATCACCAATTTGAGTGCAAGACGTGTAAGACAACAGAGATTGATGAGATTTCAGATGTGGAGAAAGCGTATCTCGATGATGAAGCTATTGAGGTTCTCAAAATGTTTTGTTACTGTGATGATAAAATTGGAGCACCGGGTTAAGCCGGTGCTATGGTGGTTGCAATAATTAGAAGTGGATGGGGTAAGTTCAGGGTACTTTTGCCATTACGAAACAGCTGAGCGTTACCAATGTCGACCAATGGAAGATTCTATCAGGCATGTGTATGCAGTGTGATGATGTATGGAAGTGAAACCTAGCCAGTGAGAATTGAGGACATGTGTTGCATGGAGAGAAATGATACAGGAATGATATGATGGATGTGTAGTATAAGTCTTAAGGACAAGCTTTGTTTTGATGACGTCAGAGGAATATTAAATCTGTAAGACAGTATCTGGAGATGTGTGACTTTGATGGTATGAGGACGTTAAAAGAATAGATAAGTTCTTGGCATAGTAGATATAGAACAGTTGAGGTAACATTTCACAAGGAAAAGTCAAGGAGAGAGGGATAAATCAAGACTTGGCCAGAGATAGGTTAGTTTGGAAGTCGATTTCTGAAAGCTGTCAAACGCATATCAGCATGCCAAACAGATGTTAAACAAATGATGATGATGATTATGATGATGATGATGTTGAAGATGATTATGACGAGGATGAAGAAGATGATCATTATGATGATGATGCGGTTTCATCGATCGAAATTAAATTCTATTTAATTTTTGTTACTCGTCTTCACCCCCAAACAAGGCATATTGCCACTTGGACATAAGGGACAGCTAATTGGGACAGTATCTGGAGATGTGTGACTTTGATGGTATGAGGACGCTAAAAGAATAGATAACAACATCTATGGAAGCGACCAAACTGTTGGTTTAATAACCTTTGTACTATATATTGGGTCAAGTACAATATAACATAATAAATATGAAATCCGCACTAATCAAAATATCATATTAAAGAGTATTTTATGACCGGGCAATGTCAGGCGGCCTGCTAGTATATATAAAAAAAAAAAAAAAATGTAAATTAGTAATTTTGAAAATAATCTATATAGCTGAACTCTGACACGGTAAATTCATATTTTCTTGATGAAACCCAGATATTCTGGTTTGAGCTGCACTGATTTTGTAACATGACCGTTAGGCTCGAACTGTGTTCATTACAGTTCGAGCCTCCCTCAGATCTCAATGCCATCTGGTATCATCGAAAAAGAACAACCAAACAAAAATAAATAAATCCAACTTGTTTTTGTTTTTTTCTGTTTTGTTAAAGGCTTTTATTATCGTTACTTTCTATGCAGTGCCTACGTCTTGTTTTTCTAACTGTTCCTTTCATCTGCCATGGGATAAACAGAATCCCGCTGTCTTGATACTAGCCTAAAAGTCTCTCACTGCCACACATTCATCTCACCTGGCACATGTTTTTCTGCCTCTCCTCGACCACACCTCAGCCATAGCCAGTCATTTCTCGTCTTTAACTTTACATGTTTGCTTCTCTCGACCACGTGGTGTCCTTTTTTTTTTCTTTTTCTTCCCGCACAAACTCGCACAAACTTCCAAATTTGTATGTGTTTTTTCAGCTACTGCTGCTAATATCTATGCAAGCCAGCGATCTTACAGCTGCTGCTGCTATTTTCCCACCTGCTCATGTGTGCTCTGTTAAAATTTGACTGCTTTAAATATATCAGCGCAAATGAAGACACTATGAAATAATATTGTTTGTTTGTTAGGTGTCTCGCAGTTGTGTATAGAGCTCACGAAAATCATGCCTCAGAGTTGTCTGGTCTGCGTGAAGTCCTCTTCATTCGTTGCAGCTATTTATAAACCTAACATCTCAGAAAGGGACCAGACTACAACTTTGGATAAGATTGCTATAAAATTATCCAACTCCTACTGACATGGAAATCTCCTGCTAGTTTGTATCTTACAGCTCCTGCTAATATTTTCCCACTATTGCTATATTCTTCAACTCCTACTGATGTGGGAATCTCCGCTTCTGAGGTCCTTCCTCCAGGTTCAAAAGCTGGCTGCAGTAAAAAAACACTGAACTGCCTAAGAAGAGGAATGGAACAAACAAGGATGAAGTACTGTTGCCGCATCTGGACAGGAGCTGCTAGAAAGAACTTATCCTGCCTTGATAGTTCAAAATAGACTTTGTAGCCTCGTAGGGGATGTCCTTTTCTCTTCCCAGCAACTCTTTCTCACAGTAGAGATGTTGTGAGTTTGTCTCTGCTTTATCGTTATTTTCATGGCAAGTGTTCGTCTGAGCTCCAATCTATGGTTTCCCCTCGCTTTCGCAAGAAACACTCGTCTAGCTGAAAACACTATCAATAATTTTCCCCACTCTTTACTATATTGTCCAATTGACTACTGTACACTCTTTAACCCTTATCCTCGAGTGGCTTCCTGAGCCTTGATAAGTGGTGATGCCTATGTAAAAAAAAAAAAAAAATTGAAAATTAATATGACCAGATGAGGGCTAAAAGACTGACTCAGCTATATGCAAATTTTTTTAGGCTTTCCTTTGTTGCTTTTGTAGGCTTGTAAAGCCAACAGATTCAACATAGCGACACATTTCATTTGATGTGACGCTTCGATGTTGTATGTTCAACAACCTAATAGGTCTTGAACTGTCATCTAAGCTTCAGCCTCTGTCCCACCGATGAAATGTTGCATCCCTCTGTCTGTTCTACAAGTACTTTAATGGTGAATGCTCTGACGAACTACAAGCACTTGTACCCTCTCGACATGACTGCCCCCGACAAACCCTATAAGCAGCTAAGTCCCACTCCTTCACAGTAGAAATCTCTATGTGTAAGAAAGCCTTTTACTCTAATAGTTTCTTCCCCAGAACTGCTAGACTTTGGAGCTCCCTTCCGGGATTCTGCTTTCCCAACTGTACTGACATGTTAAAATGTAATGTGAACAAACATCTTGCTACTCATCTCCCTTCATAATGCCCCTGAAACTTATGTCCCCAACAGTAGCCCCCTACTTCAAAGTGGCACTGTGCCTTGTTTGGGGTGAAAATTGAATAAAAAAAAAAAAAAATTAAAACAAACTGCCTTGTCTGGCTGCTAATACCCAACCGGTGAAGCCTGAGAGATCTCGGAGAGTATAACAAAAATGCAAAGGACTGCATAAAAAAGTGGGGAACAACTGTTTGACAACCACATGCTTCAAACACATGCAGAAGTGGTAGGAGTAAAAGAAGAAACACTGCAACTTAGAAGGTTTCTAAGAAGATGTAACCTCCGACCTTCTTCAGATGTATCTTGTCGAACTTGGGAATATTTCTGTTGAACTCGAGAATCTGAACATAATTTTGAACAGAACACTTTATTTAATTCACGGGGTTGCATGCTCTTGTTCCGTCAGCCATGATTGAATAGAGGTTCTAAGTAATTCGCAAGGACTCGTGGCGCACTGGTTAGAGTACTTGGGGGAAAAAAAAATCAATTGTAAAAGTGACCTTCTCCTGAAGGTTGGAGGTTTCAATTCAATACGGCTGCGAATGAAACGTTTATTATTTTAAATTAATGAATTGAGTATTTCAACTACTTCATTTTAACTACTCTACACTCTTTAACCCTTATCCTCAAGTGGCTTCTGGGCCTTAATAAGTGGTGACTCCTATGTAAAAAAATAAAAAATGAACTTCGTGAAATAATAGCAAATTGCAAAGCTAGTTTGTAATAGTTTTACATTTATTCATTTTTTTTTTTTTTTTTTTTTTTTTTAGGTCAAAATGATGTAATATTTGTCTTCTCTTTTATTTCTTGTCCAGAATTTTTCCTATATTAAAAAAACAAAAATAAAGAAAGCTCTGTATGTTGAATGAGAAAATGATATCATATTCCAAAAATCACATAAATTGATCTAGAAAGTTTAATTTTTAAATAAGAAAATTAAATTTTATGAATAACTGAAAAAGGGCTGTCTTGTCAGCTATTTAAAAAAAAAAAAATCTCGAAACAAAGGGAGATAACTCAACAATAATTCACACTTACTAGATTTATGCTGTAATGCCTACGAATTCCCATTAATCGCTTAAAAATAATTTCTAAAAAAATAAAGCGACTTGATCAATTTACATGATTTTTGGAATATATTTTCATTCCCTCATGGGTACATACATCATGCAGATTGTTTTTTTTATTTTTGCTTTTTTAATATGGGGAATTCTGGGCAAGAACCCTTATTTTTCCTAGTGCTTATGGCGAATTTTCTTAACATCTTTTTCTTTTGTTTTTTAGTTCTTCCATATTGGATAGAATCTGCTAACAATCGCATGATCTCCAAGAGCGGAAATACTTTGGTGAGTTAGAGAAAGTTCTTTCTTTGAAACACTCTCTTCCGGTATGATTTATTTATTTATATATATATATATATATATATATATTTTTTTTTTTTTTTTTTTTTTTTTTTTTTTTTTTTTTTTGTCCCCCTGACAAAAGGAAGGTGGGCCAGTAAATTCACCCTTGTCCATTCATCCTTTTCTCAATAACTACGCCTTGGAATCTTTGGAAATTTTGCACAAACATTAAACATGATACGAGTAAAAAAGTAACAACGGATTTTCCGGGAAAACTCTGGTTGACCCCTAGGGGGGTGCCTTTCGGGTTAAAATGGCTAAAATTACACTTTTGTGCTTATTAAAAAAATTGATGCCTTGAATTTTTATACAATGATGGACTTTGTTATTTCTTTTTTTGCATGGTGCAGAACTAAAAATTTACATATGTTAAAGCCTAAAACTGCACCATTTGTTCATTTTCAACAGGATTTGAGGTCCCCTGGGGGCTTTTGGGGCTTAATGGGGGTGGGGGGGGGTGCTGGACATTTTTTTTCATGCCTTGTTCAATGTGCAGTCACGGGAGACCCTGCATGCTGCACCTGTTTTTATTGCATTTCATTCCAAACAAAGCAGAGTGCCACTTTGTGTAGGGGGTTACTATCTGGGACATAAATTACAAAAATACTATGAAGGGAGTTGAGCAGCAAGATGTCTGTTTACATTACACTTGAACTTCTGCATGTCAGTACAGTCAGGGAAGCAAGAAAATGGAATTCCAAAGTCTAGCAGTTCTAGGAAAGAAACTATTAGAGTAGAAGGCCTTCCAACATCTAGGGATCACCACTGTGTAGGGGTGGGATTTTGCTGCTGGTTAAGCGGTATTTATGTCGAGGGGTGTACTAGGGCTTGTAGTTCGTTGGAGCATCTACCATTAAAATACTTGTAAAAACAAGCAGAGGGATGCAACATTTCATCGATGGGACGGGGTTGAAGCCTACCTGACTGTTCGGGACCTATTAGGTTGACAACTCTTTTGAACTCTGTCCAGGAGTAAGAGATTAGTAACAGGTGCACCAGCCCAAATGTGACAACAGTACTCCATACAATGGTGGCTTTGTAGAGGTGCAGGATACTTTCAGGTGTAAGTAACTTTCTGACACAGTAGAGAGAGCCCACTTTCCTCGCAGCAATCACGACAATGCCTTTGATGTATCTGTTCCAACTCATGTTCCCTGTGAACGTTAAGTCAAGGAGTTTGAAGGAAGTACTTTCAGGTAATGTATCATTAGCCATAGTTATTGGTGGTTAGGAAGGATTCTTGTAACTATTAAAGGAAACAAGCTTAGTCTGGGCATCATCGAATGCTACCATCCATTTTTGTCCTCATTCCACTACAGATTGGAGGTATTCCTTTACGGTTTCCGCTATTGTCTTTTTTTTTTTTTTTTTTTTTTTTTTTACATAGGCATCACCACATTATCAAGGCCAAGAGGCTACTCAAGGATAAGGGTTAAAGAGTTTACAGTAGAAATTGAACAATATAGTAATCATTAGTAATGAAAATTTGGTAAATTTGATAACTTATATGGAACGGCTCATCAAGAACTTATTTACGCTTGACTTGAACACAACCATATTGTAGTCAGCCAGAAAGCAGGAAAACGGAAGACAATTCCACAGGCGTGCAGTTCTAATAAAAAAGCTTTGTTCATGGAATCTACGTTTAGGTTTAGGCACAGATAAAGAGTGGGGGGAATTATTGATAGTGCTTACAGCTAGACGAGTGTTTCTTGTGAAAGTTTGGCGAGGGGGGACCATAGATTGGAGCTCAGTCGAACACTTTCCATGAAAATAACGATATGGATATACATTCATTCGTTTTCCCCTTGTGTCTGTTATAGAACATGGTGTCATCAGCAAATATCCCAGAGGTCATTTATGAACCTCATAATTGTTGGATAGTGGGGGAATTGTTGATTGCCCATTATTTACTACACTGTTGTAGATTTTTCCAGAAATCACGAGTTCCTAATTTCTGCTCTTCAATACGTTTTCGGTGGTTTCAGTATATTCTCTCTTAGCTGTCGCTATTTCTTTCTTACAATTACTTCCAGCTTCTATAAACTTTTGTCTGTGCTGGACTTATGTCAAATAAATCTGCAGTTTGCATGCTACCTTTGAACAATGGCATACCATTGAGGAAAGTGGGGTTTGCTATAGAACTTCCGTGTGGGAACATGTGCTTCAATTGCCACTTTGAACCGTTCAGCGGTCTCATTTGTGCACTGTTCTGCAGGAAGAGAAAAGATATTTCCCCATGGACCATCTCTTATGGCATCCCAGTCAGCCTTATTGTAGTACCTTGTCATTTTGAACAATGGATTTTCCAATTTGGGTGGGGAGTTTAGAGATGTCTATCATTATCACAGCATGATCAGCATTTCCGAGTGGACAATGCTCATTTGTTACATCGTCCTCAGGAATTGTTGTCAGAAATAAATCCAGAAGCGAAGCTTGCTGGTCCTGACAATCTGGAAGACGGGTCAGGAATGTTACTGTCTGTGTCAAGGAATATAGAAAAGTTATGGATGCTGCTACCAGCTGTGTCTGTGTAGAGAAGCCAAGCCAATTATTGTAGTTGGCGTTCAAGTCACCAAATACATATATTTGGGTGCTAGTGTCAAGGAAGAGTGCTACATCTATCTTGACTGATTAGAGTACAATCCTGGGTCCGAGGGAGAGTGATAAAGAAAACATAAGTAGTTAACGCAATGTTCTAAGTTAGTTTAAAGCACATGAACGCCTGGTCTAATTTAGGTTCCCTAGTCATGGGGAGAGTGTTACGAATATATAGACTCCAAGTCTGTGCATGTGTCTGTCAGAGTTTTTACAACAAAGTGGAAGATAACCAGACATGTTAAAGTGGTTAGAGAGGATAGAGGAATGCAAGTTAGTTTCACTTAGCGCTAAGATATCCGGGGAGTTCGCTATGAGAAATGATTCTATATTGTCTGTTAGTTCTAAGACCACGGATATTTGTAAATGCGAGCTTCAAGAGAGAGGGCGAGTCATTGTTCGAGTGTGCATTTGGTTTGATTGTTATTTTGGATTGAGCTGTCCTTTCATTTAATTTTAGTTTAAGTTTAGGGTGAAGGGTGATGAACAAAGTGGATGTGTGTAGCCACCATCATGCAACGCAAGTAGACCATCAGCCGACTCATTCACAGGAATTTGGCCTCTATATATATATATATATATATATATATATATATATATATATATATTCTCTACTATTATAGAAAAAGAACTTTGTGTGTCTGAGTTTGTTCCCTATGGACTCAAAAACGGCTGGGCTGATTTTTATAAAATTTCACATGAAAGTACTTTATGTACCTGACAGTGTTCTTAAATAGGTTTTGTATTGGAATGTCTTAGATAAGTATCGATAATCGAAAAAATCCAACAAAGAAACAAAGAACAGGCGCTTTTGACCCAAGTTAACACCTTACACAGCCTAACATCACGTGCATTTGAGAAGTTTTATTACCACACAAACCAAAAGACCCAACATATAAAATCAACAGTAGTTTTTTTATATGACTGATGCATTCAAAATAAATGTTTCTGTTTAGAGCACAATTGAAACATGATGCTTGCCTTTGCATTTTAAACTTTAATACAAGCCGTTATATATAAAAACTAGCCTGGGTGCCTGGCATTCGCCGGGTGTTTGGAGGTGTGTGTAGAGCAAAAAAAAAAGTGGTAGTAGGTAGGCAGGCAGGCAGGCTCGAACCCGTACCGTGATGGAAGAAAAAAACATGACGTCTTTGCTGTTGCATCCATCGCCAAACTGGAAGTGACGTAGGTTTAAATTAAGGCTAGTCAATCAAAAAGAGGGGATGACTTTCGAAAATATCTGCAAAAAAAGCGACCCCTCCCTGTAGAAAAGTGCCCAGTTGAGGATGAAGAAATTAATGTTTTCAGTTAATTTTTCAATATTTGTCATCCGAAGGGTCAAGCTTCAAAATGATACCAATCTCCTGAAAATCCGCAGCCTCTGTCGAAAGTTTTAGGCAAACATACATACATTTAAACAGAGAGGTGAGATTCATATTATAGATAATTTTATAAAATCAGCAGTATGTTCTCTACAGTGCAATGTAGACAACAATATATGTATTGTGGACTAAGTCATTGCAGTGAGGCATGTGAAGCTTTCTCCTGATGCATTACGATGGGTTTCCAACTAGAGCAATAAATTGATTTGATTGAAAAGTGGGCGATTTCACCAATTTCAATGACAATACGTGTGAAACCTTTGTTGATTATCATTCAATCTCAGGCAACATCGGGTTCCTTTGCTAGTATATATATATATATATATATATATATATATATATATATATATATATATATAATGTAAATTTAATGGTTTAAAGACCAAACAAGTGCAGAATCTCTCTTAATAAATAAACATATTTATTAAAATAAAATTTGATATTTCGACTCCTAAAAAAATCTTTATCAAGAAAATTCAGGTTTTTTTTTCTTTTTTTTCTTTTTTTTTTAATATATCATGGTGATGGTAATGCTTGGCACGTCTTCAAATGTTGTTGAAGTGCAAAGTTTTAATGTCCGATAAAGTGTGAAGTGCCAGCTGAACATGTATGTGTTGAACAATAGAAAATCCACTGTTTATAGTAAGCACTGTTGATATTGGAATAAGAATATACTGTTATCAAATTTAATTTCAATAAATAAATGTTTGGTCTTTAAACTGATTTACTCTCATTTATGAAAGTATGCTAGGTTATGAAAAGGAAAGGTTGTAAAGAGATAGCTTTGAATTTGGGGGTACAAAAACCAAAGCAAAATACAATAGATAAACCCCATAATTTATTATACCACACCTGTTCACACTGAAACACTTATCACACTATTCTGTGGATCTATATTAAAAAACCTTGTTAAACTTTGTCACATATTTCCATTCTATAGAGGTCAGGTGCGAACGAACACCCCATAATTTTATTATACCATATTTCTTCAAACTGAAACATAATTATCAAAGTATATTTACACAGAGAGATATGAAAAGTCTTTATTAAAGTTGGTGCCTATTTCCATTCTATGGAGGCCATACATACACACACATACACACACACACACACAGCTTTATATTATAGATATGTACTAACCTGGGTGCCTGGTTGAGCAAAAAAAAAAAAAAAAAAAGTGGTCGTAGGCAGGCATGTTTGAACCCATACCACGAAGGAAGAAAAGCACGTAAAAAAAAATGTGACGTCTTTGCTGTTGCATCCTTCGCCAAACCGGAAGTGGTGTGGGTTTAAATTAAGGCTAGTTAAGTGAAAAGAGAGGATGACTTTCGAAAATATCGGTGAAAAAAGCGACCCCCCCTCCTTGTAGAAAAATGCCCAGTTGAGGGTGAAGAAACTAATGCTTTTAGTCAATTTTTCGATATTTGTCGTCTGAAGGGGCGAGCTTCAAAACGATACCGATCTCGTGAAAATCCGTCGCCTCTGTCAAAAGTTTTAGGTAGACAAACAAACATACATACGTTTAAACAGACAGGTGAGATTTATATTATAGACTAGCAGCTGCCCCGCGTCAGCACACACAACGCCGAGTCAAACACAAAATCTAGTACATTCTTACCATCAACACTTTCTATGTGAACTTGGAGTATGAGAAATTTCCATATGTACAAAACAAAATCACTGAAAAAACAAAAATACCCCAACTAAGGGTAAGGATAATGAGTAAACGTTGGATAAAATGATGGTTAAAATTATTACGAACTTGCCAGGATTCGAACCTGGGATCTTTTTATCCATAGTCAAACGCGTTATCCATTGTGCCACAAGTTCTGTCCATATGCTGAAAGATGTTACTGCAACTGTATACAGACAGTGCTAAATTCTGTTGACATGAGCAGCTAACTTTTTCGAAAATTGCACAAAATGGCGTTCGTTACGAACCATATATAAGGACAATTTAGGGACTCGCACCTTTCAGGGGAAAAAAGAATTTTTCAATTCGGTGCATCCGTTCGAAAGTTTTATTGGTATATATACACACACATAAATAAATGAATAAATAAACATTTAGAATTTTATTAAAAATATAGCAGGGGAACCCAATGCTGCCCGGGATTTAATGAGGATCAACGAATGTTCTACACTTCTAATAGTTTTATTGGTTCCCTGATAAAGGAGGGATTAGACCTAGTAATTCACTCTTGTTCGTAAGTTCGTTTGTTTGCACTTTTCTCAATAACCAAGTATGTCCAAGGATGGAGTACTGCTGCCACATCTGGGAAGGAGCTGCCACAAACAGCCTATCTCGCCTTGACAGAGTACAAAATAGGCTTCATGGCTTAGTGGGGATGCCTTTTCGCTTCCCTGCAGCCTCTCTCCCACAGGAGAGAGTTTTATTGTTACTTCCATGGCAAGTGCTCGTCTGAGCTCCAATCTCTGATCCCCCCTCGCCAATCTTTCACAATAAACACCCATCTAGTTGAAACCACTGTCAGTAATTTTCCCCACTCTTTAACTGTGCCAAAACCAAAACGTAAATTCCATGAGCAAAGCTTCTTTCTTAGAAGTGCACGCCTGTGGAACTCTGTTCCGTTTGCCTGTTTCCCACCTGACTACAACTTGGATGTCTTCAAGTCCAACATAAACAAATTCCTGACAAACCGGTCTCTTAAGTAAGACACTATCAAATCTCCAATACTAATGATTACTACGATACTATCCCATGGATTACTGTACATGCAATAACCCTTATCCCTAAGTGGCTTCCGGGTCTTGATAAGTGATGATACTTTGTTAAAAAAATAAAAAATAAAAAAAACATGCCTTGAATTTTTTTTAAATTTGGCACAAACATTAGTCATGAAAATAAATTTTTGTCAGAACAGATTTTCTGGATAAAAAAAAAAACTCCTCTGTGCTTTCCCATTCATCCTGTCACTATCCGCATATGCAAATAAATGTCATATACTAGTGAGGGGTACCCGGCGTTGCCCGGGTGTTTGTAGGTGTGTGTGAAAAAAAAACAGGTGCCCGTGAAAAAAAAAAGCCTTGACGACGCACAGTTGGAAAATAGTAAAGTGTGAAAAAAAAAAGCCTTGACGACGCGCAGTTGGAAAATAGTAAAGTGTGAAAAAAAAAAGCCTTGACGACATGCAGTTGGAAAATAGTAAAGTGTGAAAAAAAAAAAGCCTTGACGACGCGCAGTTGGAAAATAGTAAAGTGTGAAAAAAAAAAGCCTTGATGACGCGCAGTTGGAAAATAGTAAAGTGTGAACAAAAAAAGCCTTGACGACGCACAGTTGGAAAATAGTAAAGTGTGAAAAAAAAAAAGCCTTGACGACGCGCAGTTGGAAAATAGTAAAGTGTGAAAAAAAAAAAGCCTTGACGACGCGCAGTTGGAAAATAGTAAAGTGTGAAAAAAAAAAGCCTTGACGACGCGCAGTTGGAAAATAGTAAAGTGTGAAAAAAAAAAGCCTTGACGACGCGCAGTTGGAAAATAGTAAAGTGTGAAAAAAAAAAGCCTTGACGACGCGCAGTTGGAAAATAGTAAAGTGTGAAAAAAAAAAGCCTTGACGACGCGCAGTTGGAAAATAGTAAAGTGTGAAAAAAAAAAGCCTTGACGACGCGCAGTTGGAAAATAGTAAAGTGTGAAAAAAAAAAAGCCTTGACGACGCACAGTTGGAAAATAGTAAAGTGTGAAAAAAAAAAGCCTTGACGACGCGCAGTTGGAAAATAGTAAAGTGTGAAAAAAAAAAGCCTTGACGACGCGCAGTTGGAAAATAGTAAAGTGTGAAAAAAAAAAGCCTTGACGACGCGCAGTTGGAAAATAGTAAAGTGTGAAAAAAAAAAAGCCTTGACGACGCGCAGTTGGAAAATAGTAAAGTGTGAAAAAAAAAAGCCTTGACGACGCACAGTTGGAAAATAGTAAAGTGTGAAAAAAAAAAGCCTTGACGACGCGCAGTTGGAAAATAGTAAAGTGTGAAAAAAAAAACAGGTGTGCGTTTTTGATTGACGTGACGGCGATAGGTATTCAGCAGTTAGAATTTTGTGCGGGACAGTTCTTAATGAGGTTAATAAAAACCCGCTCCCTCGTCTCGAAATGAAAGCTACCGTCTGATATGACGAAGTCGACATTGACCAAACGTTACTTAGCTCTCTTGAGACCACTGGCTTTCGGCCAGTGATTAGAGTCGAGTATCACTTTTTGTTTATACCGAAAACCGAATGTAACGCGTGCCGATGCGAGAAATGTGGAATAATTAACGTTTGAAAGTCAATAAAATTAAATAGACAGGCGAGCTCCATGGTTAAGTGTGAGATATTACAATTTATAGATGATATAAAAAGTTTTAAGAAGTTGTGAAGCGAGCGAGCGCTTCTCTGAAAGAAGCCTTTTGTGGACATCGAGGAAAAGCATACATACATACATTTTCGCTTTTATATATATAGATTAAGCTATAGATAAAGGTTTTTCTTTTTTCTTTTCTTCTTTGATTCCATCACCCAACAGGATAGACAATAGTGCTGTCGCTTGTGTAAGTCATGTTTCTCATTACTTTTGCCACTTTAAGAAACAGTTTTATTTAACATAATCGAATATCTTAAAAAAAATTATTAAAAGCAAATATTCTTCTTTCTCAGTTTCATATTGATGCCGAGTCCATTCTCTCTGCTATCTTAGGACAGGGGAGGTTCTCCCCCTTCTCATTATATCAAACTCTCTCTCTCTCTCTCTCTTCTCTGTGAAATGGAATTTATTCCAGTTTTCCTAAATTCTGGGAAAATTGTCAATCATCACTGTCCACTCAGTTCAACCGTGGAAGTTACAAAACCAGTTGGGAGGTTTGTGAACAGAAATTCCTATTTACACGCTGAGGAGAACACTTCCTTTCTTAGAAGATTTTCTAATCAAATTGCAAGTTTTTCTTTTTTCAGAAAATGCAAATTTTGCATCCACCATTTTCAATCCAATAAGAAGGAAATATCTTTAAAAAAATCATTAATGACAAAAATTCTTCTTTTTTTTTCTCTTCAGATTCATATCGATGCCAATGCCGATTCCAATATGCCACTGAATATTCCAAGTTATCCGTTCTTCCGTTGGCCAAGGAGGAACCAATTGGAATACATGACACAAAACACAGATTCTTACATAATGGTACGAACAAAATTTGCATCATTTATTATAATTCACAAAGAAAATATCTGTGCTTGTTAAAATAGTCGACAAGTCAATTTTTTAAATATATGATTTTAAGCACAAACAATATTACGTACTTACACGTCATGTCAAAAATAGTAATATATCAAAAAATCACAAAAATTCATCAAGTAGAACAACTGCTATTGTGTTTTAAGTCAAAAAAAAAAAAAAAAAAAAAAAGTATATAGCTATGGTTTAAAACAAAATGTCGGCCATTAAAGTGTCGAAAAGGGAGATAACTGTCCTCTGTATTTGTAATCTTCAAGGTATTCACATCTAGGGAAAATACAATTTCCCCCAAATTATCTGTAAAAAATATTTTAACTCTAAATAATTTCCTACTTAATGAATTTTCATAATTTTTGGATATATTACTATATTAAACATGATAATTATGTATGTAATATTGTTTTTGCTTAAAACCACATATTTAAAAAAAAGTCGGCAGATTGATTTTTTTTTATCTTAACAAGAACCAAAAACTCTGAGGAATGTGTGTGTGTGTGTGTGCAGTGTAATGAAGCGTGGAAGTGAAACCTTGTGGCCAGTGATGGTTGAGGACATGCGTTGCATGGATAATAAGGAAAATAATACAATCGCGTGTATATATAATATTCTACAGTGTCTTTACACGTATGCATAACAACGCTTCGGTGTGCATATTTGTTATTAAAAGTGCAAAAATAGATTTATTTTTGTCTGTATAATTAAATAATCAGATTTACCAAATTTCACTATTAATGATTATTATATTGTCCCTATTGAATTCCGTACACTCATTAACCCTTATCCTCGAGTAGGCTCTGGACCTTGATAAGTGGCGACTCCTTTGTAACATTTAAAAAAAAAAAAATACATTTCATAATCTTTATCCTTGTGTTGCTTTTAGCTCTGATAAATGGCATCGAAAAAAAAAATGATAAACCTATTACTACAAGAATGATCAATGCATTAGCATGGCCTGAGGAAATTTATTACTGAAACCTGATTGCATTAGCTATTCACTCTATTTTTCTGTGCGTGTGTTTTTTTTGGGGGGGGGGGGGGCTGGTATCTAAGAAGCACAGTTCAACGGTTCGTTATTTCTCTCCTTTAAAACAATCCCTGCTATATGATACAGCGATTTTAAGTGAAAATTCGTAAAGGGAAGTAATGCACGTGACAATTTTTTTTTTTTTTCTGAATTTTATGATAGCTAGAGTTATATCCCTTGCATTAGAAATTTTGTTTCTTCAGACTTATTACATGGAATGGTTGTATGATGGAGGTCTTCTAGCACACACAAATATATACATAGATCATGAGTATTGGCTGAAGAGAGCTTGATATGGGTATCTTAAACGGTCCTAATCATCGGGCTTGAAACCGACGGTACCAATGACTTGTCTCATCTAACAACTTTCTGTACACAAAATGCAAAATATAAATACACTCTTATATTTCGGATTTTCCTTTTAATTGAGCACTCTGCTTGATTTCTTATTCCAAAAAAACTAATCATGTATATATATAAATATATATATATATATATATAAAATAAAAATACCAGCGGTGGTTGACGTTATGTTTGGAGAAAAATAGAAAAACCAAATGAAATTTTTAAAATAATCAACGTTTCGTCCCTATTTCAGAGGATATCTTCAGGATATTGAAGTAACAAGGCAAGAAAAGAAAAAGTTATAGACCCTACAAAAAAGAGAGAATCGGGAAGGACAAACATGTGTATGCATCCTTATATTGTATATCTTGTCCTTCCCGACATGGGTAGGATTCAAAAACTGTTCTCCTTTTCATATGGTCTATGACCTTTTCTTTTCTTACATTTTTACTTCAATATCCTGAAGATGTCCTCTGAAATAGGGACAAAACGTTGATTATTTCAAAAATTTCATTCGGTTTTTCTATTTTTCTCAAAACATATATATATATAAAGTGGTCTTGTGTGTGTGTGTGTGTGCCCTTATCATATTTCTTTCTGAATTTTTGGTCTATAGACCTGAAATTTGATATATAGAGGATTTGGACCTTTGGAACAATTTTGATTTGGTTTTTAGCCTGAAAAAATTGCTGCTTAGGGATCTAAAATAAAAAAAAATAAAATAAAAAAAAACGATTGACCTTTGCAGGGTAAGTCAAATAAAGCTGTTACTCCTCCACGTACGCAAAATTAAACATTCATGGCTCAAAGTCACTTAATTTTTAACCTTTCCTATTCATCTGTCGGTAGCTCAGACAGTAAGAATGCTGGAGAGATAACAATGAAGGCTGGAGTGCTAAACATTTCGGTTTTGATTCGAGCAGATGGCACTCAAATCTTTTTTAACTTTTGAAATCATTACTGTATATTGGATAATAATCAAGAGAATTGTCTCTATAATAATAAATATGAAATCTGCATTAATTAAAATATAATATTTATGCATATTTTATGACCGGGTAACACCAGGTGGCTTGCTAGTATAGATATGAATACAGGGTGTCCAAAAAGTCACTGAAAGGTTTTGAACTTAAATAGATTCTTTATTTTTTATATCTTTCTGTAATTTCAACACAATCTGACTAAAATATTGGGAAATGCAAAATTCAAACAATCTTTATTTGTGAAAAATAACGTCTTTAAATGTTGTCCATTTTCGACTTCACATATTTGTGCTCTTTCCAAAACATTCTTACTGACAGATTGTAGAATCTCTGGATGCGATTTAACTACCTTATTTTGTTCCTGATGTTTTCCTTCAGTTCTTGCAGGGTTTTGGGTTTGGTAACATAGACTCTTTCTTTAAGATATCCCCACAAGAAAAAGTCGGGGCTAGTCAAATCTGGGGAATATGGTGGCCATTTGACATTGCCATAGTGAGAGATAATATTGTCACTAAAGCATTGCATATGTAGTTCAATACTATACTTATGAGGGGCATTACTTATTGCACGCTTCTCGTATCCATAATTTATTTCCCAAATATTATCTGTAAAATATCTGAAATAAAGAAAAAAAATAATTATTAATGGTAAAATGACAAAGATTTTCAATTCTTCAGAGACTTTTCGGGCACCCTGTATAATATAAATGAGAATAATTTGAAGGAAAAAAAAAAAAAAAACAGATATGAGTGGCATTTAATTTATTTGTCTTTGTTGGTTGGTTGTTTTGTTTTACAGCATATCAACCCTTTTCGGGTTATTTAATGCCGAATCTGGTGATTTTGAAGAACGATTATTTAATATAGTATATTTGTTTTTTAAGTTGTATTCTATTTAACCCATAGTTGGGACCCTAACAGGTGCTACCACTCTGGATCAGAGTGGACCTGGGAGCAATGGCAATTAAAGGGTGGCTCCACACTCCCCAAAGCCCGCAAGCTAGGGCCTCACCATCAGATATAGTTTAAGGTCATATCCAGGATCAACTTTTTTTGGAGGCAACAAAGAATATTTGTCTTTTTTAATTTTTAGCAAAATTTTTATTTTTTTAAATTTTTTTTTTTTCTGACAGTATCACATGTGAAAATCATGCATATGATGGTACTACTAGACTTTTCGCTCGATAAAAACAGTAAAAAATTATCGCTTGTTGACGTAGGAGTGCTTTATGCAACATTAATAGTTGAATATGGCTAAATTTCTGCTCATTTAAATACTAATCCCTATTAAATACTAATGCCTATTAAATACTAATGCCTATTAATCCCCAACTGTGCATCGAATGGATACCATAACACAGTTTGCTGCACCTTATCAATAATATAAATCTCACCTGCCTGTTTAAGTGTATCTATATTTGTATGTTTCGACAGAGGCGACGGATTTTTACGAGATCAGTATTGTTTTGAAGCTCGACTCTTCGGATGACAAATATCGAAAAATTGTCTAAAAACATTAATTCCTTCACCCTCAACTGGGCACTTTTCTACAGGAAGGGGTCGCTTGTTTCACCGATATTTTCAAAAGTCTATCCCACTATTCGAATTGACTAGCCTTAATTTAATCCTTCATCACTGCTGGTTTGGCGATGGGAGCAACAGCATAGACGTCACTATCTTTTTTTTTTTTTTTTGTTCTTCTCCTCCTGCATACTACCACTTATTTTTTTTTGTTGTTTTGCTCAACACACACCTTCAAACACCCGGACAACGCCGGGCACACAGGCTAGTTTTTAAAAAATTATACTAACAATAATAAGATAATACTAACAATGATAAGATAATACTAACAATAATAAGATAATACTAACAATGATAAGATAATACTAACAATAATGAGATAATACTAACAATGATAAGATAATACTAACAATGATAAGATAATACTAACAATAATGAAATAATACTAACAATGATAAGATAATACTAACAATGATAAGATAATACTAACAATAATGAAATAATACTAACAATAATGAAATAATACTAACAATAATGAGATAATACTAACAATAATAAGATAATACTAACAATGATAAGATAATACTAACAATAATGAGATAATACTAACAATGATAAGATAATACTAACAATAATGAAATAATACTAACAATAATGAAATAATACTAACAATAATGAAATAATACTAACAATAATGAAATAATACTAACAATAATGAAATAATACTAACAATAATGAGATAATACTAACAATAATGAGATAATACTAACAATAATGAGATAATACTAACAATAATGAGATAATACTAACAATAATGAAATAATACTAACAATAATGAAATAATACTAACAATAATGAAATAATACTAACAATAATGAGATAATACTAACAATAATGAGATAATACTAACAATAATGAGATAATACTAACAATAATGAAATAATACTAACAATAATGAGATAATACTAACAATAATGAAATAATACTAACAATAATGAGATAATACTAACAATAATGAGATAATACTAACAATAATGAGATAATACTAACAATAATGAGATAATACTAACAATAATAAGATAATACTAACAATAATAAGATAATACTAACAATAATAAGATAATACTAACAATAATGAAATAATACTAACAATGATGAAATAATACTAACAATAATAAGATAATACTAACAATAATAAGATAATACTAACAATAATGAAATAATACTAACAATAATGAAATAATACTAACAATGATGAAATAATACTAACAATAATAAGATAATAATAACAATAATGAGATAATAATAACAATAAGATAATAATAACAATAAGATAATACTAACAATAATGAAATAATACTAACAATAATAAGATAATACTAACAATAATGAGATAATACTAACAATAATGAGATAATACTAACAATAATGAGATAATACTAACAATAATGAGATAATACTAACAATAATGAGATAATACTAACAATAATGAGATAATACTAACAATAATGAGATAATAATGACAATAATAAAATATCTTCAAATCACAAAACTATAAAATTTTCAATTTCATCGATAAAAACCTTTAAATTTGTATATTAATAGTATATATATAATATATATTATATATATATATATATCTATATGTATATATATATATATATATATATACTAGCATTTCAGCCCGGCATTGACCGGGTGGTTGGAGGTGTATGTTGAGAGAAAAAAAAAAAAGCGGTCAATTTTTTTTAACTTTGACCCCTATTATGACCCCTTAACATTTATTGTTTTGGACTCAAGTCAAATTATTAAGTTAGATCCATGTCCAAGGAACCTATATCTAAAATTTCAATTGTTTAGACCCAAAATTGTCGGAGGAGTTTGGTAGAGTTCTCAAAGGTCAAATCGTTGAACTTTGACCGCTTAACAGCCAAATTTCTGTCCGAAAACCGATTACAAAGACTTGCCCAAATCTCAATACCCTGTATATCAAATTTCGAGTCTGTAGACTAAAAATTGACAGAGTTATTGCATAGGGAAATGTACACAGACACACACACACACACACACACACACTTTCACTTATATCAGCAGAACTATAAATGTTAATGTGAAAAAAAGTATATCAATTATGGGATGGCATTTTTAACAGTAATTTTTTTTTTTTTTGTTGTTTTGCAGACGGCTATCACATCTGATCTCTTCAACCGATATGTGTGGATTTGGCCAAAATGGGACACAAAAAATCATAACGAGACTTACCGGTTGGCTTTCGCCTACCTTGGATGGGCCAAAGTCGAAGAACCCAAAAAGACTGCAGGCAAAGTGCGGGCATTCTGCGCTTGTATCAGCCCAGATAAGACGTCACCGAAAAAATGCTCTGTCTACAGCTTCATTAATTCGACGAGGGTTGAAAAGACGATCCCGTCTACATATTGTCACCTGAAACGGACCATCAAACTGGAAAAGATCCGCGAGGATGTTGCTGTTGAGAAATTCAAACATGGTGGTTGGATCCGCAAAACTGAGAGCGTGGTTTTAGATATTGACGAAGATTTCCTTGGCTACGAATCTGTATTGTCACCACTTGTTGCATCAGGGATATCGTTGATGGACGTTGTCCAGATCAGCAAGGACGTTCAAAGAATTATCTGTCCGAGAGCTATTGAAGAAGAAGTCGATGCAGACCGACTTCTTGCCAAGGTTTTATCCGAGCTATATAGGATGCGGCGAGCGTTTTGCTCCAAGATGAAAGCGGATGGTTGCCGGAAGTTTGCATCCGTTGGCAATTTCTCTTCCATTGTGCGTGCTTTTAGCAACACTATATCGAAAAAAAACTTAGTCTGTAAAAAGAGAGCTTCGTTCAAGTTTCTGCATAAGTTTGTTCAAAAGCTGGCGATGTTCAAAGAGAAACAGCTGCTCGCGCTCCGTGAAGTTGGCTTCTGTTTCTCTCCAATTGTGAAATGGTTCAGGCTTGAGTACCGCCTCCAGCTTTGTTATGGCGGCAACATCCTAAATGGCAGTCTCCGGCATATTCATTCGACTCATCAAAAGGACATAACTACACGTATCACGTCCCTGCAGGGGCTTATCGACGCCTTTGTCCCCCCTCCAAAGCCGAAAATAATCACGCTGGTACGTTCAGTCCGGTGTGGCTTCACTCCCCGCAAATATTTCCATAAGATTGAAAAGGACATCATGAGTCGTTTACGATACATACATCCAAAAGTTAAGGTTTATTATGATAGCGGACTCCTTGGGGCCAAAGCTGGCTGGCCGAGAAGACACTCCCAGAATATGACCTTCCGGCCGCACTAAATGACAAATAAAGAATGGGCAGTTAACGGAAATCATTTTATATTTTTTAAATAAGAAAAAAAAATATCAATTGACATTAGAGAAGTTTCCATGAACTTCCATTTGCTCTCTTTTTTCTCTTCCTCTCATTCTTCCCTACTGCCCCCTCTCTTTCCTTCACTTTCCATCTCTTTCCCTCACTTTCCCCTTTCCTTCACTTCCCCTCTTTCTCTCACTTCCCCCCCATGTCTCCCTCTTATTTTCCCACCGTCTCCCTCTTATTTTCCCCCCCGTCTCCCTCTTATTGTCCCCCCCTGTCTCCCTCTTATTTTCCCCCTGTCTCCCTCTTATTTTCCCCCCTGTCTCCCTCTTATTTTCCCCCCTGTCTCCCTCTTATTTTCCCCCCTGTCTCCCTCTTATTTTCCCCCCCGTCTCCCTCTTATTTTCTCCCCCGTCTCCCTCTTATTTTCTCCCCCGTCTCCCTCTTATTTTCTCCCCCGTCTCCCTCTTATTTTCTCCCCCCCGTCTCCCTCTTATTTTCTCCCCCCGTCTCCCTCTTATTTTCCCCCCCGCCTCCCTCTTATTTTCCCCCCCCGGTCTCCCTCTTATTTTCCCCCCCGGTCTCCCTCTTATTTTCCCCCCCGGTCTCCCTCTTATTTTCCCCTCGGTCTCCCTCTTATTTTCCCCTCGGTCTCCCTCTTATTTTCCCCTCGGTCTCCCTCTTATTTTCCCCTCGGTCTCCCTCTTACTCCCCCCGCCCCCTGTCTCCCTCTTACTCCCCCCGCCCCCTGTCTCCCTCTTACTCCCCCCGCCCCCTGTCTCCCTCTTACTCCCCCCGCCCCCTGTCTCCCTCTTACTTCCCCGCCTCCTGTCTCCCTCTTACTTCCCCGCCCCCTGTCTCCCTCTTACATCCCCGCCCCCTGTCTCCCTCTTGCTCCCCCCCCCGGTGTCCCTCTTACTCCCCCCGTGTCCCTCTTACTTACTTTCCCTCCTGCCCTCTTTTTCATTTCTCCCTCTTTCATTTTTCTCTCTTTTTCATTTCTCTTTAATATTCCATTTTTGTTCTCATTGTACCAGGTATGCCACAGTCCTATAAAATCTTTTGTATGTATTATGGTGACAAAACATTCTCATTAAATTTGAATAACTTTTTTTTTGTTTTTCAATAAATATTTTAATGACATTTGTTACACATTCTCCATATATTACCAAGCTTTTCATAAAAAAATGATTCTTGTTTAGAATTCTCTCCATATTAAAAAAACAAATCAAGAAAAATCTGTATGATACCCATGACTAAACAAAAATATCATACTCCAAAAATTCCATTAAATGATCAAGTTTTTTTTTTTATACAAAAAATAATTTTCAACCACTTAATGAGAATTTGTAGATATCATGAAAAAAATCTCTCAAATTTGAATTATTGTTGAGTCATCTCCCTTGTTTCTTGAGTTTATTTTCAAGGTAATGATGTGAAATAGTCACTCTTCTCTTACTCGTAAAATTTGATTTTTTTATTTAAAAATAAAACTACTTGATTAATTTACATGATTTTTGGTGTACGATGTTTTCTATCCATTACGGTTACATGCATCATACAAATTTTTCTGTAATTTTGTTTTTGAATATTGACAGGATTATGGACAAGTGCTAGGGTTTGTTTATTGCTATTTGCCTAAGATTCCCCCTTCCAGATTAATAATTTGCATTATCTCAATTACTGTTTTCGTTTTGGATGTTGTTCTCATAACATTTCAGCTGATATTGATATGCAATCTATCCCATGTTACGCCGGCATGTTAAAAATTGATTTTGCTGTGCAGGTTGGTTAGTACAGAAAGAGCTCAAAGGTTAAGGCTGACATAGCACCTGAAATAGGTCATTCAGGTTTGTGTGAAAGAAAATGTGGGAAGAGAGAGAGAGAATAAAAGAAAGGAAGGAAGAAGATAACTTTTCTCTCGCATGCTGGTCAGTCTGATTTCCGAGTTTGGGCGGAACAGACGTGTCGAGATTACAAAAATGTACCGGAAAAAGAAAAGCAAAAAAATGCTTGAGTCGACTCATTGACGAAATAAAGTGATTTTTGCCAGAAAATCGGCATCATGATTTCGGTCATCTTAGATGCTCTTTACAACTCATCGAATAGTGATGAGTGTTAATGTAGACATTGGTTACCTCCCTTGCTCCAGTTACATGGTTACCTCCCTTGCTTGTGGTGATATAAATAGGAGTCGGCCATCTTGGTTTAGTCAGTTCGTTCGTACAGTTTAGACAGACTACAAGTGTCTTAACAAATGGTAGCAGAGATATCCCTCTGTGTGCGACAAAACGAAAAAAAAAAAAATTTTTTTTTTTTGTACAGCTTGTCTGTAGCACTAGACAGATCGGATATCGGATATGGCAACTTCGAACAAACAACCTCCATTGTTGGAGGGGGAGGATGTTTACGAGAACTGGAAACAAGACGTTGAAATGTGGTCGTTGTTCACGGATCTTTCTGAGGAAAAAAAAGGGCCAGCAGTGTTTTTGACGCTACCACCGAATATTAGAGAATGTGTTCGTGAATTGCCAACAAGTGACATCGGCGGACGAGATGGCTTGAAGATCTTAATAAAGAAACTGGATGACATATATTTAAAGGATGAACACACGCGCGCTTACATGACTTTTAAGGAATTTTACACTTATAAAAGATCGTCAGGTACCAGTATAAATGACTTTCTTGTTCGTTATGAGTTTTTGTACCAAAGATTAAAAAAATTCCACATTATTCTACCGGAAGGAGTGCAAGCTTTTCTTGTTTTGAACGCGGTTAACATATCGGAAGAGAACGAAAAATTAGCGCGGACAACGTGTTCTGTTTTGACGTATCAAAACATGAAGGAATCGATAAAGAAAGTATTTGGTGACATTTATCGTGATGAAAATGTACCGGCAGTGAAATCACAGCCCGATATCGTCAACTATAATTATTCTAAACCGGGTAACAACAAAAGGCGTTTTCGTCGAGGACAATCTAATCCATGTGACCGAAGTGGAAACGTGTTGTTGTGTTACAAATGTCAGTCTCCGAACCATCTAATTAGAGAGTGTCCTAGAAATACGCCCAGGTTTACGGAAGCGACAGAACAAATACACATTACGTTGTTCAGTCAAGAAAATATTTATTTGAACAGTACAAATGAAAAAATTTCAAATCTTGTAAAGGAAACATTTGGAATGGCAGTCTTGGATTCTGCTTGTACTCGCACACTGGCTGGCGAAGTGTGGCTTGATGTTTATTTGGATACTTTAAATGAAAGTGACCTGCAACTAGTGAAGTATACGAACTCAGACCGGAGTTTTTGTTTTGGTGATGGAGTGGCTGTCACAGCAATTAAAGTTGCTAAATTTCCGGTTACACTCGGAGGTATAAGAGTTTATATCGAAGCAGATATTGTGAAAAACGACTTGCCTCTTCTATTAAGTCACAAATCAATGAAGACAGCAGGAATAGTGCTAGATTTCCGGAAAGATATGTGCTGGATTTTTGATAAATGTATTGAACTAAAGACCACAACTTCAGGGCACTATTGTCTCCCCTTAACAAATAAGTTGTTGGATCATAGTGGTACTAAGAACATTGTATTACATGTTCAGAATTTTGGTCAGTGTTCTTTCACAGAAAAAAAAAAAAAAGCAGAAAAACTTCATCGACAGTTTGCTCATGCCTCGAAGGAAAAACTTGTTTCCTTGGTTAAAAAAAGTGGCAAATTCAATGACAAGGAATTTATAAAGGCGATTGAGGAGGTTTGTGAAAACTGTCAAATTTGCCTTAGATTTAAAAAAGCTCCACTGCGACCGGTTGTGGGATTGCCTCTTGGCAATAGATTTAATCACACAGTTTGCATGGATTTGAAAGAGTTCATCCACAATGAGGTGTGGATACTACATCTCATTGATGCCGCTACCAGGTATTCAGCGGCAACATTGATCAAAACAAAGAAGGAGGAGATCATCAAAAACATCTTTATGATGTGGATTACCTATTTCGGATCTCCTGTTCGTTTTCTGAGTGATAATGGGGGTGAATTCAACAACGAACACTATAGACAGATGAATGAAAAACTCAACATAGAGACCTGTACTACTGCCGCAGAAAGTCCATTCAGCAACGGTACTGTAGAACGTCATAATTTGATAGTTGCTGAGGCAATGAAAAAAACAATTGACGATGAGAAGTGTGAACCTGAAATTGCCTTGGCATGGGCTATTTGTGCAAAAAATGCCCTCCTCAATTACTCTGGACACAGTCCAAATGAACTTGTATTCGGTTTCAATGTAAATACACCCTCAATTCTGACAGACCAGTTACCTGCTATGGAGTCCTCTACTACAAGTGACATGGTGAGAAAAAATTTAAATGCTCTCCATAGTGCAAGGAGAAACTTTTTGGAAGCTGAGTCCAGTGAGAGAATTAGGAGAGCTCTCAGGTCTAATGTCAGAACTTATGCTGATGAAGATTATGCTACCGGAGACCAAATCTATTATCGGAGGCAGGGTTTTAAAGGATGGCGTGGTCCAGCAAAAGTGTTAGGCAGAGAAGGCCAGTTTGTCTTAATCAGACATGGCGGAGCATTTTATAGGATGCATCCGTGCCAATTGATGAAAGTGAATAAAAACAACGAAAAAAGAACAAAAAAAGCTGAAATGCTGGGAAACACTACAGAAGGGAAGAATGAATACCTTTCAGTTGAGGAGGAGGAGTTGCAGAATCAAGTGGTAGAAAGTGAAGATATAGACAGAGAAGAAGTTGTTGATAGTTCTACCAGTTTAAGAGATAAGACTGAAAAACCTGGCCGAAATAAGACCATAACTTATAAAATAAATGGAAGTGAGGAGTGGAAAAAAGGAAAGGTTATGTCAGTACAGCCTAAATCAACTGGCAAATATAGTCATTGGATCAATATAGAACCTGAGGATGAAAACGAGGATCAAGTTTGTATCAACTGGAATCATATTGATCATTGGAGAGAAGTGCCCCAATATACTGAACAGGAAAATGTAGTCCTGCTCACCGCTGAACAAGAGCAGTCGAAAGCTGTAATGGATGCCAAGCATAAAGAAATAAAAAACATGAACACCTATGAAGTATTTGAATGTGTGCCATACACAGGTCAAAAAACAATATCCACAAGATGGGTGATTACTGAAAAATTCAAGGATAATCAGAAAACAATGAAAGCTCGCCTTGTAGCACGAGGCTATGAAGAAAATAGTAATCTGAAAATGGACTCCCCAACATGTAGCCGTGAAGCTATGCGAATGGTCATGCTAACCGCATCAATAAAGAATTGGATGCTGCAGACCATAGATTTTACCTCAGCCTTTTTGCAAGGTGGTATTTTAGAGAGAGATGTGTACCTGAGGCCACCATCTGATGTTTGTCCTAAATCTCAAGTGTGGAAATTAAAAAGATGCATCTATGGATTGAATGATGCTCCACGGGCATGGTACAAGAGAGTTACTCAGGCTTTGATTAAATTAAAAGGAGTAGCAAGTGCTTATGATAATGCATTGTTTTTGTGGCATGATATTAAAGGAAATTTGACTGGAATTCTTGCTATGCACGTGGATGATTTTGTTTTCTGTGGAAACACAGAGTTTGAAAGGGATGTGATTGCAACATTGAAAGAAAAATTTAAGGTGGGATCTCATGAAAGTGGAACATTCAAATATGTTGGACTGAATGTTAATCAACAGGAAAATGGGATCACTGTAGAACAAGATCTATATGTATCTTCCATATCTCCAATAGAAATAAGTAAAGGGAGGATACTGAGGAAAAATGATGAACTGAATGAAGAAGAAAAGCATGAGTTGAAGAGACTTGCAGGTCAGATGATGTGGGTTTCAACTCAAACACGCCCTGATATAGCTTTTGATGTGTGTAAAATGAGCAACACTGGAAAGCATCCCAAAGTAAAAGCCTTATTTGAGGCGAATAAAGCCTTATCAAAATTGAAATCCAAGAAGGGTTCTATAACATTTCCAAAATTGGGAAAGCCCTCAGATTTACACATTTTGTGTTA
This sequence comes from Euprymna scolopes, assembly GCF_053919585.1. Taxonomy (NCBI): domain Eukaryota; kingdom Metazoa; phylum Mollusca; class Cephalopoda; order Sepiida; family Sepiolidae; genus Euprymna; species Euprymna scolopes. The sequence continues at coordinate 60,504,567 of NC_136522.1, forward strand.
TACTGATGCCTCTTATGCCAGTCTGGAAGATGGATCGTCACAGGGTGGTTTTGTTGTCTTTATTGGAGGAAGTACTGACAAAATGGCCCCCATGTGTTGGGCGTCAAAGAAATTGGACAGAGTGACAAAAAGCCCATTGGCCTCAGAGACTCTTGCTCTGAATGAGGGAGCTGATGCTGGTGTTTTGACTGCGGTTATGATACAAGAGGTATTTCAGTTATCTAAATTGCCAGACGTTCTCTGCAAGACAGATAATGCATCACTTGTGGAGACATTGAATTCCAACAATCTGGTAAGCGATCGACGATTGAGAATAGATGTAGCAAGGCTGAAGGAAATGAAGAGTAGAGGGGAGATACAGATAGAATGGATCAAGGGTTGTGATCAGGTCTCTGATTGTTTGACCAAGGCAGGAGCTTCATCTGAGCTTCTAAGGGACTTGTTAAATCAGAAATAAATTATTCACTTGAGGACAGCAGCAATGTTAATGTAGACATTGGTTACCTCCCTTGCTCCAGTTACATGGTTACCTCCCTTGCTTGTGGTGATATAAATAGGAGTCGGCCATCTTGGTTTAGTCAGTTCGTTCGTACAGTTTAGACAGACTACAAGTGTCTTAACAATGAGAAGAATCAATCCCAGGAGACCAAGATGACAAAAAAAAAAGGTGTGGTGAACTTTCATATCGGGTGTGTATATATATATATATATATATATATATATATGCACAAACGGCAGAACAATATCTGAGGTGTGTTATAGGCTTATTATTTCTCAAATTCCTCGATAATCTTAGATTTCTATACTTTTTCTGCTGAGAAGTCACGGCCAAAATCGGTTAAGATCAATGGAAGTGGTAAAATATTTTCTCTCTAATAAATTCCTCCTCCTCCTGCCACCACTTAACACCGTTTGGGGATCGTTCACAAGGAACAGTTGAGAAGAGAACACCGGTTTGGCTTCGTAATTCTTTCATGTGAAGTTATTTAAAATCACTAAACTAAGCTGCAGTGCTCTGTGGCATAGTGGTTAGCGTGCTGGACAATTCACATTATATTTTCACGTTCGCGCCGACCTACCGTAGTCGTTTTTTTTTTTTTTTTTCCTAAACAACTGGAATTGACTTTTCTTGGTGGCCGAACTGTTAACGTTGCAGATGTTTTTGTTTTTTTTTTTCACGCTTTATTTTCCTACTTTTACTCATGACTCCGGGTTTGATCCTTCCTACTTACCTACCATAACATTTTTTAAAACTCCCCCCCCCCCGTCCCGGAAACAAACACTCGGGCAACGCCGGGTACCCCCGCTAGTATATATATATATAGTTAGTAATTTATAAAATATATATATGGCGATTAAGCTACACTGAATATTCGGCGTTTAATCCACTCTAGGACTCCTCAGGTTTATGCGCATAAGCCTGAGGAATCCTAGAGTGGATGAAACGCCGAATATTCAGTGTAGCTTAATCGCCATATATATTTTATAAATTACTAACTAGCTCTACCTACGTATTGAACACTTTTGAAGTAAATACTTAAAGTTTACGCATAAATCTATACTTTCGTATATTAATTTTATGTGAGTAAATAAAGTATATATATATATATATATATATATATATATATGATTAGTTTTTTTGGAAAAAGAATTCCAGCAGAGTGCTCAATTAAAAGGAAAATCCAAATTTTAAGAGCGTACTTATATTTTGTGTACAGAAAGTTGTTAGTTGAGACAGATCATTGGTACCGTCGGTTTCAAGCCCGATAATAAGGCCCGTTTAAGGTATCCTTATCAAGCTCTCTTCAGCCAATATTCGTATATATATATATATATATATATATGCACACACACACACACACACACACACTAGACGTATCATAATTACATACATAGATACAAAGAGACACACGTAATGAGATAAACACACAACAGACATCTTTGGGTGATTGTATTCCTTTCACCGACAATCTTCCACAGTTCGTTAGCATTTTTCAATCTATCTAACCGTTTAAATTACAATTGTTTTGAAACAATGACGTTTTCTTTTCAGAATGTTGAATACAAGATGGAAAAAAAGCAAATTTACACAATTTTCTTATTTCAATTCAAGCTAGGCTGAGAAGCTGCTGAAACAGCTTGCGATATCAACGAATCGTTTGGTCCAGGAACTACCACTGAATGCACAGCACAATGGTGGTTTAAGAAATATTGTGACGGTGATGAGTCTTGAAGATGATGAGTGTAGTGGTTGACGATTGGATGTTGATAACGATCAATTAAGAACCTTAGTTGAAGCCAATCCATGCATAACTGTATGAGAACGTGCTTCTGAATTAGATGTAATGTATCCAATGATTTCCAACCACTTGAGAGAGATTGGAAAGATAAAAAAAAACTTGATGAATGGGTGCCTCACGAATTGAACAACAACCAAAAAATGCTGTTATGAAGTGTCATCTTCCCTTGTTTTATACAACAAGAACGACCCATTTCTCGACCAGGTTATGACTTGCAATGAAAAGTGGGTTCTTTATGACAACTGGCGACACTCAGCTCAGTGGTTTGACGCCGACAAAGTTCCACAACACTTTCCAAAGCCAGAGTTGCAGGTCCCATCCATTACAGTTTCTTGAATGCAGGCAAAACCATTATGGCAAAGAAGTGCTGTCAACAAATGGATTAAATGCATCAGAAACTTCAACAACAATACCCAGCATTAGTTAACAAAAAAATGCCCAGTTCTCCTCCATGACAATGCCCGACCACACATTGCTGAACCGACCCTGCAGAAGTTGAACAATTGGGCTATGAAACTCTACCTTATCTGCCATACTCTCCAGACTTTTCACCTACCGATTACCACTTTTTCAAGCACCTTGACAACTTTCTGCATGAGAAATGCTTTAAAAAACCTAAGCGATATCAAAAACGCCTTCAGTGAGTTCATCGCCACCAGAACGCAAGATTTTTTACATTACTGGCATCAATACACTTGTTTTGCATTGGCAAAAGTGTGTTGATTTTGATGGTGCTTATTAATTTTTTTTTGAGCCGAGATATGTTCATTTGAATTTAAAAGTTAAAAACTGCAAGAACTTTTTTGTCAACCTGATATCATTTTAAAGTGTATCTTATGACCAGGCAACGCCGAGTGGCCTGTTAATATAATGAAGTATTATTATCATTATTATACTAGTTGCCTATATTCCTACATTGCTTGGGAACGTGGATTAACTATGAAAGGATTGAGAATTTATGATTAATTCACAAGACAACTTGACATATTTGTTGACCTTGTGTAACAACTCCCGTCACAGGTCATCAAAACTGCAATGGTCGTGATCGTCCTCTCCGGAAGTTCTTTACAAGATTCTTCTGCGTCGCAGGCCTCATCGTCAGCTCCCGATGCCAGCGTCTACTAAAAATTAATTAGCTTCTCGTGCAGATCAAAAGAAAACAAAGGTTTCTAGTCTACTAAAAGTTAATTCACAGAATTAGAGGTGTTTTTACATATATACAATTGTTCGGTTCGATTACACCAAAAAACAGTCCGCAATCTTATTCCTTGTTCTTCACGATGGTGACGATAGCGGTGGGTGGTGTTCTCTTGGGTGAGTGTTCTTGTCTCGAGATTTGGCTCTAATATCCTGTCCTTTGGCCTGGGCATTTGCTTATATTGGAAGGTGATGCGGTAGGGTAGGTTGTTCCCCAGACCAATCAGAATTCAACACGTTATTCAGGGAAGTCCCAAATCCTTGCGTGTGTGCAAACCTGTGAACCTTCATAGGCTTGCGCTCAGAACTCAAATTCATTCACACGCCCGAAAGGTCGACACTTTAACCTCTCATACTCAGAGAACCAGACATCCCTGAGCCAGGGTTCGTCAGACCAAGAACGAAATCATATTTCATTCTAACTTTTCAAATGATATCTCTCGTCATTTTTCCTCAAACAATAAAATTTATATGTCTGCTTTACAAAAACACAATAAATTCATCCTTCCAGCTAGGTTACCCGCTGCTGTTCAGGCATGCAGTAATGCTTAACAGACAATAGCAGCATAATTACTCGGCCTTACTCGGTGTTTAGTGGATCTCAATCTTCCGAAATGGGGAGCTGTATCGCTCCCTGAGGCGGTCACGCCACACTTGGGCTGAAAACGATTGCTGCAACCTGTAGGTAAACATTCCCATGATAATGTGTTCTCCAGGTGAGAAATTCTTGGAAAGAATCTCAAAAGTTGTTTGATTTTTAGTAAACAACTAGTCCGCCCGTTGGCCCTTCAAAGAGTAAGATGAAAAATATTGATGAAAAATATTGATAAAAAATATAAAAAAAAGTGATAAAAAATATTGATAAAAAAAAGTGATGAAAAATATTGATAAAAAATATTGATAAAAAAAAGTGATTTTGGGATTACGTTGTCTTTTATTGTCTTGAGAAAAAAGTTTTTTTTTAAGTGATGAGTGAAAAAAGAAAAACAAGCTAAGGAAGCCTCCAGAGCACTACTGCAAGCACTAATTAAGAAGGCTCTACTAAAAGCACTACTAAAACCAAGTTTCTACCTTCTCCTCCCCCTCTTTGGAGAGAAAATATTTTTTTAAGTATGGTCTAAAAAAAATAAATTGTCAGAATCCACAGAGACGCTACTTAAAGCAGTAAATATGGTTATAAATATGATTATAGTTAAATATTTATATTTATATTTAATTCATTTTTTTTTTTTATTATTTAATAGGGTTAAATTCCATTTATTTTTAAGGAAAACATGTTAAAATAAGTTAAAACACAAAAAATATTGTTGACCTTGTGTATGATTTGAATAGCAGCAGTGACTTTTAATATCGGACTTAAGACAGGGCGGCCATGAAATAGGTAAGCAGGCAACATTTTTTGAAACTGGAAGTCAGAAACCGGATTGACGGTTTAAACGCCCAAGCAAGCTGATCTGAGTTTTATAATTATATAGATAGGAAAAGTGTTCTTTATAGTATTGGTAGAAAGACGATTTTTTTGCTCAGAAGGTTTATTGGGAGTGGGGGAAGATCTTGAAGCTGTGTCAAGCATCTACCATGGAAATGGTGATAGAGTAGAGAATGGCAACCCTTAGTGATGCATCCTGGTTGTTGTGAGATGAAAGTAAATTATAATTGTGCTTTACATCAGATATGAATTATCACACTTCCGGGTGGAACGATAAAATTGTCGCCCTAGAAAAGATGACATGATTCCATTTCTGTTTTTTTTTTTTTTTTTTTTTTTTTGGTACAGACTATCTACTAGTTGATCAGTTTTGTACAAATCCCCAAAGCGATAGGAGCCTTCTATCATGTCTGAAAGTGACACAATGTTCAACGAGCGAGATTGGAAATGTGCTGCTGTACAAGTCGTGTTCTCTACTGACAGCAAGACCATTGCCAGCACCCTCAAAATGCATTGCTGGATTGCCACGAATAACATGAACATGCTAAGGATGATGAAAACAAAGTTTCCGGCCACGGTTATGGTCTTTGGTGTGGTTTAAAGCGATGGCTACATCAGCCAACTCACACCTTCGAAGTCAGCTTGAAAGTCAACACCAAAGTGTACCTGGATGTGCTGAACAGTGTGGTGATCCTCTGGTGCAATTAGGTGGCTGCTAGTAGGCCCTGGGTGTGACAGCAGGACTCGATGCCAGCCTACAAGTCTAAAGAGACTCGGGCTTGGCTTCAAAAGGAGTGCTACAACTTTGTGCTCTTCTCTCACTGTGCCCCCCCCTCCTCTGCTGACCTGAACTCACTGGACTACTTCATTTAGTCATACGTCAAGAACATCACCAACATGACCTCCCACAACACCAAAGTCAGCCTGATTGCCGCCATCTGCCGAGTATTCGCCGAGCTCCTACCGGCACTTATTGAAAAAGTATAGTCCCAGTTTCAGACCCGTATTGAAGTGGTGATTGAGGCTAAACGTGGCTAGATTGAATAGATGTTACCTCTACTACATAATTGAATTGATTATTTCAATAAAAGTTTTGAAATAAAGCTGTAGTGTTGTTTTTTTTGTTTTTTGTGACAATTTTACCATTCCACTCTGTACATGCTAGTGTCAGGACGATTAATCAGAATTGGAAAAATCAGAATTTAGGGGGGTATCGGAATCGGTATCAGACGAAAAACTTGATGAACAACAACCAAAAGAAATGCCATTAGGAAGTGTCATCTTCGCTTCCTTTACGCAACAAGAATGACCCACTTCTCAACGGGGTTGTGATTTGCGATGAAACATGGGTTCTTTACTACAACCAGTGACGCTCAGCTCAGTGGTTAGACGCCAGTGAAGCTCCACGACACTTCCCAACGCCAGAGTTGCACAAAAAAATGTCATGCTGGTGGTTTGTAGCCAGTCTCATCCATTACAGTTGTTTGAATTCAGGTGAAACCATTATGGCGGAAAAAGTACTGTCAAGAAATGAATTAAACGCATCAGAAACTTCAACAACAACACCCAGCATTACTCAACAAAAAAGGCCTAATTCTCTTCCACGACAATAAACTGACCTTGCAGAAGTTGAACAAATTGGGCTATGAAACTCTACCTCATCCGCCATACTCTCCAGACCTCTCACCTACTACCACAAAAGTTGGTCACTTAAGCCCACATGCACAGATCGTGATGACATTTACACTTTATATAAACGTTAATTTCAGTTATATTCTGATCGCAGTTCATGTTGGCTGAGTGGTTTGTTCCTTTCCTTGCTAATGGAGTCAGAGATGGCTTCATGGCCAGGTACGAATCTCCTGACCGGCTGTAATCATGACTCCCTGCACTGATGATTCCTAAAAGGATGAAACACTAATATCTGTTGGTATCAAAAATAATTAAAGTTATATATATATATATATATATATATAGTAATTTATAAAATATATATGGCGATTAAGCTACACTGAATATTCAGCGTTTCATCCACTCTAGGACTCCTCAGGCTTATGCGCGAATTCCGTGGTTGTTTATCGTTTTTATATGCTCCTCTTCTATTGAGATTTTAGTTAGCCAATCAGCTTTCTAGTATCCACCGCGCCCCTTCCTATCAGCCAATGGGCATGCATTTTATCGGACAAAGGATCTGTTTTAAAACTAGGTTAGTGGGTTTCTTTGTTTTTTTTTTGTTAGTTTATATATATATATATATATATATATATATGTGCATTGCACATATATATATGTGCGATCGTTTATGTATATTCATGTTTATTTAATTTATTTATTTGTTTATTTTCTGTTGTTTTTGTTAGTTTTAAAACAATTTTGTATCGCTATCCTAGAGTAAATTTTATTTTGTGAACAGTTATTTGCTATTTCTCTTCTGCAGTTTAATAGCAAATTTTTCATGAAGGCATAATCTACATGGGTCGTCTAGGTGTCTACACGTGGTAGCTTGTCTTATTATTTTCCATTCAACTACCGGCGAATGTCCGCTTTCTTTGAGTTCCCAGTATATATATATATATATATATATATATATATATATATATATATATATATATATATATATACAATTATATCATTTTGTTTTTCCTGGGGATGGGGCATTCTACCGGATGCAAAATATTATCCCATTAGTTTAGCTACTCCAACCAAGAGATCTCTTTAAGATTCTAACCGTCCCTTTAAGCGTTATTGTTTGTATTTCTTTTGCACTTGGTTCACCGGGTATATTCGCCTGATAGTTTTTGAAATTATTTTTCATTAGCCCAGTTGCTTCTTTAATGACTGGTATGA
>NC_136522.1:60514839-60522339 GCF_053919585.1 Euprymna scolopes
ATTTAATTGGCCAGATAATTGGATTAGAGAGACAACATGTTGTTAGTTGAAAAGGATATGAAAAGGCTCCGCTCTTGTCGGGGGGGGGCGCACTTAATTATAATCCTTTATATTTTCCATTTATTTTGTCACTTTCTAATGAATACGTGGCCCATTCAATAAGTTTCCAGACTTTTCTTGTACAGGAATTTAAAATCGTCATAGACTTATAAAAATTCAATATGTTATTATTATAGATTTTATGAGATGCTTGACCAATTTTTATGATTTCTGATTCAAACGAACAGCTACAGCAGGAATTAGAATACACCCTACTAAAGCCTGATTATCACAGCTGGTAAATTTCAAAAATGCAATCTGGACGTGAGGACACTTTAGAAGAACGATATGCAAAAAACTTCTGCTTTAAATTTGGTAAAAATGCCACAGGAACTTATGGAATGCTTCAGACTGCTTTTAGACTACCTTGCATGAATCAAGCATCAGTTTTTGAGTGGCATAAAAGATTCAAGGAAGGCAGAAAGACTGTGAGGAGTGATAAGAGGTGTAGGAGGAGTAAGGAAGTCAGAACACCAGAGTTGATCGGCCAAATAAAGAATTTCATTGATAAGGACCGTTGTGTGCCTATAGAGACAATAAGTGCACAGTTTGATGTCAGTGTGGGAACTGTGCACACAATTATTTGTGAGGAAATGAAGATATGGAAGATTTGTGCAAAGTTTATCCCAAGGGTACTCCGTCCTTGTAATAGACTATTTGACGAAGGTAGGCATCAAGACAGTTCCTCATCCTCCCTATAGTCCAAACCTTACTCCCTGTGACTTTTCATCATCATCATCATCACCTGCCAAAGCTAAGTTAAAGGCAAACACTCCGGAAAATGCACGTTCGAAATGGAAAGCACATTTTGAAAAGCTACTCGGAAACAAACCAGAAGTAACAGACCAACCAATTCAGCCGATTGTTGTACAGAAACTCGATATTGAGACGGGTGATTTTACAATGGAGGAACTTCTAAATGTACTAAAGAAGACCAAGAATCGTAAAGTTGCAGGCTTAGATAACATACCTCCTGAAGTATGGAAGACAGGTGGCTTCAATGACATCCTTCTTACTTCATGCAATTCTGTATATAATCAAAAAATTATTAATATATAGAGGGAAGGGTGCATACTTCCCTTCCCCAAGAAGGGTGACCTAAGCATACCAAGCAACTACAGAGAAATAATACTCACTCCAATTGCAGCAAAAATCTACAATGCCATGTTTCTCAACCGTATCCAACCAAAGATCGAAGAAGTGCTCAGGAAGAACCAAAATGGATTTAGAAAGAATCGCTCTACTACCAGTCAAATACTTACTGTTAGGAGACTGATTGAAAGAGTCAAAGCAAAAAACATTGAGCCAGTCATGATCTTTGTAGATTTCTCCAAAGCATCGACTCTGTAGATAGACGAAAAATGGCCAGCATATTAAAAGCATATGGCATTCCAAATGAAGTCATTAATGCTATCATGATGCTATATGAGCACACTCGAGCAATGTTCAGGTCCCCAGATGGCGACACTGAATTTTTCGACATCCGCACTGGGGTTCTACAAGGAGATACTCTTGCCCCTTTTCTTTTCATTGTCTGTCTTGACTTAGTACTTCGCACCTCTGTTGATATACACAACATGCTAGGCTTCACCCTAAATGAATCCAGAAACAAACGTCATCAGTCAGCACACATAACTGATGCAGATTACGCAGACGATATTGCTTTGTTCGCGAACAACACTGCTGATGCGCAAACCCTGTTATGCAAGCTAGAAAAGTCTGCAAATGACATTGGTCCCCACATAAATGCGGATAAGACAAAGTTTATGACTTTCAATGTGAAGGGAGAGATTAGAGCTTTGGTTGAATCAACACTGAAAGAAGTCGCTGAGTTTACGTATCTGGGCAGCAACATAGTTTCCACAGAGAGAGATATCGGAATTCGCATCTCAAAAGCGTGGACCGCATTATGGGCTACATTCAGTATGGACTTCGAGACTGGCTGACAAACTGAAAAGGCAGTTCTCGAGTCTGTCAGAAATTCAGATGTCATGCAAAACACACTAGGAATTTACTTACAGTCGACACATGGGAGTTCATGGTGGGAGCAAGGTCTGCACTCTTCGGTGGTGAGCGAGTCAAAGAGAAAGAAAGTTAGTCTTGTTTTCGGACCTCATAAGAATCGGGACAAGGTTGCATGCTGTCAGGAAATTTGGAGACTTTTAACAAAGTGCGAAATGACATCACAGTAAGAAAAAAGAAAAAAAAAACTATAAAAAAGAGCACGTTAGAGAAGACGATCATGTGCGAGAAGAGGAGCATGTTAGAGACGTGAGTGACGTCACAGCTGTAACGAGAAGTCACCCATGGCGGGAGAATGAGGAAATGAATGTCGTTGTTAGAATTTAAAAAAAAAAGGGAGCCAGGATGTTGCTTGTCATGTGTTCCTTGCGATGTTTGTAAAAGTGTACGAGCACAACTCTAGATCCAAAATCCCCAAAGAAGGGAGCTTTGAAGGGAGGTGACTCTGTCATTTCGACATGGCGTAGAGGGGGAGAAAGTAAAATTTTTTGGGGGGTGTATTTGCAACCAGGCGAGATCTTGCTGTGAATTTCTTTCTGTCCAATGATTGGAACTCAGTTGAGCAGCCACGATAAACATTACAGTAGAGAGAAGCATTCAACATATCTTCTGTGTGAAAGAGGTTGTAGGGACGAGAAGAAACCAACCTCCCACAAAGTTGGTTCTGTACTCAGTCACGACAAGAGTGCTCCAAATGATCTCACCCTCAATATGACAGCAGTAATTAATCTTAGAACTGTCTGGCTCATGCAGGTAGAGGATTATATCAGTACCTGATTTTTGATATACGAGGGCCATTCCAAAAGTAATGGCCCCTATTTTTATTCCGCCCGAATGGATCAGAGGGAAGGGAATTGCAAATCGCGTTGTTATGATGACTGAACTTATTCATGACCTGAAAGTTTCATCTCTCTGTTGCAGATATTGGTGGTGTGAGACTCTAAGAAAGCAACACCTGTTATGGACGTGCATCAGAAGCAGAGATACGTCATTGAATTCCTGGTCAAAGTGCATTGAGAATAGTGATAACTATGTAGAAAAATAAATTCAAACTCCTGTAGTGAGCTCTGTTCACAAAATCCCACTTCCAATTCACGGATCCTGCTTATTGAATTCTGCCATGCTAACTGACTCCACACTGAAAACTGCAATGGGAAAACAATCTTTAATAGTTAGGAAACGGTAAACACCGTAGTGTGTAATGTTCATCCCCAACACAAAAGCACAAAAAGTCGCTCGCTTTCATAACTGTGATAACGGTGTAAAGAGTGATAGTAATAAGCGTCCACGGTTGAACTATGTCCACTGTAGAGAATCACTGGCACTCGAACCTGGAACCCTTCTGAGACAAAAATATCACATATATAAATTTGGTCAGGGTTCGAGGTGGCAACACAAAAAAAAAAAACGAATTTTGTGCAACAAGAAACTTTTGTTTTGTGGATGTTATCTTGTTTGTGTGAGTTCATTGTCAGTTGGGAAGAAGAAGAAGAAGAAGAAGAAGAAGAAGAAGAAGAAGAAGAAGAAAAGTACTTTTGCTGCTTGAGTGAATAAGCGAGCGAGTCGTGGAAGAGAGAAGACCATCATCAGCAGAATACTATCCAAGGAGGAATCTTTGGACTGCACAGCATCAGCCTACACCAACAATATCTTTTTTGACAAAAACGTCTTACCCATGTCTCAAGTAAGAGAACATTTAGCTCGATTTGGACTTGAATATAAGGATATGGAACAGCTTTGAATTGAAAGCCATGTTTGGTTTCGGAAGAGTTTATGGTGGGAAGTTATTCTGTACAAGTCTTGTAGATGAAAAAGAATTTCCAGTGGGTAGCTTGGAAACTTGGGTAGAAAGTACTTTTTACCCAAGTTTCCAAACATCTGTTCTTGACAATCAGCCTGACAGGTATGGCGACCAGGAACTGGTCCAGCACCTGTCAGATGAGCTAAGCCACATCCTCCCAGGCCTTGCCGTCTGGCTTTCGGGAGGGGCGAATATATTGCTTGCTTCCTGAGGCGCCTCTAGTGGGGAATGCCGATGGAGATGCCCAGACAATTTCTGTTAGGCCACAGTGCCCTTCCTTTAGGGGTGTTGGTTTGACATCCCTACCTTCAGACTTTGTGCCACATCTTGCTATGGTGGGCAGCATTTAAATATCTACCCTCATTATATAAAAAATATTGCAACAATATATATAATTATTTTCATTTTTATTAAAATTTTATTAGGAGATATACTATTTTATGTATCAATTTTCAGTATTTACTTCAAGGTGGAACATTCTGAGTAGCTTAATTGCCATATATATTTTCATAACTTGTATACACACACATACATACACATACACACACACATATATATATATATATATATGTACGATAAGTATATATAATACTAGCGGGAGTGCCTGGTGTTGCCCGGCATTGCCTGGATGTTTAGATGGTGTAGTAAGAACCCCCGGGGGTGGGGGGTCAAAACAACAGTAGCAAGGGTGCCTGGGTGTTTAGTTTAGAAACGTCCTAATGGAAAACATAAAAATAATCTATATGGATTCAAACGTTAAAAGATTAAAAATATTGAAATCACTAACTATAAAAACTAAACAACCAAAAATAAACAACGTAAATTTTGAAAATAGGAGTAACATTTTGAAGTGCCTAGGTACAAAACGATTCAATTTGGGCGGTCGGGTTTCGATGCTGGCTTGAGGCAGTTGCCTGTCTAGCCACACTGATGAGCTGTGAAACAGCGAAACAGTACTGTATGTGGATGAGTATATATATATATATATATATATATATATATATATATATATATATATATAAATAAAATTTTGCATTTGAAATATTATAACTTCTTATCCTATACGATTTCGATGTCTACCATCTCTTCAGAGGAGGGAGCTATAATATTTCAAATGTATTCTTTGTCTTACATAGAATAATTAAAATCTTTTGATTTGAAATTTAACCATTTCACGTCATAAATTTTTTAATTTCATTGTATGACTGAAATTTTATATATTTGCTCTATCTTGCATATCTAGCAATCTTTATTTAGATGGGATAGTCTTTATAGAATATTACTGCCAATAATATTTTCTAAGACCTATATTCGCAGGTTTCCATACCAGTTGATTGTTAGATAATTTTATTCTGAAGTGTGTGCGTATATATATATATATATATATATATATATATATATATATATATATATATATATATGATTAGTTTTTTTTGGAAAAAGAATTCCAGCAGAGTGCTCAATTAAAAGGAAAATCCAAATTTTAAGAGCGTACTTATATTTTGTGTACAGAAAGTTGTTAGTTGAGACAGGTCATTGGTACCGTCGGTTTCAAGCCCGATAATAAGGCCCGTTTAAGGTATCCTTATCAAGCTCTCTTGGAAGGAAGAGAGCTTGATAAGGATACCTTAAACGGGCCTTATTATCGGGCTTGAAACCGACGGTACCAATGACCTGTCTCAACTAACAACTTTCTGTACACAAAATATATATATATATATATATATATATATATATATATATATATATATATATATATATATGAAATTGGTATATTTAGGCAGCATTTTTTCATTCAAGCAAATATCATTAAATGCAACGGATACACTTTGCTTTATGATTCTTTTTATTAATTTTTCGATTTTCTATATAATCTTGTTTATATCATAATCAAAAATATTAATAAATAATATACACTACTTGTTCTTATATATATATGTGTGTGTGTGTGTGTGTGTGTGTGTGTGTGTGTGTGTAATTAAGTTATGAAAATATGTATGGCAATTAAGCTACACAGGATTTTCCACGTTGAAGTAAATATTGAAAATCGATACATAAAATAGTTTATCTCCTAATAAAATTTCATGTAGATACATGAAATAGAAAAAAATTAATAATAATAATAATAAAATAATAGTAATAATAATAACAATAACAATAACAACAACTACTACTACTACTACTACTACTATATATATATATGTATATATATATATATATGTATATATATATATATATATATATATATATATATATATATATATATATATATATATATATATAAGTTCTGATATGTCCGACCAGTTACCTTGGCAACTTGGTGGATGTTTTTGTTTTACAGTTTCAACATTTTCGCTAAGATCGCAGGTCGTCATAGCAACATTAGATTCTTTTCTTTGGTTTCCAATTTACTTATATCGCTTTCTTTCATCTTTTTATATATATATATATATATATATATATATATATATATATATATATATATATATATATATATATATATATATATATATATATATATATATATATATATATATATCATTTTAATTTTTTTTTATTTTTTTCAAACAGCATTCTGTCTCCTGCATCCTCCTGCACCGCCCAATAAAAGTCTGGGAAACGAAAACAGTTTCAACCATCAGACAGGGAACGTAACGTCTCCATTTTTTTTCTTTCCATTGATACGAGTGGAAGTCAAAAGTTTTGCAGTACATTTCGCAAATTTGGCAGCACTAAACGATTTTTTTTTTTCCGAATTTCTCAGATGGTGAGGGATAACAGGTGCTGATATAATAGAGAGGTACCAGTTTAAAACATGGAGTAGTGACGCTAAAAATCAAAAAATTGTTTGAAAATCCAACATCTATCCATTTTTTTCTTCTCCGTATACATTAAATAGAAATAATTTTTAAGTTTACAATTGACTCCATAAAATAATTATAATTAACTAGCCTGGGTATCCGGTGTTGTCCGGGTGTTTGGAGGTGTATGTTGAGCAAAAATAAAAAAAAATGGTAGTAGGCAGGCAGACTCGAATCTGTACCGCCAAGAAGAAAAAGAACGTGAAAAAAAAAACCTGACTTCTTTGCCGTTGCGTCCATTACCAAACCGGAAGTGGCGAAGGTTTAAATTAAGGCTAGTCAATCGAAAAGCGGGGATAACTTTTGAAAATATCGGTGAAAAAAGCGACCCCTCTCTGTAGAAAAGTGCCCAGTTAAGGGTGAAGGAATTTTTCGATATTTGGCATCCAAAGGGTCGGACTTCAAAACGAGACCAATCTCGTGAAAATCCTTTGCGAGACACACAAATATACATACATACATATATTTAAACAAACAGGTGAGATTTATGTAGAAAGGAAAAACAACACAAAAGAACATTTTTTACAAGGTAGTCATTACTTATCAGCGCCCGAAAGCCACTCGAGGATAAGGGTGAATGAATGTCAATTGGAATTTTGTAATTGTTAATGGTGTGGCTTGGGAAGAATTTGGATTATTTAAGGGGGCGGCTCAACAATCACTTGTTTACATTAGACTTGAAGGCTACCATACAGGGTGGAACGATAAAATTGTTAC
>NC_136522.1:60529839-60589839 GCF_053919585.1 Euprymna scolopes
ATTTGTTCTTATATATTTGTATGTATATATAAGTATGTATATATGTAGGAATATATAATGAGTAATATATGTATATATATGTGTGAATATGTATATATATATATATATGTATATATATTTATATATACTTTATATACATATATGTGTATATATATGTATATATATGTGTGTATGTATATAAGCATATATATGAATGTATATGTATATTTTATATATATATGTATATGTATGTATATGTGTATATACGTGTATACATATATCTATGTGTGTGTATATATATATACATATAAATATATATGTATGTGTATATATGCATGTATACATACGGATTTTTCTATATGTATGTATATGTATATATTTATGTATATATATGTAGATGTATGTATGTATATATATGTAGATGTATGTATGTATATATATGTAGGTGTATATATGTATGTATATATATGTGTATATAAGTATATATATAGATGTATGTACATACATGTCTATGTATATGTATGTATGTATGTGTATATATGTAGGTGTATATATGTATGAATATATATGTGTTTATATATATATATATATATATATATATATATATATATATATATGTACATATATATCACCATACGTTCCCTTTAAAAAACACGTCAGTTGGACTTTTATGAAGTACAATACTTAATAGATTTTTTTTTAAAGGAGAGTAGAGAACGTTTTTTTGAAGCGTTGTCGGCAGCTGTAGTTACTCTCGCTTCTCTTTATTTTTCACTCAGTCTTCATTTTTTTATGAGTGATTTTTCTGACAAAGTGAGAAGAAAAAGCTGTATTCTAGGTTGGCAGTATTTTGCGTGAACCGTCGGCAAGGATGGCGGAAATTTTCTGCTCTATGTCTATCCTTGTAGCCATGTCACTAGTAAGGGTGCTGGAGGTAAACGTTTTATCTGGGCTGACATTATCTGCCTGATAGTCAGGGAGCCGAACCTTGGATTAACCACTAAGGAGGCTGTCCTATCAGCAGGTGCAAAGTACTGGGGCTGCTGTATTGCCATTTGGTGAATCGATTCTGGACCATGCAGTTGTCTCTAGTGGGGCCTCTCGATGCCATACTAGTGGGTAATTGTTACGGCTTTATCTTATTATGTGCTACAAAAAAAAAAAAAATTCTGTGTTACTTTTCTCTCTTTTTTCCCCCTCTCTGTCTTGCTCCAAGCAAATCTGACAACCTAGTCCACAAACTCCAAAATTCCATCATGACAAGTTTCAATAAAAAATACACGATTAAACCCGGATCTGAAACTTCTAACGTAGATCCCCACTACCATGTCTCCTTCTCCAACATCAGGGGTCTACGTTCTAACCTTCCAGAGGTTGAAGCCCAATTACAGGAGACTAAACCAGACCTTTTCTTTTTAAGTGAAACTGGAATTGGGCAGACTATTTCCCTAAATGAGTTCGTAATTAAAGGATATTCCAACCTAACTTCTAAAACTGACCCCCAAGATCGCCATGGGCATGGAATATGTGCCTATATAAAAGATTGCTTTCCATGGGGTAAGGACATCTCCAGAAAAGATCCTAACTTACCCTATATGTGCTTCCGAGTAGCACTAGCTCACACTACGGCATTTATATTTACTCTCTATCGCCCCCATAACAGCGGAGTTACTATCTTTAAAAGCATATCTGAGAAAATTGACCAAGTTCTATTAGCATATCCTTCAGCTAACATTCACGTATGTGGAGATTTCAATGTTCACAATGTGGAATGGTTGACCCACTCAAACAAGACCGATGATGAGGGGAGATTCTGTCATGATTTCTTCATTGCTTATCACCTCACTCAGATTGTTCACGAACCCACCCGTGTGCCCGACAATGACGGCCAGTATGCAAGTCTCCTAGACCTTTTTCTCACAACTTGCCCTGAACTATGTTCGGTTTCCGTTCTGTCTCCTCTTGGATCTTCCGACCACTCAGTTGTATCAATTAAGATAAAAATGAAATGTAATAAGTCCTCAGACGTACCTCTCCATCGTACAGTATATCAATACACTATGGCTGACTGGGATAGTTTCCGTACATTCATATCGGATCTTCCTCTGCGTTCCATGTTTAAAAAGGATGTGTCGTCTATAGTATCAGACCTGACAGAATGGTTAATTGTAGGTAGAGACAATTTCATACCCTCGAAAAAGTTCCAGCAAAAACCTAACAGCCAGCCATGGTTTTCTCCAAAATGTGCTGCTGCTATTGCGCACAGAAATCACTTTTTCCACTGTTTCCAACGTAATAGATGTATGGAAACTAAAGCCGCTTTCAGGACTGCCAGCAACCATTGTAAGAAAGTAATAAAGAACGCAAGAGAGTTATATGCTCAGTCCGTCAAGTCCAAAGTAGCTGAGCAGCGGCTTGGTTCCCACCAGTTTTGGCAAATTGCAAACAGAATCTTGAACAGAAGCGTGTGCTCCATCCCAACTATCATCAATGGACCTGAGTTAATTTCGTCAGCATCAGACAAAGCCAAACTCTTTGCCAAGAACTTTGCAGCTAATTCTACCCTTTGCGACCAAGGCCGCCAACCCCCAATATTTCCTCCTGTATCAGAAAACACACTATGTGATATACAAATATCTGTATGTGATGTTGCCAAGCTAATCAAAAACCTGGATTCCAGTAAAGCAACCGACCCTGACGATATTCCAATTATAGTACTCAAAAAACTTCAACCAGAACTAGCACCCATACTTACAAAACTGTTTAAACGTTGTCTTAAGGAGAATTGCTTCCCATCACCCTAGAAAATCTCATCAGTATGCCCTGTATTTAAGAATTCAGGTGATCGTTCACAGGCCAATAAGTCTCCTGTGCGTCATGAGTAAGTTGCTGGAATCTGTGTTAAATAGAGAAGTAATCAACCATCTCAGCAAAAATAACCTTCTTAGTGACACTCAATATGGTTTCCCTTCTGCTAGATCTACAGCAGATGTGCTTACAGTTATATCTCATAGGATTAGCAAATCTCTCGACAGAGGCAACCTTTCTAGGGCAATTGCTCTTGACATATCAAAGGCCTTTGATAGGGTATGGCATAAAGGTTTACTTCACAAGATCTCCAGCTATGGTATTGCTGGAAATGTCTTCTCAATTATTTCTCTCTGATAGGTTCATAAGAGTAGTAGTTGATGGGCGAAAATCAGAAGCTCACAGTATAAATGCTGGAGTCCCTCAGGGGTCGATCCTGGGCCCAACTCTTTTCCTGATCTACTTTAATGATCTTCCAAATCACATCCTTACATCATTTTTGCTGATGACACTACCATCTATGGTAGCACATCTAAGACAGTAAACGACCAAGTTCTCTCCGATTCTCTCTCCTCTGATCTTGATCACATTGTACAATGGGGTAAGGAGTGGCTGGTTACTTTTAATGCATCTAAAACCAAGCTTCTATCTTTACATCATCAACGTTCTGATCCCCATCTGGCATCAATTAAAATGAATGGCTCTCGTCTTGGGGAGGCCTCAAGTTTTGACAGGCTTCTGAGCTTGACCTTTACTCCTGATCTTAAATAGAATACGTGCATCAAATCTGTTGCCAAGGCCGCTGGAAAAATGGTCGGATCTTTCTATCGATTCAGTAGATATCTCACTGCTGATGCTATTCTCTATCTATATAAGAGCCAGATACGTCCAAGGATGGAGTACTGTTGCCACATATGGGCAGGAGCTGCTAGAAAAGACTTGTCCTACCTTGATAGGGTTCAAAATAGACTTTGTGGTCTGGTGGGAGATGTCCTTTTCTCTTCACTGCAACCTCTGTCTCACAGAAGAGATGTTGCGAGTTTGTCTCTGCTTTATCGTTATTTTCATGGAAAGTGTTCAACTGAGCTTCAATCTATGGTCCCCCCTCTCCAAACTTTCACAAGAAACACTAGACTAGCTGAAAACATTATCAATAATTTTCCCCATTCTTTATCTGTACCTAAACCTAAACATAGATTCCATGATCAAAGCTTCTTTCTTAGAACTGCACACCTGTGGAATTGTCTTCCGTTTTCCTGCTTTCCAGCTTTCTATAATATGGTTGTCTTCAAGTCCAACGTGAACAAGTTTCTGATGAGCCGTTCCACTTAAGTTAACAAATTTACCGAACTTCCATTACCATCGATTACTATATTGTCCTATTGACTACTCTACACTCTTTAACCCTTATCCTTGAGTGGCCTATCGGCCTTGATAAGTGGTGACGTTTATGTAAAAAAAAAATATATATATATATATATACATGTCTGTATATATGTATATATATATTATGTATATATATGTATTTATATATATATATATATATGTGTGTACATATATGTATGCATATATCTCTATATATGTGTATATATATATGTATGTATGCATATATCTCTATATATATGTATATATATATTGATGTATTTATATATATATATATGTTTTTTTTTTAGATTTAGAGTCCACCCTACTTTGTTCTCTTCCTAGTGTAGAACTCTAACTCTCAAACTTCATTCCTTTAGAGGAAGATATCTTTGTTTACTCTCACTAATGAATGACAGATAAGCTATTTCTGCAAGTATAAATGATGTAGATTTTTTAAGATTTCATTTAAACTTTTTCCTATCAACTTTAACATTGAGTAGTGATGGTACATAATTTGGGTATGTCACTTTCCATTATTAAATAGTTTTTACGGATTCATAACTAGCATAAAGAAAACATTTATGAGGTTTGTCCGAAATAAATTTTCTCTTGTTTTTTTTACTTGGGAGTCACCACTTATCAAGGCCCAAAGGTGACGTAAGGATAAGTGTTAATGTTAGTGTAGTTATCGTTAATGGTGTAAATTCAATAGAATTGGATTATTTTTAGGGACGGCTCAAGAAGTATTTGTTTACATTGGATTTGGAGGTTACCCTGTATACAACCGTGAAGCAGGCCAATGGAATAGTGTTCCACAGGCGGGCAGTTCTGGGAAAGAAGCTTTGTTCATGGAATGTGTGTTTCGATTTAGGCACAAATAGAGAGTGGGAGAAATCGTATACAGTGGTTGTAGCTAGTCGAGTGTTTTTTTTTGTTTTGTTTTTTTTAAATTTTGGCAAGGGGGACGATAGATTGGAGCTTAGTCGAGCACTTATTAAAATAATGAGAGAACAGAGACAATCCCTTCTGTGAGAAAGAGGTTGCAGGCAAAAGAAAAGGGCACTAGATTGGTAAGCCGGTTTTGACTGAATATCAAGAAACCATGTTTCGATTGAGCAGATTTTAGCATCCCAAATTCGTCTTCAAATTGGTACCACTCTAATACACTAGCACCTGATAACATTGGAGTTTCAAATATCGATTTCGTCTGAAACTCTCCGTCTCTGTCTCTGTCTGTCTGTCTCTCTCTCTCTCTCTTTCTCTCTCTCTCTCTCTGTTTATTGCATTTGTTGCATAGTGTGACACATGGTCGAACCCTATGTGGGGCAATCCTAATAGCCTTGTGGCGATATAACGACCACTAAAGTTTGTTTTAAAGGAGTTTCTATGTTTTTTTCTATATAGTTAGTGAATGCGCTGCATTAAAGGCATATATAATTAGATGCCGTGCCAAACCCAACCGCAGTCTTTATTCAACTACCAGTATAACTGGAGTGGTAAATTTACATATAGTCCATAGCAAACAAAGACCCATTGGTAGTCATAAGAAAGATGTTAGGATTTTGCTAAAAAAAAAACAAAATAAAATAAGGTTAATGAACGATGATTTTGTGTGTCATTGTATTTCATTTAAATATTTTTACCTTTAAATCCTTTGAATGTCTGGACATATTATCGTCTTCGTCAATGGGCTAAGAAAATGACACTTTTTGCATTAGTGTCACGGAACAATATTGGCTGTACGGTCTTTTATAGGTTGATTAGTCAACATGGCTAACTCTTGGGGGTTTCAACTTGAAGATCCCAAAATGGGGAGAGTTAATGCAATTTTAGAACCGGGAGAAAAAATTTCAAGTATCAAAAACGTCAACAACAGTACAATAACACAAAATAACACATTAATTCTTTGAACATTTATTGAATTAAAATAAAATTAAAAAATTCTATTAACACAAAATAAAACATTAATTATCTGAACATTTATTCAATTAAAATAAAATTATTGCATTAAAATAAAATTAGGAACATTTATTGAATTAAAATAAAATTAAGAAAATTCTAATCACACAAAACATTAATTACTGAACATTTCTTGAATTGAAATTATTGCATTAAAATAAAATTAAGAAAATTTATTGCATCAAAATAAAATTAAGAAAATTTATTGCATTAAAAGAAAATTAAGAAAATTTATTGCATTAAAAGAAAATTAAGAAAATTCTAATAATACAATACATTAATTATCTGAACATTTATTCAGTTAAAATAAAATTATTGAATTAAAATTAAATTAAGAAAATTTATTGCATTAAAATAATATTAAGAAAATTCTAATCACACAAAACATTAATTATCTGAACATTTATTCAGTTAAAATAAAATTATCGAATTAAAATAAAATTTATTGAATTAAAATAATATTTTAAAAATTCTAATCACGCAAAACATTAATTATCTGAACATTTATTGAATTAAAATAAAATTAAGAAATTCTAATAACACGGAATAAAACATTAATTATCTGAACACTTATTGAATTAAAAAAAAAAATTAAGAAATTGTGCTCTAAACAGAAACATTCATTTTGAACACGCCCCTATCATATCAAAGAACTTACTGTTGATTTTATATGCCGAGCATTTTAGCTTGTGCGGTAATAAAACTTCTTAAATACACTTTTGATATTAGGCTGTATAAGGCGTTAACTTTAGTCAAAATCGTCTGTTTCTTCTTTCATTGAATTATTTTTATTATCGATACTCATCGAAGACATTCCGATACAAAACCTATCTGAGAACACTGCCAGGCACATATAGTACATTTGTATGAAATGAAAAAAAAAAATATCAGCCCAGCTGTTTCGGAGTCCATAGGGAACGAACACACACACCTAGTTCCTTTTATATAATAGATAGATAGATAGATAGATATAATATTCAATAGAGATTTGGCCCTGTAGTAAAATACGAAAGTTACATGAATTAAAAATATATTTAAACATATTTTACGACCGAACTCCCCTTCCACTAATCTATCTATCTATACTCCTATAAATTCGTTTTTCTTTTGTGTGTACTGATATTCATATTAAAAACCCCCTTTTCTATTTATTTAAAAAGAAAATACAATTTTCTTATATATGGGTCATGGAATTGAATTCGTCTACAAAAGATCTAGCTAATTTGCATATTCTTTTAAGCATTCCTTTTACTTAATTCCCTATTGGTTTTTTCGGTTTTCTTATGATCATCTTTAGTTAACTATTACGTGTAATTATATTCATGCAGGTATTCTAGTTGATTTATATTTGCACAATATCTGCGTAAAAAGTTTACAGTAAACACAAAATTGTTTCCATATATATTTATGTATACGTATATATTTTTGTTTAATCTATCTATCTATCTATCTCTCTATATATCTATATATCTATAAAAGTGAACGTGTCTGTCTGTCTGTCTGTCTGTGTACATTTCCCTACGCAATAACTCTGTCAATTTTTAGTCTATAGACTCGAAATTTGAAATACCGGGTACTGAGATTTGGGAAAATCGATGTGACGGGTGTCAGCCAGAAATTTGGCTGTTAAGGGGTCAAATTTCAACGATTTGACCTTTAAGAACTCTACCAAACTCCTCCGACAATTTTGGGTCTAGACACTTGAAATTTTAGATATAGGTTCCTTGAACCTGGATCTAACTTAATAAAGTGATTTGAGCCCGAAACTATAAATTTTAAGGGGTCATAATAGGGGTCAATTAAAAAAAAATTACTCTTTTTTTTTTTTTTTTTTGCTAAGCGTACACCTCAAAACACCCGGGCAAAGCCGGGCTGAAATGCTAGTATATCTATAAAAGTGAACGTGTCTGTGTGTCTGTCTGTTTTGACATGGCTCTAACTTAATAACTTGATTTGAGCCCAAAACAATAAATGTTAAGGGGTTATAATAGGGGTCAAAGTTAAAAAAATTGACCGTTTTTTTTTTTTTTTTTTTTTTGCTCAGCATACATCTCCAAACACTCGGGCAACGCTGGGCACTCATGCTAGTCTATCTATATATCTATAAAAGTGAACATGTCTGTGTGTGTGTCTGTCTGTTTACATTTCCCTACACAATAACTCTGTCAATTTTTAGTCTACAGACTCGAAATTTGATATACAGGGTACTGAGATTTGGGAACATCTATGTGATCTGTTTTCGGCCAGAACTTTGGCTGTTAAGGGGTCAAAATTCAACGATTTGACCTTTGAGAACTCTACCAAACTCCTCCAACAATTTTGGGTCTAAACATTTGAAATTTTAGATATAGGTTCCTTGGACATGGATCTAACTTAACAACTTGATTTGAGCCGAAAACAATAAATGTTAAGAAGTCATAATAGGGGTCAAAGTTTAAAAAAAATTGACTGTTTGTTTTTTTTTTGTTGTTTTTTTTTTTTACCCGGGAAACGCCGGGCACCCATGCTAGTACATAAAATTAAAAAAACTTTTTCCAAACATTCCCAAGACGTAAGAGGAGGGTATATATATATATATATATATATATATATATATATATATATACTCAGCAGAAAATTGGAGCCTTTTACGAGGTAGCCATATTGATAAGGGTCCCAGGACATTCTCACACAAACGTAATCACTGGTCAATAAGACTAATTACACAGCATTTGGCGTCGTTCCTCGTCCCACACCGACCCGATACTTTCTCTTCGGGGGGGGGGGGGCTCACTCATTTAAAACACTGTTTACTTGTTGGTAGGTAGACGTGATAATTTATAGATTCCACACTTTACTTATCAGGTTTGATGGCCCGCAAAAAGAGTACTAGGCACTAACCTGACTATCTATTTACCTAATGGCACTTTGCTTGGTGTGATATTAATGAAAGTGATATATACTTATTACCGTCTTAGATGCCAACATGGCGGATGTAGTGTTTGTTTGATGATCGTTTTTGGATTTTAACGTTTTTATGTGAAATCGAGTTTAATAATTAATGATAGCTACCAAGTTATTTGTTGAGAAAACTCATATGATTTTGTTTTGTTCTGTTTGTTTTGTTTTTTTTGTTTTTTTTTGTTTTTTGGTGGAATTTTGAACTTTTTTGGACAAATATACAGCTGATGATCCAATGTTTTCTGTTTAACAATTTAAGGGTTTGTATTACTGTACACATAGATTCGAAAAAGTTGTTAAAAAACAAATATATAACAAATAAATGTTATCAAAGGCAAGATAAGTTACTTTTCTACCTAACTGGATATATTTTTTGTGTTTTTATTTAATGTAACATATTTATTCAGCTCGAAAAACATACAGTGTGTACAGTATTGGAAAATTCAAGATGGCGTCTCACACCCTCTTTAACACGGTAAGTTTGGGAAAAGGTGTTATAAATAAAAAACTATACAAAATACTATTAAAAACCCGCCGAATATATGTCAACCTATGTCACGGTAACATATATTGAGCGAGTTTTTAACAGTATTTTAACCGGTTTTTTATTTATAACACCTTTTCCCAAACTTACCGTGTTAAAGAGAGAATCAGACGCCATCTTGAATGTTCCAATAAATCGGTAAACACTGTATGGTTTTCGAGCTGAATAAACATGTTACATTGAATAAAAACACGAAAAATATATCCAGTTTGGTAGAAAAGTAACTTATCTTGCCTTTGATAACATTTATTTGTTATATATTTGTTTTTTGACAACTTTTTCGAATCTATGTGTACAGTAATACAAACCCCAATTTAAGTTAAGGTTTATGTTAGTGTTATTATTATTATTATTATTATTATTATTATTATTATTATTATTATTATTATTATATACTAGACTAACCGTGACCCGTTGGGTCAGTATGTTATATTAGCTATGGTATTCATGTATGAGTGACACTTGTGGCGTAAAGAAAATAGTTTTTTGTGACATAACAGAAACATTTCTATGAAAATATGTTAAAATGAAAAAAGAATATAGATAGATTTTTATGAGTCGTTCTGTTTATAATTGTTTATTTTTGAAAAAAAAAAACTTACATCCATTGAATTATAAGTGGTTTGCCATACTTGTAGGTAAATGTCCACTGAACAGATACCATAATACTTAAATTAAAATTTTTATATATCTTTTAATTTAAACGCGAAAAAAACCCAAAAAAAAACAAACAATTGGGACGCTGAAAAAGTACACAGTAAAACAATATGTCTTATTGTCGTGTTGATTATTTATTTGTAACGCAAATTAAAAAAACATATTTTCGGGGTTATTTATTTATGTTGGTAGTGTAGAAAAAAAATGTATGAATATTTCTTAAGAAAGGTGTATTAAAAAATGGAGAATGAACGATGTAAAAAAAAAAGTATTAACAATAGTTTATTTGGATAATTTAAACGTGAAAAAAAAAACAACAATTGGGATGCTGAAAACGTACACAGTAAGACAATACATTTTATTGCTGCGTTCATTATTTTCTTATGTACGCATGCGAAACCGGAAGTCGTGAACCGGATGTTGGGTTACAACACCAGTTACAAGGTCATTTGAGTTTTATATATAAATATATATATATATATATATATATATATATATATATATATATAAAACTGGATATATAAAGTGGATAATTATATTTTAAAAAAAATTATATATTGATATGTAGTTTGCTTGAAGTATTGTGTGGGATAGGTATGTAGTAGAGATTTAGAAGGCTATCACAATGCGAGGAATGAGATATAGTCGGTGTTGTTGGAAGAAGACGAAAACAAGTGGCAATTTACAAATCAATAAGTACATACATATATGTCTATATATACATATATTTATTCAGTTGTATTCAATACAAATGTCTTACTTGTTATGTCTGCGACAATATCCATAATAATTTCGGAAAAAATTCCTTTTTCAAATGGTAGATGTAACAAGTAAGACATTTGTATTTAATACAACTGAATAAATATATGTATATATAGACATATATGTATGTACTTATTGATTTGTAAATCGTCACTTGTTTTCATCTTCTTCCACCAACACCGACTATATCTCATTCTTCGCATTGTGATAGCCTTCTAAATCTCTACTATATATATATACATATATATATATATATAAACACCTCCATAAAAAAAACAAACAACGCGAGGTACCCCCACTAGTATATATATATAAAATGAACTCATTTTTTCACCTCTGATTTTGACCTTAATAGGATTAAAAATCAAGACATTTCATGCAGATGTAATATGCACAAACTGTAGCACAATATCTGAGGTGTGTTATAGGCCTATTACCTATCCACTTTCTCGATAATCGTAGATTCCTATATTCTATCTGCTGAGAGTTCACGGCCAAAATCAGTGAAGATCAATGGAAGTGGTAAAATCAGTCTGCTTTTGGACCATCTTGCATGAATCGAGAATCAGCGTTTGAGTGGCATAAGAGATTCAAGGAAGGTAGGGAGGATGTGAAGATAATGAGAGGTGTAAGAGGCATAAGGAAGTCAGAACCCTAGAGTTGACTGGCCAAAATAAAGAATTTCATAGATAAGAACCGTCATGTGTCTATAGAAACAATAAGTGCACAGTTTGATGTCAGTGTGGAACTGTACACACAATTATTCGCAAGGAACTGAAGATACGGAAGATTTGTGCAAAGTATGTCTCAAGGGTGCTCAGAGAAGAACAGACAATTTGACCAAGATGGGCATCAAAACAGTTCCTCGCCTTCCCTATAGTCCAGACCAAGCTCCTTGTGATTTTTTGGTTATTCCCTAAGTTCAAGGAAAACTTTAAAGGTTGTCGTTATGAGATAATTGAGGAAATGAAAGAGGCTGTGATGAGGGTCATTGACACGCTCACACAAGAGGACTTCCATGGGGCCTTCCAGACGTTGTTGGAATGGTACAACCAGTGCATTACAGCTGGAGGAGATTACTTCAAAATGAACTAGTGTTTCCATAAAAGTTGACATATGAAAAAGTCTGGAAACTTATTAAAGGCACCTCGTCGTCCTCAGGCAGCATTCCTTCCAGATCGGTTAAGCCATTTCCTTCCAATGAATTCACCGCATCTCACACAAAAGCTGGCCAAGTACAGCAATCTATCGTCAACCCTGACACTATTGATAGCCAATCACAGTTCCAACAACGAACACCATAGATTGTTGCATCCAGAGTCAGTTTGGTACCTTGTTTAACCATTCTGAGCCATGTTTTAAGCCTACCGCCGCATCGCTTCTTCCAGCCCCGAGGAGGAACTGGATGAATGGTTTCTCTGATGAAATCGCCTCATTGACAGTAGAGGGCATAAACAGCCCAGTGAAGGCGTCTTGTGAGAAAAGCCTGCTAGAGGGAGGTGATGTAGCACCGCACTTGGACCACCGCATTTGGAAGAAGGTGTTGCCAGGGTACACACAGGATGCGGTGCAGACAGAAATGATCCCCAAAAATTTTATGATGGAAAAATGTGATTAATGATAAAAAGACAAAAAAATATCTTAGTTAAAAGATGATTCCAATATTTTTGTCGGCTCCTATAAAATTACCTCTATCAAATTTCCAATTCCATTACAATTACCGATTCCGTTTCCAAGTTTTTTTTTTTTTAACCTCAAAATAGTTAGCTATGGAATTTTTTGCTTTTTTATTTTTTTTAAATTTTCGAATTATCATAAGAACCCATGTAATATGTGCATATATTTTCACCAAGTTAAAAAAAAATACATTTATAATAGGATGTATATTGTTGAGGATGCACCCCTACTGCCTGGAATAATGAACTATTCCATGACGTCACTTACATCCATGACATCACTTCTCAATTTTCATGCATTTTCGTTAATACATATTTAATTAACTGTGTCTTACCCGTCAATTATTCAAATACTAATACCACAACATATAGAATTAAGTTTTACTGGCAGTTTGAAATCAATAAATATTATTTTATCATGAGTACTAGCAACAGAAAATTACGTTGTAAAATACATATAAAAGAATCGTTTTTGGCATCGGAAAATAGTCATAATTCTGATAACATTCTGCATACCCCCTCCAAAAGTTCTGATCCTGATTAATCGTCCTAACACTAATATATTTATTGAAGTGTAACACAACTTCTGTCGCAATATTTTTTTATATATTTAGAAGGTATGATCACCAAAAGTTGGAAGGTTCTACTTATAGACACTGGCGATAGGAACTAACCAATCAAATGGAGCCACATTCTGCTAATACCCAATCAGAAACCCGAATTGCTCCATAAAAATATTGAATATTTTAGTGTTCCAGCACATAATTTTTTTGTGTCAACACGAGAAAGGTCTTTTGCTCTTTGCCTGCAAAATTATAAAGTCCAGGACTTATACAGAACAGCTACCCACCAAAGCCTCTTAATCTTCATGACTTGTATAAAATAGCTAACCCTCGAAAAATCTTCATTTCCAGGATTTTCTTTTTTTTTTGCATGGAGATCACTTATCAAGGCCCGGAAGCCACTCGGGGATAAGGGTTATTGCATGTACAGTAATCAATGGGATAGTATCGTAGTAATCGTTGGTATTGCATCTTTGATAAAGTGTCTTACTTAAGGGGGCGATACATCAGAAATTTGTTTATGTTGGACTTGAAGACATCCAAGTCATAGTCAGGTGGGAAACAGGCAGACGGAAGAGAGTTCCACTGGCGTGCACTTCTAAGAAAGAAACTTTGTTCATTGAATCTACGTTTTGATTTAGGCACAGATAAAGAGTGGGGAAAATTAATGACAGTGGTTTCAGCTAGACGGGTGTTTATCGTGAAAGATTGGCGAAGGAGGACCAGAGAGGGGGACGAGCACTTGCCATGGAACTAACAATAAAACAAAGACAGACTCGCAACATCTCTTCTGTGGGAGAGAGGTTGCAGGGAAGGCATCCCCCACTAAGCCACAAAGTCTATTTTGTACTCTGTCAAGACAAGATAGGCTGTTTTTAGCAGCTCCAGCCCAGATGTGGCAGCAGTACTCCATCCTTGTATAGAATAGCTACCTGTCGGATACTCTTCATTTCCAGGACTTGTATAGAATAACTACCCCTTGGAAACTTGTTCAGAATAGCTACCCACTGAAACACTCCATCTCCAGGACTTGTTCAGAATAGCTACCCCTTGGAAACTCTTCACCTCCAGGACTTGTTCAGAATAGTTATCCCCTGGAAACTCTTCCGAAATTAAACATGGCTTTCAATTCAAAAACTTCAATAAATATATTATAAGAACCAGGATTACAATATGGTGAAAAAGATTGACCAACCGGATTATTTCATGCAGATTTGTTTATTGAAACCAAACCAAAGCGGCACTCAACCTAAGTGGGTTGAACCGGCTTCCTCCAAAGTAGGAAGCTTCATGAGCATATTTAATTCACAAACGGTCATTAATCGTTTGTATATCCCAATCAAGGAAGATGATGGTGTTAGGTTTTTGCAGTTCTTGCAGGGAGGTGTCGATGTCCCTCTTCATACAACATCTGATATTCCTTAATAGTCACCCATCTGGTACTAACCAGGCTGGACATTGCTTAACTTTGGTGTCGTGTCTTGAAGAAAAATGAAGAGAGGAAGGAAGCTGTGTTTGAATTCTTATCGTTTTGTCAGTTAATTTTCTTGCACCTCTAGTCGGTTTAAAGAAACTACTAACTTGAGCTTTTGCTCATTCGAGAGTTGATACATAAAAACAACATTCGTGGTTGTTGCTGTTTCTAACAAGCCAATGAGCGAACACTGTAACCATTATACCAAATCTCAGCTCTCCTCTTGTAGAGAAAATTGTGATAATAATAAATTACCTGCCTCAGAAACGCCTACGTGTCTGCACATCTTGTAGGGTTTTGTTGATTAACAGAAAAAAACAAAACAAAAAAAAACAAAAAACAAAATGGCGACGCCCAATTGATTTTATTTTCAACAATCACGTCAACGAATGTGAATTCTCGTCGATCGTATGCAAATTAGACAATCTTGGGCTGCATATAAGCGAGCTGTTTAAAGAATGAGGAAGGTTCATTTTTTGAAGAAGGCAAGCTGCACACATGTGCTACGTTGAGATGTGATGTATTATTTGAAGCTGCGAGAACACAGTGAAGTTAAGAGATGATGTGAATTACGGCATCAGTGAAAAGGGGTGCTGTATTTAAATGTATTTATTTAGGACACAAAAGTGAAGGGAGGGAGACCTTGAACACAATTTGAAATGATCAATTTCTTAGCCTACCCCAGTGGGAATGCCAGCAATAGAACAAGCTCTTTTGACAAATAAGTAAGTAATGCGTGAAACGGCACTAACCCTACTCAGTATGAAATTCACAAGCGATTCTCAGTCACAGGGATATCCCCATTAGGGGAGATGTCGAAGTTAGTTTTTGGCAACTCTTGCAGAGAAGTGTCACCATCCTCCTATATACAGCGCCTGGAATTCTCAAATTGGTCACCCATTTAAGTAATGACCAAACTCAACATTGCTTAATTTTGGTGATCTGACAGGAACCGTTGTGT
This sequence comes from Euprymna scolopes, assembly GCF_053919585.1. Lineage (NCBI taxonomy): Eukaryota > Metazoa > Mollusca > Cephalopoda > Sepiida > Sepiolidae > Euprymna > Euprymna scolopes. Next base: position 60,545,528 of record NC_136522.1, read on the forward strand.
GAAATGTGATTATGTATATAAATAAGTAGGTAATGCCTGGGAAAAACTAAACAAAACCATGCTCCACTCTAATCCAAGCCTGACGGCCTGTACCATATAAGATTATTTGGGCAATCATTAGAATGAAATTAAAAAAAAAATACTGGTAGAACATTACAGTTTAAATTAGTGACATATGTTGGATGTGTTTGTATCCAGTATTTTGTTTAATTTTCGATTTTTGAGTGATTATTAAGGATCTTTTATGGCTTCAATGAGACTACCATTATTTTTTCTAACTTAATAGACATTACACTACTTTTATTTTTAAAGAAAAAAAAAACTTATATCGTTTGGCTTTCTTAAAAACTTTAACCCTGCGTTAGTCCCATGAGGCGTTTTGTCACCCCCAACTTTGTTTCAGTGCTCATAATTCCTAGTTTGAAACTTAGTTCTTTTCCTCCCTCCCAATACTCTCCTGACGCAGTAAGGGTATAGCACACATGTAGTATAGCGCAGTTGTGTCGCAGTTTTCCTTTGGAGGTAGATGCCACTTTGTCCTTCTGGGGTGTCCAGTCATCCTAGTTGACTAATGTAGATATGACGTCATGATTTATATATTTTTGTATTTTTCCAGTGAAAATAAAAATTTGTAGATATAAGGGCATGTTATGTATCATCAGGCTACTCTGTAATATTTTATATGGAATTAATATGTTTTGGTATTTTCTTTATCAAAAGTTTTGATGGAATTATTATTTTATTTACAATTTATTTATGACAATTTATTATTATTATTTATTACTCTTTCAGTCTTGTAACTATAAACTTAGCTAATGTAATATCCTAATTTTCCCTTAGTTTTATAATCTATTTTATTATATTACTAGCATTTCAGCCCGGCGTTGCCCGGGGGTTTGGTTGATTGGTTGGTTATTTTTGTTTTACGGCATATCAACCCCTTTCCGGGTTATTTAATGCCAACTCCAAAGATTTTGAAGAAAAATTTTTTAATAGAATATATTTGTTGTTTTCAAGTCGGTTTCTATTTAACCCATAGTTGGGATCCTAACAGGTACTACCACTCCGGGTCAGAGTGTACCTGGGAGCAATGGTAATTAAGGGGTGACTCCACACTCCCCAAAGCCTGCAAGCTGGGGCCTCACCACTGGATATAGTTTAAGGTCATATCCAGGACACCCCGGATGTTTGGAGGTGTATGCTGAGCAAAAAAAAAAAAAAAAAAAAAAAAAAGGTCAATTTTTTAAACTTTGACTCCTATTATGATACCTTAAAATTTATTGTTTAGGGCTCAAATCAAGTTATTAAGTTAGATTTATGTCCAAGGAACCTATATCTAAAATTTCACGTGTTTAGACCCCCAATTGTAGGAGGAGTTTGGTAGAGTTCTCAAAGGTCAAATCGTTGAACTTTGACCCCTTAATCGCCAAATTTCTGTCCGAAAACCAATCATATAGATTTTCCCAAATATCAATACCCTGTATATCAAATTTTGAATCTGTAGACTAAAAATTGACAGAGTTATTGCGTAGGGAAATGTACACAGACACACACACACACGTTCACTTTTATATATATATATAGATTTTATATTAATATCAACAAGATGCAAGTAATTCAAACTGTACAACAGGGAATATATATATAGGATAAGTATATTTTGCAAAATAATAGCACTATAAATATTTTTTGCATTGAGGTATTTAAACACCCCATGGGATTATCATGTTTGAAACACCCTGGTGATTAACGCAGGGTTAATATTCATTAAAAAAAAAAAAAAGGTACCACCCTATTTTTTTTATAACATTGTCACATGAACAGCATCTTAAAAAGACCTTTAAAATATGTTAAAACACTAAAAATTTAAAATATGCTAAAACACTAAAAATTTATCCAAGTAGATAGAAGAGTAATTTATCTTGCCTTTCGTAACATTTATTTGTTATATATTTGTTTTTGTTTTTTTCTTTTTTACACTATTTTTGTTTCGTTGGTTATTCTAATGAATGCTTGATAATTTATTGGAAAAATAAAGGATAGGATAGAAAAGACAACATGGTTCCATTTCCATTTGATGAAAACCGGTTTTCTTTTCTTGTTGCAGACCATCTACTAGTTGGCCAGTTGTGTACAAACCCCAAGAGCGATAGGAGCCTTCTATCATGTCTGAAAGTGACGCAATGTTCAATGAGTGAAAGCGGAGAATGTGCCGCTCTACAACTCATGCTCTCTAATGATCAAAGTTATGACAACAGGACCATTGCCATCACCCTCAAAATGCATTGCTGGATTGCCATGAATAATAGAAACATGCCCAGGGTGATGAAAAAAAGTTTTTGGCCACGGTTATGGTCTTTGGTGTGGTTTTAAGTGAGAGTCACATAATGCTAGCTCACATCTTCGAAGTTGGTTCGAAAGTTAACATCAAAGTGTACCTGGATGTGCTGAAGAGTGTGATAATCCCCTGGTACTGTGTGGGATTTGGGAGGCCAAATTGAAAGGTGATTAGTAGCGATGGGTCTCCCTGGAGCATTGAGCTTCTGGTAGTCAACGGTGCATCTTGTCACAATTACCATTGGGCTACACCATTCGACGTAGTTATTATGGTCAACAGGTTTGATGATCCCCTTCTTGATATCCCTGTCAAGCTGAGTTTTGATTGTACGCTTCCAATGATGGGGTACTGGGATGGGTGAATGTCGAGCAAACGGGATAACATCTTTTTTTAGGTGAATGTGTGCAGGTGTGATTGCTATCACTGGAAATGGTGCATCTGTGTTGAAAGTGCTGGTACTGAATTGTTGTATAAGGTGCTCTTTCAACTTTGGAATTTTTTCCTCAGTAGGAACAAACGGTAGTGTGATTGGTCTGATAGAAAGAGATTGTCACTGATTGATGTTATTTTCCCCAATCACAGAAACATATGCCTTGTTCATCGGTGTAGGAAAGTCCTTTGATGAAATGTTCACTGTGATACATGCTGTCCTTGAGAAGTAGAGATGGTTTACTTTGCGACAGCCTATCTTTGTTTTATCGTTACTTCCATGGCAAGTGCTCGTCTGAGTTCCAATCCCTGGTCCCTCCTTTGCCAATCTTTCACAATAAACACCCGTCTAGCTGAAACCACTGTAAAAAATTTTCCCCACTATTTAACTGTGCCAAAACCAAAACGTAGATTCCATGAACAAAGTTTCTTTCTTAGAAGTGCACGCTGGTGGAACTCTGTTCCGTCTGCCTGTTTCCCACCTGACTACAACTTGGATGTCTTCAAGTCCAACATAAACAAATTCATGATGAACCACCCCCTTAAGTAAGACACTTTATCAAAGATCCAATACTAACGATTACTATGATACTATCCCATTGATTACTGTACATGCAATAACCCTTATTCCCGAGTGGCTTCCGGGCCTTGATAAGTGGTGACTACCATGTAACCCCCCCCAAACAAAACAGAGAGATAATTCAACGAACTATTAAAAATGTAATCAAAATTCCAAGATCCAAATACCAATAAGTAATGCAACTTTCTGCATAAGGCTAAGATGGTATGCAATAGTATTTCCAAATTAAAATTCCCTTTGTCTCCTAGCAGGAACGTCATAGAAAAGGGAAGTAACAATTGTGACGTGGCGAATTTCAAACCAAATATGGACAGAGCCAATACAGTGTAACTTAGAACAGCCAACAGCAATAATCTGCTTGCTACATGCTGATAATAATGAGGTACCAACTTTCAAAGTCCGAAGATGACCCTCACCCACAATGCAAATGGAGGCGCCACTGTCCGGAAACACTGGTATCATGAACGATTCTACATGTGCATGAGTGGCTGAACTTGGCGTTGATCAGGCCCAATCTTGGTGAAAGTCCAGTGGACAGGTCATCTTTTGGGTTATACCTCACATGGGCTACAGTCGTACACTCTCGATTGAGGGCGTCCCTCCTCTCACCTTCTTCAAACAGTACCGTTCAAATTGATTGGGAATACCACAATAATTACAGTTCTTTCCCCATGCTGTACACTTCTCATGTTCATGTGTATGAGGTTCAGCACTGCCACAGCTGACGTAGGGTTGCTTGATACGGTTGTTCTGTAGAAACTTGTTACGGCTCTGGGAGGCGCCATAAACAGTGGCAGGGGTGGGGGAATGTTCTAATAAAGCTTGATCACATAATGCCGATTCCACCAATGATACATAGTCCGTGAGTGAGGATAGTTGACTGGCTTTAGTCAGAATATCTGTTTGGAATAGAGTGTTGTTGAGTCCACGAATAAACTGGTTTCTCAAGTGCAATTCTGAGAAATTAAATTGACAATTAAGGCATTTGAATATGCAATCCGTAAATGCTGAATGGAGGTGAATCACAAAATTCTGAATGGGTTCGTGTTCTCCCTGCTTTAATGAGTTGATCTTCATACGATGGGATTTGAATGTTTTGTGACAATTGTCTCAAGAAAGTCCAAAGCAACAGATTCACTCAGTTGTAAGAAATCGGGTCTTTCGTTAATGACAGAGTTTTGAACAGTGCTATCGCATGCACTGTACAGGTGAGCAGTCTGGTCAGTTGGCGGGATAGATATGATGGTGCGGTAGAAAGTCCAATACGTACGAAACTTTTGAAATTGGGGTTGTGTCATCTCCTGAGTAACACTGGGTGGATTCACTGATGTAGATGGATGTCTGTACGCGGGCTCCCTCCAAGTTTCCGAGGCATGCCGACCATATTGTTTCCCATGCGCAGGATTGTGAATTGATCACTGGAGTAGTAATGTTCAATGCTGTTAATGTGTCTTTGTCCAACTCAATAAGGTTGTTGAAATCCAAGCGGTGTTTGTGGAAAATATTGGCATGTGTAAGAGTCCAATGGTATGCCTGCTTGTTGAAACAATGATGCCCAATCAGGATTGGTGAGGTTTTCTTCTTTTCGTAGCACCCTGATCAAGAAGACTTAGAATATATCGTCAAAGCCAGTCAACATCTGAAAAAGGAAACAAACACAAGCACGTTCAGATGAATAACTCCACAAAGGTCAACAGGCATCTCCTGTCTTTACAATAATCAGCTTTCATACTTGTTAGCTTTTTAAATCAAGTGGCTTCATACCTTGTCTCAAGCGACTTCCATAAAAGAAAGTGTGCCTTGGGAAGCCAGCAATAAACTAACATATTTTTCTGAAGGAGAAGGTATAGCCTCCTGTGAATGAATAGAACAGATGCGAACATTAATATAAGCCCAAGTTCAATGACGTACAGAGGTCTTGTGGCACCTTATTGATACCCGGGTTCAACTCCTTGATTGGTATGCCCCAAAGACTCAAGTACAAGCTCTAGTGCTGATAATTATCATGACAAATGGAAATAGTTTAAATATGGTTGGACTTTATTTATTGCACTCCCATAGCAGGAAGATCAGACACAACGTCAGGAAAGTTGAATTTGAAAAACCAGCGCTCTGGAGGAAAAGTACTCTGGCCAAACAAACGTTACCTAAGTAGCCCTGTTGGCATTCCCAAGTAAGGATTCGTCAGGCGATTAGCAATAAACTAATCCCTTCTCAAAGGATGAGAGGGCTCAAAACCGGCTTTGAAACAACCTCTTTGCCACAGAAGACATTGTGAGTCTATCTCTGCTCTATCCTTATTTTCTTGGCTAGTGCTCGACTGAACTTCTATGTATACTCCTCCTCTATAAAACATTCACAACAAACACTCGTCTAGCTATAACCATTGCCAACAATTTCCCCTACTCTCTATCTGTGCCTACATCTAAACAAAGATTTCATGAACAAAGTTTCTTTCTTAGAGCTGCTTACCAGTGGAACTCTGTACCACATGGCTGCTTTCCAACTGACTAAAACAGTGATTTTTCAAGTCCAATATAAAAAAGTTCTACCCAATTTCCACCACTACTGATCACTATGCTGTTGTCTCACCAACCACTCTACACTCATTAACCCTCATCCTTGAGTGGTTTTCAGTGACTCCCATGTAAAACAAACAAAAAAAGGTAAAGCCTTGGAAGGTAGATCTCTTAGAGCTCAACAGATACTACACTTTGTCCCTAGCCAAAAGGTCAGACCAATAGAAAACAAGGCCACGCCAGCCATACCATGCTTAAGCCTTATTTTGGTATAAAATAGCCTCCCTGGAAGGCAACTGGTTAGATGCCCCCTCCTCCTAACACCAATTTGGATGCCCGAGGCCCTACCGCTGCCATTTGAGTGTGACAGATTATTTCTATTTAGTTGACCCCCCTCCACCGTCCTCTCCCAATGAGAGTAAAGGCACAATGTTGACTTCTCAAAATGGGGCATTTTGGATTGGAATGAAAATAAAAGTTGCCTCAGTCTAGAAGGATTTTTTCTTTACTGACCGAGGACAGAGAAGACCAAGTGCTGCATGAGAACAGATACTACACTTTGTCTCTAGCCAAAAGGTTCAAAGTATAATATGTTGTTAACCAACGCTTTTTCCCCTTTTTTTATTTTCTATCTTTTTTTTGTAAATTTTCGTTTAGGGAAGTGCGAGGGGGGGTGAATATAAAATATCTGTGCTATTATTATTTCACACTCTTGTAGTTCTCATCATATAAGTCATTATTAGAGATTCTTCACTGACAATAATCGGTGGTGTTCCCTGGAGTCCAAGTGACAACAAGTCTCCCCAGATTTCCAGTAATCTTCACTTCTGTTGGTAACATTTGCAAATGCATTTGAATTATTGCAACAGCCGCTTACCATTGACTTCTCACTGGCAACGACCATGGGTTTTTACTGGAATTTGGGTGGCAATAAGCCTCCAAAAGGTCCCAATCCCTTCACATTCATCCAGTGGAAGGCTGGTTAGTGCTCTCTCTTCTCTGTCTTTCCATCCTCCTGTTATTATTATTGTTGTTGTTGTTGTCCATTGGAAAATTGGATACTGGGACCTCATCACTGGCTCAGGTGTAAACCCTGACATTAGGCTTACTAGATCCTAGTCTTACTTGGGTCGAAATAAGGTATGTTTCGGTCCAGTTCAATTCTGAGAGACCACCTTCCCAGGCAATACCCCATCCTTCATGTGGAGGTGGAGGATTCGTTTATTGCAGATCGCCCGAGAGGTACCTAACAAGGAATGCCCACGGCCCACGGGTCCTGTCACGACTCTCTATAACCTTTCAGGGTGGGGCAGCTGGATTTTCCTTCAGGTTTAACCTTGCTGCAATGGGAAGCAAGTAAAATATCGCACCCCAGGGGCACCCCTTGCCCCCTCACCCCCACCCAGAGGCTCCCTACTCTGCAAAAAAAAAATAATAATAATAAATGGTAACCCTGAACGTGAAGGATTCAAGGAACTCCTGTCTTTCTGGGTTTGAGGCTACATCTGTGACGTCACAGCATGTATGAGAAGTTAATATGGCGGCTGATCGCACACATCGGATTGATACTTTAGACATAATATGGAGATATCTTTTAATATTGTTGAATTTGCAGCAAGTGGGTAAGTGCAGATGAAACAGTGGACATTCTTTTTTCTAATGCATTCGACATTTTGTTTCTTGTTGTCTTTTTTGATCGGTAACAACCCCTTGTTTTAACATCACTTTGCGTCCAAAATGTTGTTTTCTATGCGATGAGGTTTTTAAAATCTGATTCGTTTTTTTTCTTCTTACTTTTTTTTTTTTTGTTATTTTCCCCACAAGTCTTTAGTTTAATAGTTTAAATAATAATAATGAAAAGCAGATTCAATAATAAGTTAAGATAACTTAAATTATTATAGAGTTTTAATTATTTGTTTTGGGTATTACATAGTTTTTTTTTTTTTTTTTTTGAAGTATACGAATTTATTTATTAATTGTTTGTTTACAGAAAGATTCTCGTTTTTTTTTATCACCTGTGTTTTTTTTTTAAATTAAAATTTCTCGTTTATTTTGTTAAAATAAATAACAAACACTTCTTTTTTATTCCAACCTGGTGATAAAATTAACGGAAAACCTTTTAAATGTACGCTTTTGAAGTAAAAAAAAAAAACTGTTTTTAGGCGAGAAAACGCCATATGTACCGAAAGTGAGGGTCTGATTTATTGTTTCTTTTATATGGCCCAAAACCCTTCTTTTTCTGAAATGTTTAAAAAGTTTATTTAAAAAAAAAAAAAAAAAAGTATCCATTTAATTGTATTCTTTTTCTAATTATCGACACGCACACACATGTATAACTTTATAAATCGACTTGGTTAATTATTATTGACTTTTAATTTAGCCTGGGTGATGTTCGGACGGAATGAAACAAACTTGTGGCTTACTTGCCATAAGTAAATGTTTGTATTAATATATCTATTTGTGGTTGTGATATTATTGGTATAACAGACGAAAAAGAATTTTATTTTATTTATTTATTTTCCATTGAATTTTAGGTACATATGCAGAATACGGACGGACCGTACTGAAATAATAACGTTATTTCAAAGAAACCTTCCTTCTTAACATGGGGGAGTTTTCTTTTTCTGTACTTTCACCTAACAATTTAATAAACAAATGGCACCGTATATTATTTCTTGGCCTTTTGGCTGGGAGCAAAGTGTAGTATCTGTTCTGATACTAACTACACTTCATCTTTTCTGTTTTCGATCAGTGAAAGAAAAAATCCTTCTAGACTGAGGCAATTTTTATTTTTTTGTTCCTATCTAGAGTGCCCTTGTTTTTGGAGAGCTGGATTTTCCCCACATTAAAAACCGAGGTACATGCACTTATGTTACCGAGCTAAAATAATAACGTTATTATTTAGACAGCCCTTCTTAACATGAGAAGGGAATCTTGTATCTATTCTGTACTTTCACCTAACAATTTAATTGAAAAAAAAAAAGAAAAGATATCCGAAAATCAAAATTTAGCTTGAAAATACGATTTAAAAAAATAGCACGGTAACATAAGTGCATAAGCACCAAAACCAACGTTGTGTCTAAATCTGCCCTCGTGGGAAGGCAAGTAAATAGGAACAAAGGATACTGTAAAACTAAATAAAATCTGAAAATCCTATGTTAAAAAAAAAAAAAAAAATTACCACGGTCCATAAACTACATAATTGGTACTTACCGTGTTGAAATAATATTATTTTGAAAGCCATTCTTAACATGGGGAGGGGAGAGTGTTTTCAATAAAAAAAGATGTGAAACTTGAATTCAACTTGAAAATACTATTAAAAAAAAAATAGCGTGCCATAAGCACCAAAAAATTACTCTGAATAATAAAAAAAGTTGATGCCTATGCACTTTCGTTACCGCGATATTTTTAAAAATAGTACTTTCAATTTTTTACGATAGCTTTTATATTAAATTAAGTGAAAGTAGAGAATAGTTACAAAACACCCTCCCCATGTTAAGAATGGCTTTCTAAATAACGTTATTATTTCAGCACGGTAACAAAAGTGCATAAGTACCAAAAAGTTGATAAAAAACGAAAATAAAGCTTTATATTATAAAAGGGGCTTTTATCTTAATATTCTATTGCAGTTTCACAGTAAATTCATTTTTTTATCCCACCCACATGTCTACAATTTGAGCTCGCATTCTAACGCATTAGTATTATAGGCGTGTGGTGGGATTCTAAAAATACACGCGTCGTGGTCGGGGTTACTGTGAAACTGCAGCAAAGTGTTAAGCTATAAGTCCCTTTTTAAATTTATTTATTATTAAGAAGCTCTATCTGAAAGGTTATTGAGCATTTGGTATTTTTTTTTACGACCTGCCCCAGCGCGTAGTATAAACGCCCTCAATCACCCCATGTTTAAGAACGGCTTTCGGAATAACCCCCTCAAACCTCCCCCTGTTAAGAGCAGCTTTCGAGGTTTGGGGGTTGTTAGGGTTATTCAGAAAACCGTTCTTACAATGGGGAAGTTGGGGTGTTTATAATACGCTGTGGCAGTGTGGCACTGTGGCACGTCGTAAAAATTTACCGAGCATTTTGAGTGTACGAATCGGATCTTTTCCGACTCCCGAGAAGTTGATATTTGTTTTAGCCTATATATTTTATATTATAGGATATATTTTATATTATAGGATATGTTATAAATTAGGTGCTTATGCATCGCGCTATTTTTTGAAAATAATATTTTCAAGTTAAATTCAATTTTTACGATATTTTTGTTTATTAAATTGTCAGGTGAAGGCACAGAATAGTTACAAAACAGTAACTTCCCTCCTCTCCTCATGTTAATAATGGGTTTCTCAACAACGTTATTATTTCGGCGCGGTAACATAAATGCACAAGTACTAGTCGTAGCATCCTTTTGTTTTAAATAAGCATTTATGTGCCGCTACACATTAATGAGCATGTTTCGGTCAGCCAGATACAACTAACTAGAGACCTCTTCATGCTGCTTATACAAAAGTCCGTAAACGATTTACGGACCTGGAGAGGTCTCTAGTTACTTGTAACTGGCCGACTGAAACATGCTCATGAATATGTAGCGTCATATAAATGCTTATGTAAAACAAATAAAAAGTATATCTTGCCCTCCTTCGGTATTGAGCACTTTTGTATGAACCTTGTTAAAAATTCATTGGTTGCTTGGACCCCCAAAATCAAGAGATTAGACCATTCTAATCCAATCCCTGTTGATTTTGCGATGAGAGTTCAGTTCTGTGCAGTTCTAGGAGGTCCACCCTCCCAGACTTTGCCTTCTCTCTTCAAGAATTGGTTAGTTTATTGCTAATTGCCTAAGGCGTCCTTACCGGAGAATGCCGACGGGGCTGCCCAAGCACTTTTTGCACATCAGAATATCCCTCCTCTGGGGCGCTAACTTCTCAATCCCGCTTTCCGACCCTGGTGTCTACGTTCTTGTAGTGGTGGGTGGAGGACTAAACAACCGTCACTTCAGAAAAATATTAACAATAAAATGGAATTATGGTTAAAAATATCCAAAAGTAAAAACCATTGAATTTCACGAAGTTGTTGATAGTGATCAATAAAAAGAGCAGGATATTATTTTATTCAGTTTAAACAAAATTACCATTAGTCGCTACAATAAATCTATTGTTTCAATTTTAAAAAGACATCGTCAGGCGACCATAAGCCTTAAATTTTAATAGAGACCAGTCCTTTAATGAAAACCTAAATTGAATAAAATTATAGGTAATTCTGCATTTATGAACCAGCAATTTCCACAAAGTTAGGTGAGAGTGCCCGGTAGATGATGGGAGTAACCGGAAATGGCCGGGTGAGCCTTATTACAAAAAACACAAATTGTTACACTCTCCTTCCCATATTAAGAATGGCGACGACCACTGAAATTCATACACTGGAAAATAATGTCTTAATATCCAGAAAATTACTTGTTGACTGTCTCCGGTTCTTCCTGTCAGCCACCAGGCACACCTGAGTAACTTTGTGGAAAGAGTTCATAGATGCAGAAGTACCATGTATATATATATATATATATATATATATATATATATATATATATATATATATATATTATTTTTAAAATGTAATTATCCACTGACACGTGTTTCGTCGTCTACGACTCATCAGAGTGGCTGTATCTAGCGAGATTCGAAATCGGGACCCAACGGTAATGAGCCTAAACCCTTACCCCTGGACCATCTCGCCAGCTGTCTGGATATATCGCGATTTACTTAGATGTTGTTTTGTTTTTTGGTTTTGGCGATATGTTTTGAATGAATCACTAGCATGGGCGCCCAGCGTTGCCCAAGTGTTTGGATGTGTATAAAAAAAGGTGGTAGTAGGAAGGCAGGCTCGAACCCGTACCACAAAGGAGGAAAAGAACGGGGTAAAACCTAACGTTTATGCTGTTACGACCACTGCCAAACCGGAAGCGACATTTTTTTAAAATTAGGGCTAGACAATCTAAAGGAGAGGATAACTTTCAAAAATATCTGCGAAGAAAGTGACCCCTCTGTAGAAAAGTGCCTTGTTGAAGGGGAAGATATTAATGTTTTTAGCCAATTTTTCGATATTTGTCGTATGAAAGATAAAACTTTAAAACGATACTGATCTTGGTAAAATCCGTCGCCCATATTGAAAGTTTAAGGCAGACATGCAAACAGACATGGATACATTTATATATTGGTAGCTAAACATTTTCGACCCAAACTGATGAAAAAGCTTGCCCTATCTCTGAATACCTTTTATGTAAAATTTCAAATATTTAGACCAGAAATTGTCTGAGCAATTTGGAAGAGGCCGCAGAGGTCAATTTTTAAAAAAATTTGACCCCTATTATGACCCCTTAAAATTTATTGTTTTGGGCTCAAATCAAGTTATTAAGTTAGATCCATGTCCAAGGAACCTATCTCTAAAATTTCAAGTGCGTAGACCCAAAATTGTCAGAGGAGTTTGGTAGAGTTCTCAAAGGTCAAATCGTTGAACTTTGACCCCTTAATCGCCAAATTTCTGGCCAAAACCGATCACATCGATTTTCCCAAATCTCAGTAACCTGTACGTCAAATTTCGAGTCTGTAGACTAAAAATTGACAATTATTGTGTAGGGAAATGTACACAGATACACAGACACGTTCACTTTTACAGATATATAGATATAATTTTTTTTTTTTTTTTACTCATGTTCACCCCTTACAAAGCATATCATCACTTGGACGTAAGGGGCTACTATTTGGGGCCATGTCTAGGAAAGATTAACAAGATAAAAAAAAAAAAAAAGAAAGACATACTGAAGATGAAGTTTTACTTCGAAATATATTTATGAATTTCAATATAAATTTCAAACAAAATAAATGTCTGTTTATTTTGTAATAAAGCGTTATTTTGGCTTCAAACGTATATAATACATTTTTTATTTTATTCAAACTCAACCAGCGCTTCTAAGGAACAAAAATCTTAACAAGATATTTGTTTACATTATATTTAAACTTCTGCATATCAGTACAACCAGGAAATCAGGCAGCAGGAAGGGAATTCCAAAGTCTAGCTGTTCGAGAGAAGAAACTATTAGAATAGAAAGCTTTCTGGCATTTAGGGACATCAACAGTGAAGGAGTGAGATCTTATTGCTAAACGGGTTTGTCGGGTATATGTACGTCGAGGGGGTACAAGTGAAGCAAGTTCATCAGAACACATTCCATTAAAATATTTGTTAAAACAGGAACAGTGATGCAATATTGCGGCGATGAGACAGGAGGTGGAGCTTAGTTGATAAAGTGGGACCGATTAGATTGACAACTCTTTTTTGGACCTTATCTGAGGGAGAAACTATTGGTAGATGCACCGCCCAGATGTGGCAACAATACTCCATGCGTGGGCGAATGGTGGCCTTGTAGAGGTACAGAGTACTCTCAGGTGTGAATAGTCTTCTAGCTCGATAGAGGGAACCCACGTTCTTTGCAGCAGCCTTTGCAATGTCCTGTATGTATTTGTTCCAGTTCATATTGCCCGCAAATGTTAAGCGAAGGAGTTTGAAGGTAGAATTCTCAGGTAAGGTGGTATTTGGTATGGATATAGGCGGTTGGGGAGGCATCTTGTAATTGTTAAAGGAGAGCAGCTTAGTTTTACTAGCATTAAATGTCACCATCCATTTGTGGCCCCATTCCACTGTAGTCTGGAGGTCATTTTCTAACGATTCTGCCATTGTCTTAGATTTATGTACATCTGTTCTTCCCTCATGCATGTTATAGAGCATTGTATCATCAGCGAATATACCCATCTCTGACACAATATTATCAGGGAGGTCGTTTATGAATATTAGGAATAATAATGGTCCAAGGATCGACCCCTAAGGCACTCACGCATTAATGATATGCTGCTTGGATGTACGTCCGTCAATGACAACCTGTACACATCTATTTTCTAAGAAGGATCTAATTATATTTAGTATACATCCAGTTATACCATAGGATTTAATTTTCATTAGCAGCCCTTTATGCCAGACTTTGTCAAAGGTCTTGGATATAGCAAGGAATATATATATATATATATATATATATATATATATACACAGACACTAGCAGGCTGCCCGGCATTGCCCGGTCGTAGAATATGCTTAAATGTGCTATTTTGATTAATGCAGATTTCATATTTATTAGTATATTGGACCCAATATATAAAAATGATTTAAAAAGTAAAAAAAAAAATAAAAAGTGACTACTGTACCAACCACAACCGTAAATCGAAATCAAAACTTAGGATTTATTTTTTCTCTGACGTTAATGCCTGACCTATGGAGACCTGTTTGCTGCAAGGCTAAAAATTAAAACCTGAACCAATAGCTATTACGTTGCGAATGCATATTGCATTTCGACCTTCACCTGGCAAATTCCATTTTTTTAATGTTCACACTTTTTCACCGGTTTTCCCCTGCTAAAACCCAAATATAAAGTTTTGCATGGGTTTGAATACTCTATATTAAGTTTAATGTTTATATACCAAAAACTGACAGAGGAGTTTGGTAGGCAAATTTTTTAAACAAATATATATATATATGCATGCATATATATAGAAAGAGGTTTTTGTTTACTATAACATTTTTACGCAAATATTACGTAAGTATAAATCATGTAGAATATCTGCATGAATATAATTACGCGTAATAGTTAACTAAATATGATCATTCCATAAGAAAACCGGAAAAAACTAATAGGGAATTTTTTTAAATTTTTTTTTACATAGGCATCACCACTTATCAAGGCTCAGGAAGCCACTCGAGGATAAGGGTTAAAGAGTGTACAGTAGTCAATTGGACAACATAGTAATCGTTAGTAATGGAAATTCGGTAAATTTGTTCACAAGTGGAACAGGTCATCAGGAACTTGTTTACGTTAGACTTGAATACAACCATATTGTAGTCAGCTGGAAAGCAGGAAAACGGAAGACAATTCCACAGGCGTGCAGTTCTCAGAAAGAAGCTTTGTTCATGGAATATACGTTTAGGTTTAGGCACAGATAAAGAGTGGGGAGAATTATTGATAGTGTTTTCAGCTAGACTAGTGCTTCTTGTGAAAGTTTGGCGAGGGGGGACCATAGACTGAAGCTCAGTCGAACACTTTCCATGAAAATAACGATACAGTCGAGACAAACTCGCAACATCTCTTCTGTGAGATAGAGGTTGCAGGGAAGAGAAAAGGATATCACCTACGAGACTACAAAGTCTATTTTGAACTCTATCAAAGCAGGACAAGTCCTTTCTAGCAGCTCCTGCCCAGATGTGGCAACAGTATTCCATCCTTGGACGTATCTGGCTCTTATATAGATAGAGAATTTCATCAGCAGTGAGATCTCTACTGGATCGATAGAAAGATCCCATTGCGTTAAATTAAAATGAATGTTTAAAAGAATATGCAGACGAACAAGATCTTTTGCAGATGAATGCAATTCAATGATCCATATATAACAAAGTTGTATTTTCTTTTTTAAATAAATAGAAAAAAGGGTTTTTAATATGAATGTCAATATAAAAAGCCCCAAATTTATAGGAGTGCATGTAAAGGTTAGGAGCAATTTGTAAAAATCACGGTCATGGATGAACCCAAGAAAAATAGTTTCATGTTGTTTTTGTTAAATATTATCTATTAATAATAATAATAATAATAATAGAGAAATTCATACGAGTATCGTTTTTAGATAAATACGACATCAGGTCAAATTCGGTGGCCATTTTTTTTTTTTTTTTTTTTTTTTTTTCGCCTCGGCTATTTCACTTTTCAGGCATACTTTTCTCAATTTTAGATGCAGAATGCTAACTGGATTTTTAATCGAAATGATTTATTATTTAGTAAATATATAACGAATGCAACAACATAAAATTATTTTTAGTGCCTAAAGATTTTTTTATCGTTTTCTTTGGTCGCAATCTTTATAAATTGCCAAAAGAGGTATGTTTTGCTTGTGCAGTTTACGTGCCGAGTTATTTATTTATTTTTATTATTATAATTTTTTTTAAATAGAATTTTCAATTTCAAGTTTTCCGGTATCTTTATTAAATTCTTAAGTGAAAGTGCAGAATAGTTATAACAAAAATAAACTCTTCCCGTGTTAAGAATGGCTTTCTAAATAACGTTATTATTCCAGCACGGTCAGTAAAGAGCACGAGGACCATAGTATATCCAACATTCATTCATAAACTAATTTAACCGATCATCGATTTTGGAACACAGTTGCTAGGTGTACAGATGGATAATGTGGGCTATATTTAGTCTAATTTAGCTTGGTGAAAACGGTTGTGGATGGAAGTCCTTTATAAAAACCAAATCCTTCTGATTTTTAAAAAATTTTAACATTAGATATTAGACATTAATTTGTTACAAAGTGTAATTTCTTTGGAATTTTTTAGAGTGAGTTTATAAGGCTTAGTATGGGTATAACCTCTTGGTTGAAAATTTAAATATTTCAGATTTACATTAAATTTATATATCATTTAATGACATTTCAGTAAATTTTTATGCTATACATATCCACATATGGTAAAAATGTGTTTATTCAATTATATGTCACCCTTTTATTTATACCAATCCTTTTATTTATGAAGCTTGATGTATGTTAAATATAACTACAGAATATATAAAAATAAATTAAAAAAATTTTTTTTATATTCCAAATTGCAAGATGTTGTCCATCTTACCGTTTATTTCTTTCAAAATGTTAAAATGTTCAATTCTTGACAGCACCTGTTTTGTAGCGCAGAAACAATCATATTATTATGTCAATTTTGGAATCTTGGTTCCCTTAATTTCGATTTCTTCCTAAAAGCACATAATGGATTTGGATCAACATTAGAATAAGGGAACAACGAGGATACTAAAAAGAGCTCTCGGTTGGTTTCAATAAAAAGTAAGGCAATGTTGGCAACTGGTTTGGCTGCCCCATACTCAGCGTTACAATCTTCAAAGGAAGAAAATTAAACAAAAAACCCCCAAAAAACAAACGATTTCATTGTCATCAAAAATTACACACTAAAGAGTAGCAACCTTGGTTGAAGTGAGTGTCCCTAATAATGGCGGTCTGAACAGAGCTGAAAGAGAAAAACAGACCAAATACCAAGGTCTCATGTATGATATGAAAAGAAACTGGAATCTTAAGGAGATATCAATCATACCAGTTATTATAGGTGCCACAGGGCTTATGAAGAAGAACCTGAAGTCCTACCTAACTAATATTCCTGGTGAACCAAGTGCAAAAGAGATCAAGACAATTGCAGTTAAGGGAACAGCGAGGATACTAAAAAGAGCTCTCGGTTGGTTTCAATAAAAAGTAAGGCAATGTTGGCAACTGGTTTGGCTGCCCCATACCCAGCGTTACAATCTTCAAAGGCAGAAAATTAAAAAAAACCCCAAAAAACAACCGGTGGTATTTCCTGGAGTCTAGCCGGTCTGGATGACAAGTCTCCCTAGATTTCCAGTACTCTCCACCTCTTTCTATAACCTTTGCAAATGAATTTACATTATCGCAACAGTCGTTTGCTATTGATTTCTTGCTGGCAATAAGCCTTCTCAAAATCCCAGATTTATTTATTTATTTTAAGAACGTTTCTCAACTTTGAACTTTTTAGGGGCTGTTTAATTTATATTATCGAATCCTTACCTTAATCTAACCCTAACGTAATCATTCGCATGCTTAGTGTCGTCTGCAGTCTTATATATTTTCACGTCTTTTAAATTGTAAACTGTTAGTAATTTCCGGTCTGTTCCCTTGCAATCGGAAGTAATTGTGTCTTTATAAAGATCCTGTTATGCATAAGCACCATTTGGTGTTCACGCATTAACTTTTTACGATCCATTGCATGTTGTCTGCCATAACACGTTATTAGAAATAGATCTTGGCCTTTTGGTCAAGATCAAAGTGTAGTATCTGTTCGGCAGATACTGCAAGCTATGACTAGCTATGACTAGCAAAGACCAGATGTGGGGGCAACCCCACATGTCTGACCTTTAACCAGCTCCCATTTCCCACCTCTCGGGAGCTGGTCCCCTTTTCCCCTTCCCCCTCCCTTCACTCCTCACATTAAAAATCGGCCTTGTGCCTAATTTGCTCGGTGGGGGAGCAAATAAATACCATCTGTTCCGGCAGATGCTGCAAGCAAAGACCAGTTATGACTAGCAAAGACCATATGTGGGGGTAACCCCACATATCTGAACTTGGTCAAGGTAGGGATCACCCTACGACCACAGTTACTATCCAGCTCCCATTTCCCACCTCTCGGGAGCTGGATCCCCCTTTCCCTCCCCCCTCCCTCTCTCTCCACATTAAAAAACGGCCTTGTGCCTAATTTGCTCAGTGGGGAAGCAAATAAATACAAAGATCAAAGTGTAGTATCTGTTCCGGCAGATACTGCAAGCAAAGACCATATGTGGGAGCAATCCCACATATAAGACTTTGGTCAATGTAGGGGCAACCCTTCATACCAATTGTCACTATCCAGCTCCCATTTCCCACCCATCGGGAGCTGGTCCATTTTTCCCTCCCCCTCCCTCTCTCTCCACATTAAAAAACGGCCTTGTGCCTAATTTGCTCAGTGGGGGAGCAAATAAATACCTCAAAGTGTAGTATCTGTTCTTCAGATGCTGCAGTGCATTTTTTATTTTTGTACCTTTTCTCCACGTTGAAAAACGACCCTGGTGTCTAACTCTGTCCCGTGGGGAGGCATTGTAAATAGGCATTAGAAATAGACGGTGTGGGTCAATTTGACAACAACACCCAATTACGTTCCACGATTGTTTTTCATTTCAATATTGTGTTTAAATATAATAAATAAGAATATCCATAAACTGATGTTTTTTTTTTGTTTTTTTGCAAATGTTTATTTCACTTGAGATTACCGTTCCACGATTTCTTGTTTTATTTCATTTTCGCACAAATTTTTGATAAAGAATGTTGCTAAATAAACATTTATTTGAAAATAAAATCAGTTTTCACATCTGAGCTCCAATCTATGGTATCCTCTTGCCAAACTTTCACAAAAAAAAAACACTCGACTACCTACAACCGCTATCAAAAGTTTCCCCCACTCTCTATCTACGCCAGTGGTTCTCAACCTTTTTTTACTCATGGCCCCCTTTTCCCTTCTTTTTATCTTGGTGGACCCCTTCATAACTGTTGGTCATAAGACAATCTTCTATTTTTCACTAATATAAATTTTGAGGTTTTAATAACCCAAGAAATATTATATAATTAAGCTTTATTTTTAAGTAAAACTAATTTAATGCAAATAAAGTATCCTACAACAACTATAATAATTATGATAATAATAATGATAATAATCTAAATTAGAGTGATAATAATTCTTTACCAATATCTTGTATTGTATTTTGTTATGTTTTGTCTGTGGACCCCCCAGAAATATTCCAAGAACCCCGGTTATGCCTAAATCTAAACGCAGATTCCATGAACAAAGTTTCTTTCCCAGAACTATCAGCTGATTACAATATGATAGCTTTCAAGTCTAATGTAAACAAGTTCTTGTTGAGCCGTCCCCTTAAATAATCCAAATTCTACCAAATTGAAACCATTAACGATTACTACACTACCATCTGACATTCATTAACCTTTATCCTCGAGTGGCCTTCGGGGCCTTGATAAGTGGTGACTCATTTGTAAAAAAAAAAAAAATCTGATTGCCCACCAAAAAAAAACAAAAACAAATAGCCGACAGGATGGCACGGTGTGAATTTTGTCTAGTTCAATCAAAAATATAAAAGAAATAGAGACTATGTCCATTTGCGAATGTGAGATATTACGATCTGAGAAGTATGCGAAAACTTCCGGAATCTAACAGACACGAGAAGCCCGATACAAAAAGCCATTCGTGGACATACACAAACACACGCGCCTATTTTGCTTTTTATATATTAGATGTATATATATATATTTTTTTCATAGAAATCGCTTCAGACAAAGCGTTGAGTCATGATGTAATGAACTAATAAGAATGAAAGATGAAATGCCTATTGAACTTTATCTTGAAAAGAGCAGGGCTATAAGTAGGAGGAAAACAGTCAGCAGGGAGCGAGTTCCACAAGATTGCAGTTCTTAGAAAGAAGCTACTGGAATAGGAAGCTGTATTACAATGAGGTTATGATAGACCACTAGACCAA
The DNA here is from genome assembly GCF_053919585.1 of Euprymna scolopes. Classification (NCBI taxonomy): domain Eukaryota; kingdom Metazoa; phylum Mollusca; class Cephalopoda; order Sepiida; family Sepiolidae; genus Euprymna; species Euprymna scolopes. The sequence continues at coordinate 60,565,570 of NC_136522.1, forward strand.
TGAGTCAAACGAGCTGGAACAAAGGAAGCAGGTAATAGATTAGACGTGATAATATTATTTATAAATAAGATCAAGGCTAGCAGTATCATATCTATGAGAGAGAGGTTGTAATAAAGAAGAAAGGGTGAGAGCCAACCAAATTACAAATATATTTCTGTACTTTATCAAGAACCTTTAAATGGGACGGAGATTCACCAGCCCAAATATGACAACAGTATGTAGTTTGACGATAGATTTGTAAAGATAGAGATTAGCCTCAAATGAGAAAGTCTATCCCTCCATCACCTTGAGTCCCTGGAGGGGCATAGGCCATCCACAACTTTGTAGATGCTTTTGTAGTGAGGAATTCTTTTTTCGGGGTGAGGGTGCCTGCCCCACGCACAACCTTCCCAGAAGGTACATACTAGTGTTGGGATGATTAATCGAAATCGGAAAAATCGGAGCTTTTTGCAGTATCAGAATCGGGGAAAATTTGAGTCTATTATCCGATGCCAAAACCGATTCCTTTAATTATTTATTTTATTTGATTTTGATTTTTTTTTTTTTTTTTTTTTTTTAAACATCTCTAACTTCTTGTAGTAATAATAAAGTAATAAATATTTATTAATTTTAAACTTCCAATAAGACTAAAATCTCTCGATCATCCCTTCACAAACGTGTTTTTACGTTTGAGAAAATACATGCACATTTAAGATGTGTTTTTACAGTAATCGGATAAAATAACAATTTTATAGTATAATGTTTAGAGATTTATAAGTAATTGGAATCAGTAATTGTATCGGAATTGGGAATTTAGTAGGTAATCGGTAAATGTATCGGTATCGGAAAAAATATTGGAATCGTCCCATCACTAGTACATACAGCGCCTCGCCTTCCCAAATTGTCTCCCATCTGGTACTGGCCAGGCTCAACGTTGCTTAACTTCGGTGATCTGGCGAGAACCAGTGTATCAAAATGATTGTGCCGTACAGGTGAGAAAGTGTTTAGAGTGATATGATTATCATATTCTAAAGCAGCGATTTTTTTTATGGAAAATTTTGTGAAGTAAAGGGGTCACCACATAAACTGAAAGAGATATGGGGTTATTTATCCCTCTCCTGCACCGGGAAGATGTATCACTATGTCTGGAAAGTGGGATTTGAAAAACTAGCACCCTAGAAGAGAAGAGCACTCTGGCTTGTAAAACCATACCTGGACAACCACGTCGGCATTTACGGTAGGGGTGCTTTAGGTGTTTGACAATAAACTATGTAACAGAATGTGGACACGCGTATGCAAATGATGAGCCACGTGCAAAGAAAAAGACTATAAAACTAGTGTGTGCACAAACCAGCGAGCACGTTCAAGATCATATTACAAACGTTGGTGATGTTCGAGAGGACAGGCGTCAAAAAAGACAAGCACATTTGGAATCGCATTTTATTCGGAAAAGTACCCAGAAATAAATGTTGTTATTAGTCGAGTTATTACTTGTTTTATGTTCTTTGCGACATAGACTGTATACAGTGTATGGATCTTATGTGTAAATATGTACAATGTTACAACTAATCTTTTCTTAAAGGATCAGAAGGCAGTGCCTAAAACTGCACAGATTACAGGACCATACACCTTAGCCAACAGAAGAAGTGATCTCAACAATGACCTAGACTCTGGTATCTTTTGGGGCTGAACTAACTGAAATTGAGATCCAAGGTCTTAAGAAAGCTCTGTCTTGAAATATGTGTGGGATCTTTGATAGTGGCTGGGAATAGAGTAATCCGTAATGCTGTTGTTTGGATGGAACCCTAGTGCCTCATCAGTGTTTTGTGTTATTTATGATGGCTTTCATCCTAGAATTCTAAGTTGCGATTTTTCTTGAGTTGTCACAAATCTCCAAATATCTTGAAGATTCTTCATCTGTCCATCTTTGGTGGAACTGATCTATTATGCCGGACCAAACTCTAAATTGAACTCATGTCCGAATTCTCAAACTGAACTTTCCAATCTTACAGACGACTGCCAAAAAACAGCTGTATGCTGCAAGTTATATTGAGAGTGTGGTCCGTTAAGGGTGCGATTTCCTCCTCTGTTAATCAATTAACTCATGCCACCTTGATTCTTGATGAAAAATGATTAATCAATCATATATGCCAGATCGACTAACCTGACTTGATTCCAAGGACAGAAATGATTTCATATCTCGACAATATCTCATGGTCTATGAGTCAACACTTTTGAGTCGACAAATTCTCTTGTCATCAGCTGAAATCTTAAAGCGAATTGACATTTCTCCTTTTATTCCAAAATAAATCTTAAGCTCAAACAATAATTTCTCTTTCTGGCCAATCTCTTACCCAGCCAAACACACATATACAACCACCTTATCTCTACTAGTGGATGTATCTAATGTAATCAGGGCGTGTAGGTATTATAGCAATTAGCAGACGGATTCATCCCCACCTCACTTGGACTAGGGGTTGAATCTCCTTGGACTAGCTACACCGGTGAGGCACTGGGGTTCCTCCAAGTGACAGCGTTGTAACTCTAATTAGAGCGATATATGCATAAATATGAGAGATTGGATTGATCATGAAAGATTTTGGAAAACAGTTGAAATGGTTGCGATTTTTCACGATGAAATCTTACAGTTGTACTCCTCTCCAAAAAAAACCTGTGAACTATCTGTTTTGGAGGCTATCGATCTAAAACTTGTGCAGTAAAGTGTGCCAATCTGTGCTGGGTTTGAAAAAGCATATGAGAGTCGACAAAAATACTTGAATGACTAATGGGGAGAGTTTGAATGCCTACTAGACACTCTCTTTGAGTGTCTAAGGTCTCTTTGCACAAGGGTTTCTCAGGACAACCTGACATTAGGATATTTTTCCCTACAAGTCAACCCTGACCAAATATTCCAAATCGCATAGTATCAGCAGCACAAATAAGATCTTGGTATGACTAACCCACATTAGCTTTTACGAGGAATGGTGCACCTTCTCCAAGTGATATTACCTCAAATAATAGCATGAAGCTGGAGACTCCACCAGAGTAGATGAATTCTTGTCTTCAGATTCAGTAAGACCAAGAGACCAGAAGAAGGATGTACTATAAACCTATTTAAATGGTCCATCAACGTTCCCTAGTAAGGCCACCTCAGGTGATTAGCAATAAATTAACCCCTTCTCATAGAGAGAAGGCAATATCTGGGAGGGTGGACCTTCTAAAACTGCACAGGACTAGCAAGATACCACAGTCAGCGGCAAGAGGTCATTTTAAAAATAGCTCAAACTCTGTTGACTTTGGTGCCGAGGTCAAAAAGATCCCTGGCCCTGTGTTATTATGTCCACAGCGTTTATGCCAATGTAATCACTGACCGTTTTTTAGGTGCAGATTTTCTAACTTGAAAACTTTTTTGATAGGTTTCTAAGTTGGACAAAATGCATCTGAGGAAGGCTGTGGGTTACATCAGCCGAAACAAGATAAGAATAGTAATTTGAATAATCTATTACTAATGGAGATTTGGTTTCTCTCTATTTGAGCTTATCTATATACTAACATGCTGGTCATAAAATACGCTTAAATATCATATTTTACTTTATGCAGATTCAATATTATTACTGAGCCAATTCTCTATTGATTATTATATTGTACCAATATATAGTAGTGATTTCAAAAATTATTAAAATGTCTCGAGTATTTCAGCTTAGAATGGAAACCAAAACCTTTAACTTACCAGCATTATTCGTTACCATCTGAAGTAAGTCCATATGCATATAAAAAACTTAAAAATTACGTTGTTAAAGGTATAAATGTATATTTGTGCATACATAAAAGTAAGATATTTAGTCGACTTACACCTACCAAGTTCCAATTTTTTTCAATTTTAATCCTTTAGCAGCCATTTTTACTGTCTTAAAAGCAAATCTAATTTATTCTGCAGGTCTAAATCCCCTATATATCAAGTTTCAAGTAGGTAGATCAAAAATTGACATTAACTTTACTGAAGTCATGTCGAAATTGGTAATATATCCAAAAATTACGAAAAAAACAATGATAGTGTGTGTGTGTGTGTATATATATATATATATATATATATATATATATATATGGGATGTTTTTCAATTATCTAGAAAAAGAAGGAAATAAAAATAATTTTTTTTTTTACGTTCCAAGTACTCCATTAGAAAAATTGTGTTTGTAAATCAATTAAACTCTTGCAATCACTACATTAGTTTCCCCCCCCCTCCAAGAAATTTATGCTAGTCTTAATATTATTAAATCATGGTAATAATAACTAGCAGGGACGCCCGGCATAGCCCAGTCATAAAATACGCTTAAATATGATATTTTAATTCTTGCAGATTTCGTATATAGAGTTAATGTTCTATCGATTTTTTAAAAATATTTTATAAAGTTGCGATTTCAAAAATAAAAAAATATATCCATATGATTTGGGTGCATCAGCTTGAATTGAAACCAAAACTTATGAAGATTTCTGGATAAAAATTATTTATTTAAAAAATAGATTACTGGAGTGCCATCAGCTATAATCGAAACCGAAACCAAAACTTATGAAGAATTCTTGGTAAAATTATTGATTACAAGAAATGGAAGTCCATAACAATTAAACGACAGTCACTTGGATGTAAGCGTGACACACAAAATAAATAACACGCGCTATCGTATTGATACTAGACTAGCGGAACCTGTGGAAATTCCACAAAGGACTCAATTCCTATGTAATATATTGATGTTAGCATTCTGTAGATGTTCAGCATAAATGGAGACGCTCTGATATTATAGTAGCTCTTTTGTTAAAACTGCAAAATATTTATCTAAGCTAGCATGGACGCCCGATAAAGCCTGACCCTAAAGTATGCTTAAATATGATTTTAATTCTTGCAGATTTTGTATATAGTATTAATGTTCTATGGATTTTTATGTTATACAGTTGCGATTTCAATATATATATATATATATATATATTTTTTTTTTTTAATTTTTTTAAAATTTTTTTTTTTATTCAATTTTCACCCCAAACAAGGCACAGTGCCACTTTGAAGTAGGGGGGCTACTATTAGGGAATTAATTTGCGGGGTCATTATATATATATATATATATATATATATATATATATATATATATATATATATATATATATATATATATTTACTTGGGTGTATTAGCTTGAATCGAAACCGAAATAAAAACTTATGAAGAATTCTTGATAAACTATTTATGACAAGAAATAAAAGAACATAAACGACCCGGATGTAAGTGTGGCACACAAAAGAACACACACGCTATCGTATTAATCTATACTCCTATGAATTCGTTTTTCTCTTGTGTGTATTGATATTCATATTAAAAACCCTCTTTTCTATGTATTTAAAAAGAAAATACAATGTTCTTATATATGGATCATGGAATTGAATTCACTAGCAAAAGATCTAGCTAATTTGCATATTCTTTTTAAACATTCATTTTAATTAATTCCCTTATTAGTTGCTTCGGTTTTCTAATGGGATAATCATCTTTAGTTAACTATTACGTGTAATTATATTCCTGCAGGTATTCTACATGATTTATATTTGCATAATATTTGCGTAAAAAGTTTATAGTAAACACAAAATTGTTTCCAGCTATATTTATGTATACATATATATTTTTGTTTAACAAATTTTGCCTACCAAACTCCTAGAGTTTTTGGTCTACAGACATGAAACTTCATATATAAGGTATTTGAATTCATGCAAAACTTTATATTTGGGTTTTAGCCCAGAAAAATTGGTGCAAAAGTGCGAAAATAAAATAAATAAATAAATAAAATTTGCCCGGCGAAGGTGGAACGCCGGCATTACACAATGCATACCGTAGTAGCTATTGGTTCATGTTTTAATTTTTAGCCTTGCAGTAAACATGTTTTCATAAACCAGTCATTGACGGCAGAGGCAAAATAAATCGTAAGCTGAACGTTTTGGTTTCGATTCTCGGTGGTGGCGCATGAGTCTTTTTACTTTTTTTTTTTTTTTTAATACTTTTTAAATCATTACTATATATTGCATCCAATCTATCTATCTATCTAAAAATGTCTGTGTGTATTTTCTCTATGGTAGTTAAGCAAGACTGATACAGAAAGGCATTACTTTACATATTCACACTTTTTAATATATACATATGCACATAACCTTATGAACAGTACATAGGGGCAGAGCAAAGCCGGGCGGAACTGCTAGTATATAGCTGCTGCTAATAATAATAATAATAATAATAATAATAATAATAATCTCTACGATTATATAAATGGAACTTTGTGAGTTCGTTTCCTATGGATTCAAAAACGGCTGGGCCGATTTTTATGAAATTTCACACAAGGGTATATTATGTGCCTGACAGCGTTCTTAGATAGGTTTTGTATCGGAATATCTTCGATAAGTATCGATAATCGAAATAATCCTATCAATAAAGGAACAGGCGTTTTTGACTAAAGTTAACACCTTACACAGCCTAACATGACACGTGCATTTAAAAAGTTTTATTATAACACAAGCAGAAAGGCTTAGCATATAAAATCAACAATAGGTTCTTTGATAAGACAGAGGCGCGTTCGAGATTACTATTTTTGTTTAGAGCACAATTGAAGTCTGATACCTGATTTTTGTGTTTTTAAACTTTAATTCAACCATTATATATTTTAAACAATCTTATAAAATCAACAGTAGGTTCTCTACAGTGCAATGTAGACTACAAAGTACTGTGAACTAAATTACTGTGAGAGGCATGGGAGCTTCCCCAGATGCACTGCAATCGATTTGATTGAAAAAATGTGCAATTTTACCGATTTCAATGACAATAAAAATATGGGAGTAGTAATAATAAAAATATTATTGAACCCCGACGAGCCGTGTTAACGGCGAAACATTGATCGATCCGTGTAGGTTCTTCCTAATGTTTATATAATTTTGTTTATAAAAGCTCTACCGACGAATTGAGCACTCTAAAAATGCATTTTTAGTTAGTGTTATCAATACATTTGTGTGTGTGTGTGTGTGTGTGTGTGTGTTTAGAAAGCATTTTTCTTCATTTAAGCAAACATTGTTAAAAATCAGAGCTGTTTAATTGCATCTTTTGTAAAACTATTTTTATTTCCTTGATTTTTTTTTCTCATCGATTTTGTGTGTGAAAATCAATGTATAAGATTTTTTACATAATAAAAAGATAAGAGAAATCGAAAAAAAAAAAAAAAATATATATATCTTTGAAAATTCGAACCACAATTTTTTAGACATGACTTTAGAACGAAATACTGATAGCGATGGTGCAAAGGGTCCTTCATCTTTGGGACTCTTTGGTATAAAGTAAAAACCTAAAAATAAAGGGCGAGTTGTGAAGAAAGTTACGTTTAAAAAAATTTTTTTTTTTTTTACACATTTTTTTTTTTTTTTTTTAAACTTAAAATTCAAAAAAAAAAAGAAAAGAAACTTAGTATTTAAACTTAGTTTTATTATTTTGTAATAAAATAGGAAAGAGTGAATCTACGCAAGGTGCTTGGCCTTTGTGTTCGTATAGAGGTATGTATTCAGGGAGGGTATAAATAAAAACGAGACGTGAAATAGATTACTGCTGCTTGTTTCTCTGCTTCCTGTCCCGGCTTTGCCGTCGTCGTCGTCGTCGTCGTGATAATAATAACTTCAGTTATGCCCGACTGAAATCTCGGACACTTTGCCCAGTTTGTTATATTTGGTCTTTTCTTAAAACGAGATTTGAGTACTGGTTTCTTCTGTGGAAAGCAACCATTTATTAAGTCGCCTGGCGAGGTCTTCTGGTTTTAACTGACCATTTATCTGACATTATCCAATGTAGCGACCATGTAAATTTGTTTGTATTAATAAAAATATATCTTGCTCCTCTTTTATTGAGTACTTTTAATAACCTCGAAATAATTATCACCAGGATTATGACAACAGCATATTCTTTTCATTGTTTTGACTCTCGAGTATATATTCGACACAGTTAATCAACCGAGAACCATGTCACTCTATATAAAAGCATATAAGATATCAACGGATACGTACTCGAGAATCAAAACAATAAAAAGTAAGTACGAGCAAAACTGGACGGATAATGATAGGAGGACCTAGTTTTGAAAGCCGATTTATCATATTTTTTGTATGTTTCCGACTACTTTTTGATTGTATTTGAAAGATTAAGGACCAAACTTAATTTCCAAAAGAGGGAAAATATTTTTACACGTGTAAAAAAAAAAAAAAAAAAAAAAAAAAGTTATGAAAAATGTTTTCATGGCGAGCTAACCAATTCAGCTAAATTTTGAAGTCATCATCATATCTTATCGCAATAGAAATTAACCCATCGCATGGCTAGCAGTATCAGAATTTTTGTAGGAATTTTTGACACCCCTAACACGAAACTGCGAATACAATATAAAAATCTCGTAATTTCTCTGTTAAAAGTGGGTTATTTATTTTCTTTATGGATTATACTTCCAAAATAAACTATTACAGTTGTTTTAAAAGTAATAAAAATATTTTTATTTTTTTTTTTAAAACAGTAATGAATTTTCCGAACTCAATATTTTTCAATTTTTAAACTCAATATTTTTCAATTTTTAAATTTTAAAAATCTATCAAAATTTTTCTATTGATTCTATTTTTACGATATTTTCAGGGTCAATGTGAAATTTTATGTTCTTTCCAATAAACCGAATATAATATTTTAGACAAACGTTTTTTTTAAATTCACGCCCCCCCATTTTCACGCCCCCCCATTTTCACGCCCCCCCCATTTTGAAATGTCTATTAAAAAGTAAATAATTAATTTATGTTTAATAGGTTTATATATCACAAATTGAAGAGAAAAGGTCAATAAATAATATATTCAAATTTAAAACAAAAAAAAAAAAATCAGTTTTTTAGAAATTTACCTGTAAAGTCCGAAGTTTAAAACCTTTTTAAAAAAAAAAAAACACATTGTTTTGTTTTGTTTTTTTTTTAAATAAAACCTTGGTCCTTACTCCTTTAATTGAAAAAAAAAATTAGGGCTTGAATTACATTTTTCGAGGAGTTATAAGCTTGGAAAGATGGGGTGGAATTATTCACTATTTTCACGAAATTTCTGACACTGCTATATGGCGGTGCTGTTTGCCCCCTTAAGGTCTTGGTTTGAGCAATGAGAACCCAATCGGCAGTTTTCCCTAAGATGGTGCATCGTTTTTACCTCTCCACATGGACATAAAGGAGGTGTCTAGGCCCACTTGTGGAGGTTGTCTTTTGTTTTGCCTACTTTGGCTCTGGCTCTATTTAGAGTCACCCAGTTTTTTCTACCAAGTAACAAACCTTCACGTGTGGTGCCCCTGTTAATTTTCGGAGACCGGTTGCTACACCACGCATAGAAATATACCCAATTTTGAAGTTAAATAAATTCATTGTAAAAATTCTTTAAAAGATGAATGTTGGTTTTCTGGGTCTATTTCAAAGATAATTAATAAAGTTCTAAGATATTGAATTAAATAATTAAAAAAAAAAAAAAAAAAAAAAAAATACCTTGCTTTTACAAAAAATTGCTTAATTAGCCCCAAAACCTAGCGATTCTGCCGTTCGCAAAAGCGCAACAAACTAAAATTTTGTAAACACGGATTATATGGAAGACCAAAAGTCTGAGACAGCCGAAAAACGTTCTGAGAATAACGTCATGTAATTAAAAGCAGAGAGGGGGCACTGGGTTTCTTTCCCACCTCCCCCAGATGTGCACCCGTACATTTCTATCTTGAACGTTTGTATCATTTTTACCATTTTTTTTTAATTCAATTATTTTTCTATGTTCCTGTTTTTAATTTAATTTTTAAAAAAATTATTGGCCAATATTATATAAAAATTATGTTACGCCGAAAGTTTCACATTCATTCAACCAAGGAAAATATTAAAATCTTACATATAAAAATTATGCCAAACCTTTAATTAAAAAAAAAAAAAGTAGAAATATTTTTTGCTATTATATATATATATATATATATATATATATTTGTGTGTGTGTGTGAAAATATTAAATAAACAATGCTTAATTCAATGATAACATTGGTAGTTCAAGAAATTAATTTTTCTTAGAGTTATATCGAATTTGTTAATACAGATTTTCTGGGCTTTTATCGTAATGTTCCAGAAAAAATTAATATTTCTTTTTTTTTTTTATTGTTACAATTTATGATGCTTTATTTTCATAAAAAAATCAAAAATAAATTTATGCATTTTTTTTTATTATTGAAAACCATAATTTTAGTAAAGTTATTTTTGTTTAAACAAAATAATACAGTTCCACTAAGATTTAAATAAAAATAATATTCCGTGGTCATTATTTGATAAATACTGAAAATTTCATTAAAATTGATTAATTTCCTGATTTTTTTTTTTGTGTGTGAATTTTTAAGTAAAGGGAGGGGTCAAAATGTTTATACATTTTGAGCATCGGCATAAAATTTTATAAGGACATAGGCTGACGAGGATGAAACGTGGAATTTTGTGTAGCTTAATTGCCATATATATTTTCATAACTTATATGTGATCACCAAATTTCTGGTCTCTTACATATAGAAAAATAACTAATGGGTGCTTTTTAAGATAATCGACAGATGGATTTTTTTTTTAATATGTGATTTTAAGCGAGAACAACAGTACTTGTCATGTCGAAAATAGTAATATATTAAAAAATATTACGAAAATTCATAAAGTAGAATAATTGCTGTTGTGGTTTTAGTAAAAGAATCTATAGCTATCAGCTTAAACAAAACGTCGGCCATTAAAATTACAAAAAGGGAGATAAGTATATCCCTTGTATTCGCAATCTTCAAGGTATTCCACATGTATGGAAAATACTGTTTCCCCCCAATCTTCCCTAAAAATTACTTTTAACTATAAATAATTTCCTACTTGGTGAATTTTCGTAATTTTTGAATATATTCCCATAGAGATCCCTTGAAGTAAGAGAGCCTTCTACTCCAGTAGTTTCTGCCCCAGAACCGCTAGACTTTAGAATTTCCTTCCAGGTCCCTGCTTCCCCGACTGTACTGACATGCAGAAGTGTAACATGAACCGACATCTTGCTGCCCAACTCCCTACACAGTACCCCTGATGCTTATGTACCTGATAGTAGCCTCCTACAACAAAGTGGCAATGTGCTTTATTTGGGGTGAAAATGCATATATATATATATATATATATATATATATATATATATATATATATATATATTAATTATTTTTTTACTATAATAATTAAATTAAATATATATATATATATATATTACTATTTTCGACACAAGTAAATACTGTTATTTTTGCTTAAGAATCAACCTGTCGACTATAATCAACATTAATAAACACCAACTATTGTTTTGTTTCTAAAAAAAAAAAAAAAAATTTTTTTAAATCGGATATCGGTTGGGGTGGGGGCGATAATTGAAAGACTACAGTGATCAAAAACGAGGTGGCTATGGCATTCGATGTTACACCGGTCATCTAATATCACGTGACCTAAATTTTCCGAGGCCAGAAATTTCATACACAAGCCCCCCCCCCCCCGAAATAAAAATAATAATTCTATTTTTAGATTTTATTTTTGATTTCAATAAATATTCGATTAATTTCAGTCAGTGGTCGTTTAACTAAGAATTTTACTTCCGTTTTGCACGGACCGTTTTGCTTTACGTTGAAATGCCCCTAAAAAGCCTCTTCTGATTAATGTTTACCAGTTAAAAACTATTCTATTATTCTGAAAAAAAAAAAAAACGACTGAGTTCGTGTGCTTATTTTAAAACTGGTAAACGTTAACCAGGAGGGGCATTTTCAGGGCATTTAATGTAAAGCACAACAGTCTGCACAAAACTGAAGTAAATCCTCTGTAAACAATCACGGACTGAACTTGGCACCCCTCCCCCTCTCCAGTGTTAATGTTCATCAAAGTTACGTCGAGGCGATAAAAAACACATGAGATATTGTGTAATTATGTAATTTAATACAGTAATTTACAAGCAGATTCATTTCACCAGTAAGAACGATCACTTATTTCAGAACCGGTGTCAACGTTCAAAATTCCCTTTCTTTGGGAAGAACCAAGTTTATGGTTTTGGAAGAAGGGAAAGTCACGTGGTGTTGGGAACGTCCGAAATACGATGGATTTTTATTTATTTATTATTATTATTTTTTTTTTGTATGGATCCATAAGTTGGCATTGGTTTCCCCGATAATTTTCTAGTCAGAATTTGGTGCCTGTTTAGATAGTCGCGGCAGATCGATTAAAAAAAAAAAATGTGGGGTTTCAGCAAAAACAATAGTACTTACTTAATTGTTATATCGAAAATAGTAATATATCCAAAAATTACGAAACTTCAATGAGTAGAAAATTATTCATAGTTATAAGTAATTTTTGAAGGAAATTGGGAAAATTGCATTTTTATGGAAAATTGCATTTTTACTAGTTGTGACACCTTGAAGATTGCGAATACAGGGAACACTTACTCCCCCTTTTCGCCACTGTAATGGCTTCCAACATTTGTTGTCTATACTTAAAAAGTTTTTTTTTGTGTGTTTGTTTTTACTAAAAACACAAGTTTTTCTATTTGTTGAATTTTCGTATATACTAGCAGTTCATCATGGTTTTGCTCGGGCCCTATGTACTGTTCATAACTTTATGTGCATATGTATATATATATATATATTAAAAAGTTTTACTCATATCCCGGTAACCTACATCTACAATTTCAAGTGTTTAGACCAAAAATTGGTGGAGGAATTTGGTAGCGTTTTCAAAAGTCAAATCGTTGAACTTTGACCCCTTAACAGCCAAATTTCTGACCGAAAACTGATTTAAAAGATTTTCCCAAATCTCAATACCCCATATGTCAAATCTCGAGTCTGTAGACTGGAAATTGACAGAGTAGTTTGGTAGGAAAATATACACAGACAGACAGACAATTTCACTTTTATAGATTGTACACCAACAAGTACTCTATAACAGAATCCCCTCCAGAACTTCTAGTCTAACGTTTTTAAAAATATGAATCTTAATTATTCTGTTTCTAAAAAAAATAGTTTCTTCCAGATCAGAGAATTCAAATCGGTTGATCAGTTTTCGATAATTGGTAATGGAATTGTCTTGTTAAATTGACTGAAAAACAGCGCGAATTAGCGAATGGATTATAATTTCAGCTACGATTTTGAAGCAATCGAGTATTTATAATTGCATTTTGCTAGTTTAATAATCGAATTAGAATCCTGCAATTCTTCTGAGAAGAAGAATTACAGGCATGAAACCATGATTTTCTTCAACGTAATATGCAAGAACGCCTACTTTTGTATTATTTTTTTATAAGATATATTTACGTTGACAGGCTTGTTGGATCACAAAAGTTAAGCAACGTTGAACCTGGTTAGTACTAGATGAGCGACCATTTGGTAATACCAGGCGCTGTATGTAGGAGGACATTGACACCGCTCCGCAAGAACTGCAAAAACCTAACGTCATCTCCCCTGACGGGATATACAAGCAACTGGGGACCGTTTATGAATTTGATATTCCTATGAAATTTCCTCCTTCAGAGGAAGCTGGTTGAACCTGCCTCGGGTGAGTGCCGCTTTGGGGTCGGTATTGGATTGTTGAAAGTACTGTTCTCAGAGGTTATATCAGTCGAAAGGATGATATAAGGTATGTCTTGTCGAACTTGAGAATCTGTACGGGATCTCCAATGATACTCATTATTCATGAAGTACTCTTGCCACATCTGGGCTGCTGTATCAGTCACTAGTTTCTCTCTCCCAGACAAGGTCATAATATCTGGTTTTAAAATCTAGAAAGTCATGCAATAATACTTGGTATTCGGGATCTCTTTAGCAAATATTGGTTAGGCATTTATTTTGTAATAGACAAAGTGCACGAGTTTTACAGTTCCAACTTTTCTTTTCATTATTACAATATTTAATTTTTATTTGGATAATTGCTATTTCTATTTTCTATTTTTTTCTATTTCTGTTTCTATTTTTGTTAGTGTTATTTTTTTTATTGTTGCTACGTTTGTCACTTTTTATCCATTTTGTTATTTTTTTTTTCTTCATTCCTCACATTTAGCCTTTTATGTGTATATATTAGTGATGGGACGATTCCAATGTTTTTCTCCGATTCTGATACAATTACCGATTCTGATTCTTTATAAATCTCTAAATATTTAACTATAGGGTAAAAAAAAAAGAAAGAAAGAAAATGCATGTTAAATGAGCAGATATTTTTCTAAACGTAAAATTACACTTATGGAGGATGATCTATCGATTTTAGCTTCACTGGTATTTTAAAATCAGTGAATACTTATTTCATTATTACCAGCAATGGAAGATTTTGCTTTCAACAAAATAAAATAAAATGGAACATTAAAAGAATCGTTTGGCATCAGGAAATAGGCACCAATTTTTTTTCAATACCAATACCGATTCTGATACTCCCAAATTTGTTGATTTTTTTTCCCAATTTCTGATTAATTGTCGCAACACTAGTGTGTGTGTGTATATATATATATATATATATATATATATATACATATATATATATAATGAAAACAAAGGGATGCAGTGTTTACCTGATATACGCAATGGTAAACTTCAAACTAATATAAATAACAGTATTTATATTTAGATAATTTAATCCCAACCGAATTAAAAAAAAGAAAAAGCTCAATACGCAATAGCGAGTAGAGCTTATTATAAGAGAAAGAAAATTAAAACTGCAAGTTGAACTTTACAATCAAAATTTATTGTCCAGCTGAATACTCCAAAAAAACAATTTACAAAGTTCTTATTCCACGGAGTTAGTAAATTGTTTTTTGGAGTATTCAGTTGAACAATAAAATTTTATTGTAAAGTTAAACTTTTAATTTTCTTTCTTAGTTTGCTTCCTATGGACGCCTAAATGGTTGGGTCGATTGTTTTTGGAAATTTCACAAAATATATGTCTGGGAGTGTTCTTTGATAGGTTTTGTATTGGAATGCCCCTCTGATAAGTATCGAAAATTGATAATCGAAAACATCCAATCAAAGAAAGAATAGTCCGATTTTGACCAAAGTTAACTCATATATACAGCCTAACATTGCAAGTGTATTTGATAAGTTTTATCACTGCACAAGAAAAAGGGCTTAGCGTATAAAAACAGTAGGGTATTTGATAAGACGGGCGCGTTTGAAATGAATGTTTCTATTTAGAGTACAACTGAACCATCATACTTTAACTTAAGCCATTATATATAAAACTAATTTTGTAAAATCAACATGAGGTTCTCTACAGTGCAATGTAGGCTACAACGTATTGTTGACTAAATCACTACGGGGAAGGAAGTGAAGCTTCCTGCCAGTGCATGGAGGTTGGTCTGACTAGAGCAGGCAATCGATTGATTTGATTGAAAAATTGGTGATTTCACTGATTTTGATGACAAAAGTATTGGAAGTGTGAAACGTTCGTTGATTCTCATTCAATCCCGAACAATATCGGGTTGCCTTGCCACTTTATATACACACACACACACACACACACACACACACACACACACACACACACACACACACATACATATATCACACATGCACACATCTCTCCCTACTGAACATCTTTTTATAATATTATTGCTTTTAAATCCCAGCAATTTTCTTAATGGTCATAAAATGTAAACTAACCAAACCGTGGTAATAAAACAAACGAACTGTGAATTTTAATTAGAAAAAAACAAAACAAAAAAAAAAACAAAACAAAAAAAAACAAACAAAAAACAAACAAAAAAAAAACGATATTTAAAATGGCAAAAATTCGAGCTGGGGAGTCTGAGTAGGAAGTCAGTAGCGGCAGGAGTACGAGTAGACATTTTTAAAATGGATTTTTTTTATTTAAAAAAACAAACTTTTACTCACTGAAAACAAGGCACATTGCAACCGTGTTGTATGGGACTACTGTGATTAGGACTAGATTTAGAGGAGGTATACTAAGTGGTGTGTTGGGCAGCAAGATGTTCACATTACATTTAAATTTTTGCTTGTTATTACAGTTGAGAGAAACAAGAGGAAGGAGATTCCTAAAGCAAGTTGTCAAAGTAAAAAAAAAAAAATAAATAAATTAGAGTTAGGGGGAGATTTTGCTAGTAGTAAAGTTTATCCGAAGGGGGGGGGGTATCCATGTTAAGAGGATTGTGGCTCAAACTCTCTTGATAAAGACTCTTAAAATTGTGACTAGTTTGTGGTTAAATAATAAAATGTTAACTATTCTACACTTTCCCTGATGGATTGTTAACTATACTGCACTTCAAACTAACAACTTCTAGGATTAAATTCGACACTGTACTGTGAAAACTCACTTCTCCAAATTCGACACTGTACTGTCAAAACTCACTTCTCCAAATTCGACACTGTACTGTGAAAACTCACTTCTCCAAATTCGACACTGTACTGTGAAAACTCACTTCTCCAAATTCGACACTGTACTGTGAAAACTCACTTCTCCAAATTCGACACTGTACTGTCAAAACTCACTTCTCCAAATTCGACACTGTACTGTCAAAACTCACTTCTCCAAATTCGACACTGTACTGTCAAAACTCACTTCTCCAAATTCGACACTGTACTGTGAAAACTCACTTCTCCAAATTCGACACTGTACTGTCAAAACTCACTTCTCCAAATTCGACACTGTACTGTGAAAACTCACTTCTCCAAATTCGACACTGTACTGTCAAAACTCACTTCTCCAAATTCGACACTGTACTGTGAAAACTCACTTCTCCAAATTCGACACTGTACTGTCAAAACTCACTTCTCCAAATTCGACACTGTACTGTCAAAACTCACTTCTCCAAATTCGACACTGTACTGTGAAAACTCACTTCTCCAAATTCGACACTGTACTGTGAAAACTCACTTCTCCAAATTCGACACTGTACTGTGAAAACTCACTTCTCCAAATTCGACACTGTACTGTGAAAACTCACTTCTCCAAATTCGACACTGTACTGTGAAAACTCACTTCTCCAAATTCGACACTGTACTGTCAAAACTCACTTCTCCAAATTCGACACTCTACCGTCTACTCTACTCAAATTCCAAGTGTATCAGTGGGGGTATTCAATTCGGACTACCAAGCTTTCTAATATCTACAATTTTTAAAATCGCTAAAAAAAAAAGAAAGGATTTCCTATATATAAAAAATCTACTTAATCAATTTACGTGATTTTTGGAATATAACATTTCCGTTCTGTGACAAGTATGTACATCATAAAGATGTTTTCATATTTTTGGTTTTTAAATAAATGTAATTCTAAATAAGCAACAAGATTGTTCAATCAAATTTGATACTCCTGAGTATAAAAAAATCTCCTTTCAAAATTAAACAAACAATATTTAAGTGTTTCATTTTACAGTAGATGGTGTCGATTGCTTTGCAAGTTTCAAAGTTGAAATGTTTATTTTAGAAATAATTCTAGATTATTTTTTAACATTCTTTTAACCCATGTTGCCATGAGATAATTCTACAAACCTTTGCATTTGAAACTAGCCTGTTACTTGGCATTGCCCTGGCTCGGGAATAAGAAAATATTGAAGTATGTAAAATGTACACATTTCATCGTACCTTCACCTCTCCTAGCCTTTCACCTTGTTCCTCTCTTTCTCTCTTTCTCTCACTGTCGCTTTTTCTCGCTCTCTCTCTCTCTCTCTCTCTCTCCCTTGCTTTCTCTCGCCGGACCTCCTCTTTGTCGTTTTCTCTCTCTCCCTGGACCCCCTCTTTGTCGCTCTCTCTCTCTCTCCGGACCCCCTCTTTGTCGCTCTCTCTCTCTCTCCCCAGACCCCCTCTTTGTCGCTCTCTCTCTCTCTCCCCAGACCCCCTCTTTGTCGCTCTCTCTCTCTCCCCAGACCCCCTCTTTGTCGCTCTCTCTCTCTCCCCAGACCCCCTGTTTGTTTCTCTCTCGCTCACCGGATCCCCCTGTTTGTTTCTCTCTCGCTCACCGGATCCCCCTGTTTGTTTCTCTCTCGCTCCCCGGATCCCCCTGTTTGTTTCTCTCTCGCTCCCCGGATCCCCCTGTTTGTCGCTCTCTCGCTCACCGGATCCCCCTGTTTGTTTCTCTCTCGCTCCCCGGATCCCCCTGTTTGTTTCTCTCTCGCTCCCCGGATCCCCCTGTTTGTTTCTCTCTCGCTCCCCGGATCCCCCTGTTTGTTTCTCTCTCGCTCCCCGGATCCCCCTGTTTGTTTCTCTCTCGCTCCCCGGATCCCCCTGTTTGTCGCTCTCTCGCTCCCCGGATCCCCCTGTTTGTCGCTCTCTCGCTCCCCGGATCCCCCTGTTTGTCGCTCTCTTGCTCTCTTTCTCCCTCCCTTTTTCTACATCTCTCCCTTACGTAGAGAAAGAATGGAGTTGTAGTTGTAACAAGACAAGTTCTTGCTGTGAATGGTTTACAGATAGGAATCAAAAATGAGAATTCAGGCGAGCATCTATTATGAAAATGACGATAGAATAAAAAAGACGAGCAATTATTTTTTTTTGTATGAAAATGTAGAAAAGAAAAAAAGATCATTTGCAACTAGATTATGTATCCGTGACAAATATACATTGTTTGGATGAATAAAACTTAAAAAATTAAATGTAAACGAGGACAAAAGCAACACTTGTGCATTTTAGCTTCTTTGATTTTTTTTCCGTTTTGAAGAGTTTGATGTGGATCATGTGGAAACCATCACGAAATGTTTTCTGAAATTGGACATAATCTTTTGTAAATAAATTGTTTTTAAAATTTTAAATAAAGCGTTTCAATTTATTCGTTAATCTGTTTAAAAAAAATAAATAAATAAATAAAAAATCGCCCTTTCTTCCACTAGTGACTGTTTTAAATTATTTTAAAAATTTTATTTATCTGGAAACTTATATTAATTTACTATCAGGCTGCCCGGCATTACCCAGTCGTAAAACATGCTTAAATATGATATTTTGATTAATGCAGATTTCGTATTTATTTTTATATTATAATGGACCCAATATATAGTAATGAGTTAAAAAAAACAAAAAAACTCATGTGCCACCACCGAGAATCGAAACCAAATCTTATGTTTAGCTTATGACTTACTTTTTCCTTTGACGTTAATGCCTGAGCTATGAAGACATGTTTGCTGCAAGGCTAAAAATTAAAACATGAACCAACAGCCATTATACATTATGCATGCATATTCGTAATGCCGTCGTTCGACATTCTCCTGGCAAATTCAATTTCTTTAATTTTCACACTTTCGCACCAATTTGCCCAACTAAAACGCAAATATAAAGTTTTGCATGCGTTCGAATACTACATATATTAAGTTTCATGTCTGTGGGCAAAATTTTTTTAAACAAATATATATGCATACATAAATATATATATATAGAAAGAGGTTTTTGTTTACGATAACCTTTTTATGCAAACATTACGCAAGTATAAAGCATGTAGACTATCTGCATGAATATAATTACACGTAATAGTTAACTAAAGATGATCATTCAATAAGAAAACGAAAAAAATCTAATAGGGAATTAAAATGAATGTTTAAAAAATATGCAAATTAGCTAAAGGTTTTGCAGATTAATGCAATTCCATGAGCCACATATGTGTTTGTTAAAAAAAAATCTATTTAATTCAATAAATGTGTCGGCAGTTAATGTTTTCTGCTGTGTGATTTGTTTTGTTTTTTCCAGAAACTTTCGCAAAAGTCTCCTAAATTTTGTGATTATCTCCCCTTGCCCCATATTGAACGCTTTAAAAAATGAAAACCAAAAAAATCTAAAGTGCCTCAAAAATGCTTAAGCAGAACACAGGGCTCTTCAGTTTGTTCCCGAGGAACGTTAGGGTTTCTTGTTCATATATATGCACACACACACACACACAAATCCACTAGGTAGACGTTTGAGTCTTTGTCAATTCGAAGAAATTTTCTTTTTATCTGGCAAACATTAAGTTTTGGTGCATTGTTTCTGCTTTTAAATTTTTACTCTTAAATAAAAAACAAAACAAAAAAACAACCAATTGATTCAGTCTGTGTAAATATCAGTAGTTTTGTAATAAAAAAAAATGTAGGGGTGAATAGCACCAATAAAGGGGTTTGTTGTTTAGTGAACTTTTCTCTTTATTTATCTGCCTCCCCATGAGGGCTGAATGTGACATAAGGTCAAGCTTCGAGTTGGGTGTGTCCATTATTGAACGACATAAGGGCGTTCATGACACCATTTGCAATAACTGCCACCTTTCTTCCTCCTCTATCTTTATCCTCCTTCCCCATTTTCTTGCCTCCTTTGTTCCCCCATCTCTGTCTGATCTTCCCCCTTTTCTCCCCCCTCCTTATCCCTTTATCTTTTAAGGATATCGAAATTAGCATGCTTATGCTGCATATATAATTATAAACACATCTAGGCTCTAAAACAGTTAGTTAGAATTTGACATAAAGATCCCTTAGAATGTCGAATGCAGTAAAATTTACGGTGCAAGTCCAAAGTTCAACCTAAAAAAAAAAAAAAGGCAAAATAATTTTTATGATGCACGTGTTTGCCACGGAACGAAAATGTATTTCTTTAAAGATCACGTGAATTGTAAGGTAGTTTATTTATTTATTTTTTTTAACTAAGAAAATCAAATTTTGTTGAACTGAGAATGTTGTCTCGGTTCGCCATCTTTAAAATTCATCACTGGTTATTCCCCCCACCCCTTTAACAAACTCAACATAAATGAGATCAAAATCAATCTTGTTATGGCTACGATTAATAAACTGCGAAAAAATGGTAAAATTGGGTTTTTTCTGTTTTTAAAAGCAAACAAACAAAATATTTGATTAGTTTGTGATTTTTGAAATATGACATTTTCATTCCGTGACAAGTGCGTACACCATAAAGATTTTTATGTCTTCCTTCTGATGAGAAAAATTGTATTCTTTGAAACTCCATGGAATAAGTAAGGTTTTTCTTGTTTAGTTGTACTTCTTGTCGAATAATTAAAATTTTGTATACGTTCTTTACAGGTTTATACGTTTTTTGTTTTTTTTTAAATTTGAATTAATTTTCAATAACAAGGTTTTTATTTTATATATATATATAAATCTACTATTATATAAAAGGAACTTTGTGTGTGCAAGTTCATTCCCTATAGACTCGAAAACGGCTTGGTTGATTTCTATGAAATTTCACATGAAGGTATTTTAAGCACCTGGCAGTGTTCTTAGTAAGGGTGTGCCGATTAATCGGCCGATTTATTACTTTTCTCTTTCCTATTAAATTTAAACCAAGTCATCAATGCCAAATGACTCATCAGATAGTTTTGACACATTAACACAGTAACTGCTAATTGAAGTTGACATTTGTTAAGTGTCTGGCCACCATTATGACTTTTTGTCTTTGTTAATTTAAAATTACAAAATGCAATGTCCAATTCAAAAAAAAAAAAAAAAAAAAATTATAAACCAACTACAAAGTACAAATTGTAATTCTTTAAGTGAATAACCACAAGCTGAAGTTCTGCACCTGCTGCTGCTCTACTTCCTCTTTTATTCTTGCTGCCTGCCTCCTCTGCTCTCATAGTCTCATCAGTATTTGAAGTTGAATATTTATAAGTTGTAATGTAGAAACATTAGAGTTTCTCCATTCTCATGACACAGTCTGTTCCTCGTAGGTTTATATACATTAAATGTTCTAAAGAGCATCTCACTCTCCACAGATGAAGGTGGTTCACTAAAATATTTTGAAGCCAGTTTACTCAGCAGTGGTAAGGTCTTCTGTGTCTTCTTCCACCACTGAAATGGATCATCACCTCTTGCGGGTAGTTGTAAAGCTTCATAATGGTTAAGTTCTTTTGTGCACTCAACCGTAAGGGATTTACTCCTTTTGAGTTTAGATTGTGATTCTTGTATTTCTGCTGTAGTTGCAGTCTCCAGGTTTAACTCGACTTCTATCTGCTCTCAGTTTTGATTTGTTACTGTAAGTTTATTTGAAGCTAATTCATCAAACAGGTTTGAAAGAGATACGGTTTTACTTTCATTTTGATCGTCTTAACCTTCAACAGAGCTTTAAAAGAAGTGTATCCTGCCGATTCTGCTTCATCATCCTCAGTAGAAGATATAGAATCCAATTCTTAATATCATTCTTTTGAAATTTAAATCTTGGGTCTAGGAAAAAAAACAAAAATAAAAAAAAAACTCCTGCAAGTTTTTATCATTTAAATAGGATGAAAATCTTGTTTCCATTGATTCATTGAAATTGTTCAACAGTGGTAAGGATTTCACTAAAGTCAAAAATATCAGATTTAAATTGTACAGCTTTTGAAAGATAACCTCAAAGCTAAACTTGTAGATATTATCACCGATGTGGTTGATGTTCTGTGACTTGCTTCTTTGGTGATTTCTTCATATGGACTCAGTAACTGGGCATTTTATTAAACAACTCCTCATTGATAAGTTGTCAAGGTAGGAATCTTATCAACAGCATACATTGCAAGAGCTTTTCGTTGTTCTAAGTTTCTTGTTAGCATATAATATGTTGAATTCTACCATGTGGTCACATATTAAATGAGTTTATGTTTGTGCCCCCCCCCCCCCGACAAAAGGAGAATGGACCTGTAAATTCACCCTTGTCCATTCGTCCGTCTGCACTTTTCTCAATAATTACGCCTTAGAATTTTTTTTTTGACATTTTGCACAAACTTTAAACATTTAAGTAAAAAAGTAACAGAACGGATTTTGCAGGAAAACTCCAGTTGTCCCCCCCCCCAGGGGTGCCGTTCGTGTTAAAATAGTTAAAATTGACACTTTTGTGCTTATTAAAAAAAAAAAAAAATATTGATGCCTTGGATTTTTATAAAACTTTCTCAAAAGTTGTAACTAACTGATTTCTATATAATTTTGTTTGTCTATACTTCGCAATAACTCGTGGGTGTGCCCTAGGGTTTCTTTAAGGGCTAATAAAAATACTCTATTTTTAGCACGATTTTACCATATTTGTCCAAAATTTTCTGTGTATGTCTATTTAGCAGTTTTGCATGGTGCTGAACTCAAATTTAAATATATTAAGGCCTTGGGAAGTTTTGGGGCTAAATGAGACGGGGCGGGGGGGGTTGCAAATGTTGGACTTAGTAATTTCTTTTTTTGCATGGTGCAGAACTGAAATTTACATATGTTAAGGCCTAAAACTGCACCATTTGTTCATTTTCACCAGGATTTGACGTCCCCTGGGGAATTTTGGGGCTAAATGGGGTGGGGTGCAAATGCTGAACTTAGTCATTTTTTTTTTTTTTATGCCTCGTTTACTGAGAACTCCCGGGGGACCATGCATGCTTCACTTTTTCCAAATTAAACTGATCCTGTAATTCATTTAGTTTGCTAATCGCTAATGGAGAGTGATTAAAGTGGGAGACTATATTTTTGTTCGTTGTAATGATTGTCTTAACAGTCTGATGGTAAAATGAGTTGCAATGCATATATGAACTTCTTTTGTATATATGAACTTCTTTTGCATATGTGAACTTCTTTTGCATACGTGAACTTCGTTTGCGTATATGAACTTCGTTTGCGTATATGAACTTCTTTTACTTACAAGAATTGAACTGTTTACAAAAAAACATAATACTCGCATGCACATGTCTCAGTTTCTGTATGAATTAAAATATAATATTTATGCGTATTTTACGACCGGGAAATGCCGGGCGGTCTGCTAGTATATAGTTCTGTAATATTCAATTAAGTTGAACTCTGGACGTGCAGCAAATTTACAATACTAAATTAAATTCTTTAATGTCTGATAACACTTCCCAGGTGCTGAATTAAAAGCAGAGGTGGGTGGGTGATTGAGTGGGTCTGGAGTCAAGGTGGCTCTTTAATCCCCCCACCTCACCCCGGAGTCGATTTATCCCCCCCCCCCGCCACCTGCCCTCCCAGCTAATTTGCTGGTACGAATCCCGTTTGGCAGTCAATTAAGAGACATTTACATGTTCACTATAATTATCACCACCTGCTTTCTCGGTGTTTACTATCAATTAATCTTATTAGCTTATTTCATGTGCTTGTCGTGGAGTTTAGTTGGAAAATTAGTATTAAAATTGTTGACATTTTTGTTTGTTTATTTGTTAATCAAGCACTTGGCTGAATCTTTATTGTTTTTTTTTTAAATTTATTTATTTTTTAAATAGCATACTCAGCTCTCAGAGTTGAAATAAGTGAAAGGGCAAATTTTCACGGGAGGGGAGGGGTGCTTCCAAAGTCGAGCGTTT
>NC_136522.1:60597339-60949839 GCF_053919585.1 Euprymna scolopes
GTTACTATGTCTTACAACTGTTTCTATCCCCCCTAGATCATAATATGGCAAGTGCTCGTCTGAGCTCCATTCTCTGGCCCCCTCTCGCCAATCTTTTTCAAAAAACACCCGACTAGCTGAAACCACCGTCAATAATTTCCCCCACTCCTTATCTGTGCCTAAATCAAAACGTAGATTCCACGAACAAAGCTTCTTTCTTAGAACTGCACGCCTATGGAACTCTGTTCCGCTTGCCTGTTTCCCTTCCGACTACAACCTGGATGTCTTCAAGTCCAACACAAACAAATACCTGATGAACCGCCCCCCCCCAAGTAATGACACCTTATCAATTCTCCAATACTATTGCTACACTATCCCATTGAGTACTGTACACACAATAACCCTTATCCCCGAGTGGCCATTGGGTCTTGATAAGTGGTGAACTCCATGTAAAAAAAAAAAAAAAAAAAAAAATGTTTAATTTGCGAACGCGCGTTTCATCTAGATTTATTTACGTCGATTTTTACAAAATCTTTGCTATTTCAGTCCCTCTTGTGTTAGTTTGGCTTTTTCGTAAAAGTGAAACTAATTTGAAGCTAAGGCCTTGTTCTCGGCAATCATGCTGGGAACGTCCAGAAAGCAATCAACTTTTGATCAATGCGGGGCAGACCCCTTATATCAGACAATTGATATTCAATTTGGACAATCTCCTTTTTATAGGGAGCTGGTTCACCCCCCCCCCAAAAAAAAAACATCTTGGGGAAACAAAACCAGCCAAAGTTGGGTGAACAAACCCGAAGAAACTACCTCGCGGTAAAAATTAACTGCTGTATTTCTATTTGACCTCATTAAAATCGTGCATCTGTCAATTCAATTCCGTTTTTAATACTTAGATAAATTCAAATGTTTCAATTACTCTTCCTTGCTGGCCGAGCGGGTAATGTGTCAGGTTTTTTTTTTTTTTTTTTCACACTTTATTTTCCACCTTCGCCTCATGGCTTCGGGTTCGATCCTACCTACCTACCAAAACTTCCCCCACACACACCTACAAACAAAAAAGATATAAAATACATATATATATATATATATATATATATATAAAAGAAGTTTTAACATTGTTTTTTTTTTAATATGATATTTAAACAGGGTTACTACTTCGCCTATTCTTTTTTGATTTACCCCTCCCCCACACACACCTCTAAACACCCGGGCAACGCCAGGTACCCCCGCTAGTCTATAATATACATCTCACCTGTCTGCTTAGATGTATGTATGAATGTATGTATGTCTTGCAAAAACTTTCGACAGAGGCGGCAGATTTTCATGAGATCAGTATCCTTTTGAAGCTCGACCCTTCGGACGACAAAAATTGTCCAAAAGCATTAATTCCTTCACCCTTAACTGGGCACTTTCCTACAGGGAGGGGTCGCTTTTTTCGACGATAATTTTGAAAGTAATTGCCTGTTTTTGATTGTCTAGCCTTAATTTAAACCTATGTCACTTCCGGCTTGGCAATGGGCGCAACAGCTAACGCGTCACGTTTTCTTTTTCCTTACTTTCTTTTCTTCCTTCACGATACGGGTTTGAGCCTGCGTGCCTTATACCACTTTTTTTTGGGGGGGGGGGGGTCAGCCAACACCCTTACACACACCTCCACTTTCTTTTCCGCCTTCGCGTCACATGTTCAAGCCAACCTGCTTACTACAACTGTTTTTCTTTTTTTTTTGCTAACACACACCTCCAAACACCTGGGCAACGCCAGGCACCCAGGCTAGTTTATAATAAAATAATTAAATTGGATCCAGAAATCCTAGTCCATTAGTTTTATATCATAAATAAACAATCTTCTGATAAATAAATACGTCTGTGTTTGCTTCTTTATAATTGTCAGAAAAAAATAAAAGAATCGTTTTTGGAATCTGAAATGAGACTCAAATTTTTTTTCCGATTCTGATACTCCCCAAAAGTTCTGATTTTTTCCGATTCCGATTAATCGTCCCAACACTAGTAATTTCCTCATGCCTGTCATTGGATCTTCTGAGAAAGTTCCCTTGTTTATATAATTCTTGCTGAACTCTGCAGGGAAATTATCCGTCTGGACTGAAAGATCGTTTCTAGTGAAACTAATGAATTCGTATAATTAGCGTAACAATTTAAAATAATTCAACTTCTTGGAAAGATGTTTTTTTTTTATTTTTTTTTATTAATCTGAGTTTAAATTAAATTCTTCAGTCGATTATTGCCGGGAAGGTGGGGTAGGGGTAGTAAAGAGTTGTGTTAATTTCCTGTTGCGTTCTTTGCCATTTGTTGAGATATCTGGCCCCTCGCTTATTTGGATAATGAGATGCAAGGTGGGTCTTTGCAAGATGATGCTGGTGTTGGACACGCTACAAGGTCAGTTTGAGTAAAGGGTTACTTAGTGCAAGCATTTTGTTTATTGATTTGAAAGGAATTATTTTAATTTTATGTAAGGGAAGAGTGTATCCGATCTTTTACAAACTTTTAAAGACTACAAGGTGAATGCTAATCTGTGTTTCCAACACAAATCTTTAATTCTTACCGGTCAGCCAAAGCTAAAGTTATATTTATTTCAAGAATATTTAGCTGACAAGGGCATCTATTTTCACAGAAAAGGAAAGTAATTTTTGAGATGAGGATTGATAATTTTGTAATGTTATGACCCTTTTAGGCTGTGATCACAGCTTAGTATCTGTGTTAACTGTGGCAAGCAGTGCCAGGGGTCAAAACATTATTATTAATTGATTTGAGCGACGGATGATCGCTAGCTCAGTTATTATGATTAGAAGAATAAACAATTAAATTGGGGAAGAGATGATTGATGTGGAATTGCAAAAGGAATGCGAAAATAGAAAAATGATGTAAACATTATTTTGGGTTTGGATAAACAAATAACTAGATGGGGACATTAGTTTGGTCGGAGACACGTAATGAGGTGACGTAAGAGAACACGTGATGTAGTTAGTTTTAGAGAGACTCGGAGAGTTGAGGTTTGACCACCAAAACGGACAGACGATCTAGACAGGGGTGGACAGACAGCCAGGGAGTGGGCTGTAAGAATAGAAAATGTAGACGAACTGCAGATCCTGTGAAAACCATTTGAGACAACTGTAATAAATTTATATGACAAAATATAAAGTTGTGGTTTCACAAGTAAGAACAGATGTCTCAATTTGATGGTGCTGGTCATTTCATGGTTCGTCACGGAGCAACAAGAAGATAGAAGAACTCTTCAAGAAAAAGGCATGAAGCATATTATTCTTCTTATATATGAACTGTAAAATATTCCTGTGTGATAAGTCTGATACAACATGACTCAGTTACACGTCAATATCATATCCTCCTTGCTAAGCAACATGCATACGATTTATACGTTTATTATCTGTCCGTTAAAAGAACAATATCCCACATCCACTAGATAACACATGACACGTTTTAATATATCTCTCTGTTAATATCATCTCTTCCAATATAATTATGATATACAGCAATTTGGATTATTCGAATTACTGTTCTCATCTTGTGTGCTATTTTCACAATGTTTCGGTTGATGTAACCTCCCACCTTCTTCAAGTGTATCTTGTCAAACTTTGGAATCCTTCTGTAGAACTCTGGAATCTGCATGGAATTTTGAATGGAACCCTTTTTCTAATCCACGGTCATAGCTGACTGAATGAGAGCATGCTACCTCTGTGGATTATAAAAGATTTCTTTGGGAATTCTTTGCAGATTCACAAGTGAAGAAATGTGGACACGGATTCAATTGAGAGGTTGCAACACCCATAAGGCTAAGGTGCTGAGGACCACCCAAACAAATGTTCGCTCCACTATTGGGGAAAAATACTCAATGTCACTGGTTTACAATTCACGATGGAAGGCTGCACTTCTGGCTTAATTTCTTGGGTGATGTCACAAGCGGTAAAAATGTCCGAGTCACTGTTGTAATGTACATGAGAAAAAAGCGCATTACCTTCCGATAGTGAATCCCCAACCACATTGCAGGCATGATAGGCTGAATGACTTGATTTTTTGCAAACGGACGAGTAGTGATTCAACATGTTACACTTTGAACAAGTTTGCCCCCAGGACAGTGCGAATATCTGTCTGGTTTACCAAAAATACTGTGCGAATTACTACCACAACCACGACATGACTTTGGCCACTGCAAAGATTGCCTAGGACACTGAGGATGGTCCTGATTATGACGGTATCGAGAATTGTTCTGATTAGGGTGTTGCCATTGATGAGCATTGCGCCTCTCAGGTGCATATCGAATAGATTGAACTGTGGAAGAGGCCTGTAGCTGTGATTGGTCACGGAGTGCGATTTCAAAGGCCTCTGCATGCTGAATAACGTCCTGCAAAGTCTTGAGCTGAGCAGCCTTTGCCAATATGTCTGTTTGCAACGATTCATTCACAAGTCCTCGAACAAATTGGTCCCTCACATTCATATCAAAGAGGTCAAACCGGCATGACGGACAGACAAACTCAGAATCAGCAGCAAGGGATCTGAGGCGCACTATGTATTCTTGAACACCTTCCTCTGTATGCTGAGCAAGGTGGCCGAAACTCATTCGGTGGACTGCCGGATTGATCTTGTCGGTGATGATGGTCTCAACACATTGTAGCATTGAAGGCTCATCCATTTCGAAAAAAATTAGGAAATGAGTTTATTAAACTGTTTTGAACTGCTCCCTCACGGGCACTATACAGATGATTTGCAAATTGGGACACGGTAATGCCAGTGATGTTTTTGAATACATTCCAGTCCACTAAGAACTTTCGAAACTGTGGGTGCGTCATATTTGCACTGGCGCATGGAAGTTTGATAGATACTGGAGAAGGTTTGACAGTAGTGATTTGAACAGGTACCAAAGAATTGTGTATTGATGACTGAAAAACTTAATTTGCCAGAATTGCAAGTCTATAACTCAGCACTTCAATTTTCAATGATCTCAGGTGATCATCTGTCACGGTCTGAATAGCCTCATCTGTTATCCGATTCCCAACGAAAATAGAGGCATATTCCTTGGCAACATCGTCTGGAATGCCTGCATCCAACAAAAAAATAATCCAAGACTATCATGCAGCGTCAGTACGGATCCTGTTCGTAGCGCCATGAAGAAATGTGGACAGAGAGCCAGATAGGTGGAAACCAGTTTATTTCAAAGATCATAAAGGCTGCTCAGCTTTGGGAGCTGAAACAGAAAAGAACAAACTACAATAACAGAAAAGTACAAATGACAACAAAGGAAAAAAAGTACATATCATTCAACAAGTTTGTCAAAATATACCTGAGAAAGGTCAGAGGTTGCATTTTTTTTTTTTTTTTTTTTTTTTAAAGCATTGTGAAAATAACACCCAAGATAAGGACAGTAGTTGCATCCCTGTAAAACAGGCACAGGGATGCAACATTTTGCGATGGGACAGGGTTTGGAGCTAGGTTGACGATGCGGGGCCTATTAGATTCAAGACTCTTTTTGGGTTTTGTCTAAGAGGGAGAGACTAGTGGCAGATGCACCAGCAATATTTGATGCATGGGCGAATTTTCTAGTCAGATAGTGGGAGCCCACTTTTTTTTGCTACAGACTTGGAATTATCTTCAATGTAAGTTAAATGGTTAAATGAAAGGAGCGTTGTCTTGAATGCATTCCGTTTTTAGCCCATTCTGCTATAGATTGGATGTTAACATGGGAGAGGAAGTGCGTCTTTTTTCCAGCAACCTTAATAAATAATCGATGTAGCAATTAAAAACAGGAAAATTTCCATGAGATTAATTTGATGGTTTTATTTGTTTTACATACCAAATAAAAACCACAATGAGTTAATTGCTCATGGAATCGGTGACAAACCTTGAACATGTAACAGAGTTAGCAGAAAACTAAGTGATTAAAATACACCAATCTTTTCAATAAATTTGTCTTCCAACTGATTACTATAGTGACATAGGCTCCGTCAAGCGTGACTGCTTCAACAGCCTTGGTCTGTTCTCCATGTTCACTGGCAACAGTTTGTCCCCCCAACCCTAACCCTAACCCCCCAACAGTACAATTTGCTGCAAGATCCACTCCCTCCAAAAAAATCTCTCCTTACCAGACTCCTTCGCTGGTTCAGTCACGCCCTTCGACGACACCCAGGTGACTTCATCTATGAAGTCA
Source organism: Euprymna scolopes (assembly GCF_053919585.1). Taxonomy (NCBI): domain Eukaryota; kingdom Metazoa; phylum Mollusca; class Cephalopoda; order Sepiida; family Sepiolidae; genus Euprymna; species Euprymna scolopes. The sequence goes on from NC_136522.1 coordinate 60,603,494, forward strand.
TTGATCCAACTCCACCAGCAAGCTGGAAGAAACGTCGCAGTGGTTAACTCAAAACCTGACTTGGGGCAGAGAAGCAGAATTCTGGGCCTCCCCCTTTACAAGGCCCGTCGTTGGAACCGCGAATGGCTTTCACTCATAACAGAAGCAGACTTGAATTGCTGTGCCTGGTCAGCCAGTGATTGGGATGTGGTGAACTAATCCGATGAAAGAAAGAATAGGCGATTTTGACCAAAGTTAACACCTTACACAGCCTAACATCACAAGTGCATTTGAGAAGTTTTATTACCACACAAGCCGAAATGCTTGACATATAAAATATACAGTAGGTTCTTTGATATGACAGGGGCGCGTTAGAAATGAATGCTTCTGTTTAAAGCACAACTAAACCATGATACTTGATTTTTCCATTTTAAACTATAAATCATTATATATAAAAAATCATTTTATAAAATCAACAGATTCTCTACAGTGTAATGTAGACTACAATCTATTGTGAACTAAATCACTCTAGGGAGGCATGCGAGCTTTCTTCCAGTGCACCAAGATGGGTCCCCAATTAGAGCAGGCAATCAATCGATTTGATTGAGTAATGGGCGATTTCCTTGATTTTCATGATAATAAAAATATAACTTAGGGTGAATGCCTCGATCATGACTATGATTTGGTCTGTCAGTGAGGCACAATACTGAACACCATCATGAATTGATTTGGCTTCGTAAGTGCCTCTCCATTGCCATTATGAAAATGCCTTGAGCCTGCTCTCAGCCTACTAAGTCAATAGGACATCTGTAAAACTTGATATTTGCATATTGGTTTTGAAAAAGAACATTTCATTAAATGGTACTTATGCAGAATAAAGACCGTGCTATCAAGAGAATTTCCCAGGCAATTCCTCCTATAAAATGCTGAAAGGTGACGAAGCATCGAGCCAATGAAATCGCAGCAGTCAACTTCACTTGAGAAAGCATTTCATTGCTTTCATTATTTATATATATATATATATATATATATATATATATATATATATATATATATAGTCTTTGAAGTTTTTAACCTTTAAGACTATACAAAAAAATATAATTTTTTTATCATTCGTTAGAAAACCATCTAGTCAGTAAGTCATTCAATCACCTGCAATCACTGCATCAGACTGCTCTAGAATTTACCATAGCACTAATAATTTATTTTTTTTAAAGAGATCATCAGTTGCTTACCATGAAACACTGTTTCGGGGATTTATATATATATATATATATATATATATATATATATATATTTTTTCAGAATGTGAGAGATTATATATAATAAATTCCACAGCCAAGCAACGTCGCAGCCCACAAAAGCCATGGCAGTCAATGAACCAGAAGACTCGAGTTTCGCCCTCATTTGGGCTCATCAGTTAATCACATCCAAACCCAGGATTCGAAACCCGACCCCCTTGCATGCGAGGCAAGCATTCTACCAATTGAGCAACCCGAGTTTTGGACTTCCGATTCGTTGCCTGTCATGGCTCTTGTTGGCTGCAACGTTGTTTGGCTGTGGAATTTATTATATATATATATATATATATATATATATATATATAAAAGTGAAAGTGTCTTTCTGTGTCTATTTTCCTACACAATATCTCTATCAATGTTCAGTCTACAGACTCAAAATTTGATATGCAGGGTACTGATATTTGGGAAAAATCTTTGTAATCCGTTTTCGGCCAGAAATTTGGCTATTAAGGGGTCAAAGTTCAACAATTTGACCTTTGAGAACTCTACCAAACTCTTCTGCCAATTTTGGGTCTAAACACTTGAAATTTTAGATATAGGTTCCTTGGGCATGGATCTAACTTAATACCTTGATTTGAGCCCAAAACATTAAATGTTAAGGGGTCAAGGTTTAAAAAATGTTTACCTCTGCGGTCTCTATCAAATTACTCAGACAATTTCTGGTCTAAACATTTGAAATTTTACATAAAGGGTATTCAGAGATAGGGCAAGCTTTTTAATCGGTTTGGGTCGAAAATTTGAGCTATCAATATATAAATGTATGTTTGCATGTTTGCATGTCTGTCTAAAACTTTCGTCATAAGTGACTGATTTTCACAAGATCAGTATCGTTTTAAAGCTCAACCCTTCAAACAACAAATACCGAAAAATTGGCTAAAAACATTAATTTCTTCACCCTCAACTGGACACTTTTCTACAGGGAGGGGTCGCTTTTTTCGCCGATATTTTTGAAAGTCATCCCCTCTTTTCAATTGTCTAGCCTTAATTTAAACCTACGTCACTTCCGGTTTGGCGATGGTCGTAGCAGCAAAGCCGTCACATTTTTTCCCCATTCTTTTCATCTTACATGGTACGGGTTCGAGCCTGCCTTTCTGCTACCACTTTTTATTATTATTTTTTTGCTCAACACACACCTCCAAACACCCGAGCAAGCCGGGCACCCATGCTAGTATATAAAATATTATCTTGATTTAAACAAAAAAAAGTCATAAAAAAGAAAAAAAATCAATAAAAAATAAAAATCGGTTGTTTGCTACTCAAAAAATATTTATTCATAAAACTTACCTTACAACGAGTGTTTTTTTTGTTTTTTTTTGCCTTGATTTGGATTTTACTTTTCTTAAATATTCGTAAAAATCGTTCAATAATTATTCATTGTATTTTTTTCGTAACAACAAAAAAGAATATTGTTTGAATTTTTCAAATAATTTTTCATTGAATTATCTTATTAACAGAATAATAAATTTTTCAGAGAAAAAAATGACCAGCAGTTTCATCAAAAAAAAAAAAAAAAATTACTAAACCTTCGTTCAGCACCTTTCGATGTTTTGCATGAACTACCCAGAAAATTCCGACAATATTCTGCATATATACCAAATTATGATTACTACTTTTTATTTATTATTTGATTGGAATTCATTATTTAGATGATAATTATTTATTAATTTTATTTATTGCGGACTATTATCCTCATCTTTATTAGTTGTTGTTTCACAACGTTTCGGCCAACTATTCCTCTGACCTTCGTCAGTTGGTAACCGCGACGGGATAGGAACTCCGAATCTCCTAACTGCATTTTCAGCAATCACTGCCATCCGTAGTTGTTGTCGTCTCACCACGTTTTTGGCCAAGTAAGCCTCTGGCCGGCTTAGGGTAGGATTGAAACTGCTATTTTCAGACAATTCTCACCTGGAACTGTAAATATTCAACGTCTCTATCTACTTCGCTACGGACTCCGAAGGGCGAATTTTTTGGTCTTATAAATTCATGTTTATTATCTGATCTTCCATGGTTGGGTCCGTACCGAAGGGTATATATTGTTTAATTGGAATTCATTATTGAGATGAGTATTATTTATTAATTTTATTTTATTACGGACTATTATCCTCATCTTTTTTTTTTTTTTTAGTTGCTGTTTCATGACGTTTCTGCCAAGTATTATAGGAACTCCGAATCTCCTAACTGCTTAGAATGCAGTTAGGAGATTCAGAGTGCCTATCCCATCGCGGTTACCACCTGATAAAGGCCAGAGGAATAATATATACTGCATTTTACTCTACAATTCCTATAATCCAATGCTGCTTCATGGTGCAATTTTGTTTTTCTCTATATCAATACGATAGCGTGTGTGTTACTTTCTGCGTCACGCTTACATCCAGGTCGTTTAATTGTTACGTACTTCCATTTCTAGTCATAAATAATTTTACCAAGAATTCTTCATAATTTTTGGCTTCGATTTCGATTATAGCTGATGGCACTCAAGTCATCTATTTTTTTATAAATAATTTTATCAAGAATTCTTCATAAGTTTTGGTTTCGGTTAGAGCTGAAGGAGCTCAAGTTATATATATATATATATATATATATATATATATATATCTTATTTTATTAGGTTTATATAATTGATAATTCGGTAACAGTTCATATACCAATAAATTTTAAGTCAGAATGAGATGAATTAAATTGTAAGCTTCAAAATGACCATATTTTGTAATTGAGCATTCATATATTGTTTTAACAAAATCAAGACATCAAAGAATGGATTGATTGCAACAAATAGTGTATTTCATCGTTAGTTACAATTGTTTCAAGACGGACAAATTCAAACCCTATATCGTTCAAATATTTTTACAAGGACAGCCTCTCCTCAAACGTTTTGAAAAAAAAAACAAAACACTTTTACAATGAACAATATAGAATCCATTTCCCTTTTAAGGAAAATTAGAAAATATTTTACCTACATCTCTTCTTTCCAAGATCTTTTTAAAGATTTTAAAAAATACACTATTTGTTGCTATCAATCCATTCTTTGATGTCTTGATTTTGTTAAAACAGTGTGTGTGTATATATATATATATATATATATATATATATATATATATATATATATATATATATATATATAGCAAAAATGGTAATTAGTAAAAACCTGAAGTGCTCAATACTATTGCAGAGCAAATATATATATTTTTTCAGGTTTCTATTAAAGTCTGACAAAGTTACTTGGTCATTGATACGATTCGGTAACCGAAACATGTGTAACTAAACAGATAAAACGGTAATATATATATATTCTTCATAAGTTTTGGTTTCGATTGAAGCTGATGCACCCAAATCATATTGATATATTTTTTTTATTTTTGAAATTATAACTTTATAATATAATGCCGGCCACCCAGGCTAGTAATATATAAGAATTGATAGAAAATTGACTATATATATATATATATATATATATATATATATATATATATATATATATATATATATATATATATATATAATAGAGAGAATATATATGCGAAATCTGCATGCATTAAAATATCGTATTTAAGCGTATTTTACGACTGGGCTACATCGAGCATCTCTGTTAGCTTAAATAAATACTATTGCAGTTTTAACAAAAGAGCTACAATAATATCAGGGCGTCTCCATTTACACTGAACATCCACAGAATGCCAACATCGCTATGTTACATGTGAAAGAGTCCCCTGTGGCATTTCCACAGGTCTCACTAGTTAGTTTCAATGTACATAAGTGACTTACGGAGAACTGCTTCTTGTTTTTTCCTTTCAAGTTTTCTTATGATTTGAACCACTTCCGGATCTTGATACATGTCAAATGCCAGATCATCCAAGGGAGAAATATAATTAGGACTGAAATGAGAGGGAAGCCATGAAAAAAGGGAAACATAATAATAAAAAAAAGTAAGTAAGCAACATCACAGAGAGAGAGAGGGGTGAAGAAAACGGGAGGGGAGGAGGCGTGATGAAAATAGAAGGAAGCAATGTATTGTATTTCCATGTTTTTCCTGTTTATCATTATAATTTTCTCATAGCGGTTTAACGTTTTCCGATTGGTCGCTTCCAGTTATTTCTGTCATCGGCCAAGCACACCTGAGAAACTACGTGGACACCGCAGGTCAGTAAATGCAGAGGTACCGATTTTCTTTTAGAAATTTTCTCCTTAATCATGGCCGTGTTTAGAATAGTTTCAGAACAAAATTTTCTCCTTAATCATGGCCGTGTTTAGAATAGTTTCAGAATAAAATTTTCTCCTTAATCATGGCCGTGTTTAGAATAGTTTCAGAATAAAATTTTCTTATTAATCATGGCCGTGTTTAGAATAGTTTCAGAACAAAATTTTCTTCTTAATCATGGCCGTGTTTAGAATAGTTTCAGAACAAAATTTTCTCCTTAATCATGGCCGTGTTTAGAATAGTTTCAGAACAAAATTTTCTCCTTAATCATGGCCGTGTTTAGAATAGTTCCAGAACAAAATTTTCTCCTTAATCATGGCCGTGTTTAGAATAGTTTCAGAACAAAATTTTCTCCTTAATCATGGCCGTGTTTAGAATAGTTTCAGAATAAAATTTTCTCCTTAATCATGGCCGTGTTTAGAATAGTTTCAGAACAAAATTTTCTCCTTAATCATGGCCGTGTTTAGAATAGTTTCAGAATAAAATTTTCTCCTTAATCATGGCCGTGTTTAGAATAGTTTCAGAATAAAATTTTCTCCTTAATCATGGCCATGTTTAGAATAGTTTCAGAATAAAATTTTCTCCTTAATCATGGCCGTGTTTAGAATAGATTCAGAATAAAATTTTCTCCTTAATCATGGCCATGTTTAGAATAGTTTCAGAATAAAATTTTCTCCTTAATCATGGCCGTGTTTAGAATAGTTTCAGAATAAAATTTTCTCCTTAATCATGGCCGTGTTTAGAATAGTTTCAGAATAAAATTTTCTCCTTAATCATGGCCATGTTTAGAATAGTTTCAGAATAAAATTTTCTCCTTAATCATGGCCGTGTTTAGAATAGTTTCAGAATAAAATTTTCTCCTTAATCATGGCCATGTTTAGAATAGTTTCAGAATAAAATTTTCTCCTTAATCATGGCCGTGTTTAGAATAGTTTCAGAATAAAATTTTCTCCTTAATCATGGCCATGTTTAGAATAGTTTCAGAATAAAATTTTCTCCTTAATCATGGCCGTGTTTAGAATAGTTTCAGGATAAAATTTTCTCCTTAATCATGGCCATGTTTAGAATAGTTTCAGAATAAAATTTTCTCCTTAATCATGGCCGTGTTTAGAATAGTTTCAGAATAAAATTTTTCTCCTTAATCATGGCCATGTTTAGAATAGTTTCAGAATAAAATTTTCTCCTTAATCATGGCCATGTTTAGAATAGTTTCAGAATAAAATTTTCTCCTTAATCATGGCCGTGTTTAGAATAGTTTCAGAATAAAATTTTCTCCTTAATCATGGCCGTGTTTAGAATAGTTTCAGAATAAAATTTTCTCCTTAATCATGGCCGTGTTTAGAATAGTTTCAGAATAAAATTTTCTCCTTAATCATGGCCATGTTTAGAATAGTTTCAGAATAAAATTTTCTCCTTAATCATGGCCATGTTTAGAATAGTTTCAGAATAAAATTGTCTCCTTAATCATGGCCATGTTTAGAATAGTTTCAGAATAAAATTTTCTCCTTAATCATGGCCGTGTTTAGAATAGTTTCAGAATAAAATTTTCTCCTTAATCATGGCCGTGTTTAGAATAGTTTCAGAATAAAATTTTCTCCTTAATCATGGCCGTGTTTAGAATAGTTTCAGAATAAAATTTTCTCCTTAATCATGGCCGTGTTTAGAATAGTTTCAGAATAAAATTTTCTCCTTAATCATGGCCGTGTTTAGAATAGTTTCAGAATAAAATTTTTTTCCTTAATCATGGCCATGTTTAGAATAGTTTCAGAATAAAATTTTCTCCTTAATCATGGCCGTGTTTAGAATAGTTTCAGAATAAAATTTTCTCCTTAATCATGGCCATGTTTAGAATAGTTTCAGAATAAAATTTTCTCCTTAATCATGGCCGTGTTTAGAATAGTTTCAGAATAAAATTTTCTCCTTAATCATGGCCATGTTTAGAATAGTTTCAGAATAAAATTTTCTCCTTAATCATGGCCATGTTTAGAATAGTTTCAGAATAAAATTTTCTCCTTAATCATGGTCGTGTTTAGAATAGTTTCAGAATAAAATTTTCTCCTTAATCATGGCCATGTTTAGAATAGTTTCAGAATAAAATTTTCTTCTTAATCATGGCCGTGTTTAGAATAGTTTCAGAATAAAATTTTCTCCTTAATCATGGCCGTGTTTAGAATAGTTTCAGAATAAAATTTTCTCCTTAATCATGGCCGTGTTTAGAATAGTTTCAGAATAAAATTTTCTCCTTAATCATGGCCGTGTTTAGAATAGTTTCAGAATAAAATTTTCTCCTTAATCATGGCCGTGTTTAGAATAGTTTCAGAATAAAATTTTCTCCTTAATCATGGCCATGTTTAGAATAGTTTCAGAATAAAATTTTCTCCTTAATCATGGCCGTGTTTAGAATAGTTTCAGAATAAAATTTTCTCCTTAATCATGGCCATGTTTAGAATAGTTTCAGAATAAAATTTTCTCCTTAATCATGGCCGTGTTTAGAATAGTTTCAGAATAAAATTTTCTCCTTAATCATGGCCATGTTTAGAATAGTTTCAGAATAAAATTTTCTCCTTAATCATGGCCGTGTTTAGAATAGTTTCAGAATAAAATTTTCTCCTTAATCATGGCCGTGTTTAGAATAGTTTCAGAATAAAATTTTCTCCTTAATCATGGCCGTTTTTAGAATAGTTTCAGAATAAAATTTTCTCCGAGCCATGACGGTTAGGCAGCTAAAAATATCTCTATTGACTGATTATAAAACTTGCCTCCAGTCAGAGAAACCAAATGTTAGATTTCTTGGCTTATTAGTTCTCACGCGAAAGAGCAGGACACAAAATGTTTTAAATAATAATAGAATAACAATAACAAAGACTTTCGCTGGCGAGGACTACTATTGACCGTAACCAGTTATACAATCCTTTTGAAATTTTCATCTCTATTTTTCTCGTTATGTACTGAATATTTGTTAATGAAACCTATATGAAATATGTTCCTTGTTAAATTTGAAAGATTTTCTATTCTGAAAAAAAGTTTTAAAAAATTTAATCTAAAAAGTTATTTTAAAGTTTTTGTTAGAATATTTCAGATTTTCTCATTATTCAGACCTGTATTACAAAGAGGGGGTTGCAAAAAATGAGTTGTGGCATGAGGAGAAATACAAACTAATATGAACAGAAGGAGAGTTTTAAAATATAATCTTAAAAAGATAAGATACAAGTTAGAAAAGCATTTCATCCAAGGCATGAAAATTGTTAAACAAAATGTTTTTACTATAGGCTTTAAAAATAAAGGTACAAGATTCAATTTGAAATTTATTTATCTTCAAAGTGCACTTTTATAAATTTTACAAAGTAAGATATAAAAAATTAATTTAAATTGAATCAAAAAATTATCTTGGATTTATTTTATGTAATGTACATTCTGTTGCAATTTAAAAAAAATAGTTGAAAATTTTATATCTATATCATTAATTGCGAGATGAAAGATAATGTTTTTAAATTGCAACAAAATGTACATTACATAAAATAAATCCAAGGTAAGTTTTTTGATTCAATTTAAATTAAATTTTTATACCTTACTTTGTAAAATTTATAAAAGTGTACTTTGAAAATGAATAAATTTCAAATTGAATCTTGTACCTTTATTTTTAAAGCCTATAGTAAAAACATTTTGTTTAACAATTTTCATGCCTTGGATGAAATGCTTTTCTAACTTGTTATAGGAATTGCCAGGATACCTCAACATTAAATGATCCTCTTAAGTGATTAACTGATCATCACAAGTGATTAAATGACCTCATAAGTGCTACTGTGGTACTTGAGAAGGTAGGTATTTAGTTCTCTCCCACTGTAAGAACTATGAAACTAGGGTCGGAAAGTGGAATTGAAAAAGTCAATGCTCTAAAGGAGCAGCCCTCTGACTCTGCAAAAGATGCCTGTGCAGCCCCGTCAGCAATTCTACCAGGAGTTGCCTCGGACGATTAGCAATAAACTAACCTCTTCTCAAAAAGAGAAGGCAAAGCCTGGGAAGGTGGACCTCCTAGAACTGCACAGAATCATCACAAGAATGGGCTAATCTCTGTTGATTTTGGGACTCTTTGGCTAAGGAAAGGACATGCTTAAGTTCTTGTTGAGCCGTCTTCTTACATAATCAAATTGTACTTAATCATATTTTTTTGCCACCTGGCATTTATTAGCCTTTATCCTCGAGGGTCTTTGAGCCCTGATAAGCAGTACAAAAAAAACGTTATGAGGTTAACGAGATGAGAATAATAGTCTGAATACTCTAAATAATCAAGGATGAGTTTAGAAATGCATTGGCATCCGTGTGTATGACGGGGGGGGGGGGGGCATCTGTTTAGGCAGTGATAACAGGCGCCCCCCCCCTATACACACGGATGTATATGCATATCAAAATTTTATCAGAATTATATTCAGCACATCCTTAATATTAAATGTTATTTCAACCTCCTCAATATTAAGTGGTCCTCTTATGTGGTTGGTCCTGTGGTACGTGAGAGAGCAGGCAATAGAGGAAATGACACTACTGGAAGATGGATAATTTTTTTTAAATGTGTACATAAAAAGTTATACTTCTTAACAGTCAATTTTTTTTTTTTTTTTTTAAAGGCTCTTTTTAGATTTTTATGATAAACCTCCATAGCCATGGAGGCAACATTAGCCAGATTTCTTGGATAACATGAGGTCTGTTGGGGGGGGGGGGAAAGCAGTCAAATTTGGGTAAATAAACCCAAACGCTGCCTCGCAGCGAAAGTTAACTGCATGACTTCTATTTGACCTTCTTAATTAGGTCAAATGGAAGCAGCAGAGTTAACTTTTATTGTCTCCGTTGTATGTCTTGTATGTCGCACTGGCCCAATTGTTAACGTCGCACAGTTTTGTTTTACACTTTAATTTCGAACTTTGCCTCAAGGGTTCGATCCTCATACTCACCTACCAAAACTTTTTTTTATTATTTTACCCCCCCCCCCTCCCTTCCCGGAGTTTGGATTTACTCAAAACATCCGGGCATCGCCGGGTACCCCCCCCGCTAGTATCTATATGTATAAAAGCAAAAAATGTATGTATGTATGTCTGCTAAAAACTTTCGACAGACACAACGAAAATTCACAAACTCGGTATCACATTGAAGCTCCATCCTTTGCTCAAAAAATATCGAAAAATTGGCCAAAAACGTTAACTTTTTCACCCCGAAATTGACAAAAACGGTCCTCTTGTGACAATGACCGATTCTACGAATGCATCAGATGACGTGACCTGATTTACTTTAAATAGTTGAAAAGAACAAACAAATTTCATGTACGTCGTGTTAGCTCAGTTGGTTAAGGCCTTGGTTCATTATCTAAACGTTTTGGGTTCGAATCGTGGTGTGAGATTTTTTAAAAATTTAAATATTGTACCAGTGTTATTTAATGTTCGTTTTTCTGTTTTTTGTTTTTTTTTACTTCGCTTATCCACCCCCGACCACACACCCAAAAACACCCGTGTACCCACCGATTTTTTAAATTTTAATATCAAAACAGGCTTATTTAAGCCAATTTTCACGTGTTCGTTTTTCTGTTTTCATCGTTCGTTTGCCTTACATTAGTTTTTTTTGTGTTTTTTTTCCCCGCTTAAGTGTTAACGTTGTTTTCTTTTTTTACTTCGCTTATAACAAACAAACCTTTGTCGTCGTCATAACGCTCGACGACTTCCGGCCGCGCACCTGTCAATTTGGTTCTTAAATAAATTCAAACATCTTTCACTAACATTCTGGCTGGCTGATTTTATTTCCAAACTTCGCCTCAGGGCTTCCGGTTCGATCCTTACCCCCCCCCCCCCGGTTCTTTTTTATTTAATACCACACACACCTACAAACACCCGGGCAACGCCAGGTACCCCCACTAGTATATATATAATATAAAAGCGAAAATGTATGTATGTGTGTTCGCTTTTTCTGTGTCAACAAAAGGATTTTTTCAGAGAAGCGGTCGCCCGCTTCACAGCTTTTTAAAACTTTTTATTTCACATATAAATCGTAATATCTCACAGTTAACAACGAAGCTAGCTTGTCTATTTAATTTGCTCGATTTTGGGAAGATAAATATTCAACATTTGTTGCTCACCGCATGTGGGTTAGTCTTTTTCCTATAACATCTTGGGGGAAAAAAAAAGCGTTCCGCAGTAAATGAAATCCCGCACTCAAACTTGACCTCATTAACTCATTAAAACGGGCACCTGCTAAATCCAAGTAATTAAATAAATTCAAACGTGCTTCTGTTAGCATGTCGCGGTGGGGCAATGGTTAACGTCGCACGGTTTTTTTTCACACTTTAATTTACAACTTTGCCTCAAGGGATCGGGTTCGATCCTCATACTTACTTTTTTTTAACCCCCCCCCCTCTCCCACCCCGGGAGTTTCCACACACATCTCCAAACACCCAGGCAACGCCGGGTACCCCTCGCTAGTATATTATATATATAAAAGCGAAAATGTGTTTGTGTGTATGTTTGTATGTCTCGCAAAAACTTTTGACAGAGGTGACAGATTTTCGCCAGATCGGTATCATTTTCAAGCTTGAACCTTCCGATGACAAATATCGAAAAATTGGCTAAAAACATTCATTCCTTCATCCTCAACAGCTCGCTTTTTTACAGGGAGGGGTGGAAAAAATCGTTCCTTCATGACAAGATAGCTTCTACGCATGCGTCAACACGCGCAAAAGATGTTGTCCCTTGCATTCGTTTAAATATTATAAAAACCGACCTACATCCATCCACGCGTTCATAGCACAATGGTTAAAGTGACAGCGTTGTTATCTTTAGATTGCTGCTTCGATCTGAGGTATCAGATAATTTTTTTTTTTTTTTTTTTGATTTGTAAACTTTTAATATTGAAACAGGTTTATTTATGCCGGCTTTTTTTTTGGGGGGGGGGGTCCCCCTTTTTTCTTTTTTTTTTGGTTTTTATTTAAAAGTTTTATATATATAATATATATAGATCTTATGATGTCGTTGCAGAGGACATCATGTATCCAGGGGTGGGATAAAAAATGAAAGTATTCCTCGGGCAATACTGGCCAGTTTACTAGTATACATACATATATGAATCACTTTGTCTCTGTGTGTTTGTCTTCTATGAACTCTGAAATTGATCCCCTATAACTTTATAGGACCAAAACCATATCTCGGTCAAAACGGAACAAGCTATCACAATAATGGTGTCAGGGAAAACTCTTAGCTGTTTTTGTTATTGATGCTGCTGCGCATCATTTATGATGACGATGATATTGTTGGCATTCGTTTTCCCAGTATCTTTGAAGAATCCTTTCTGGGAGGATATCTGATACTTATGGGAGGGATCACATGAAGGTTACCAATGTCCCTAAATGAAAGTGTTCCTGTGGAATGACTTGGATTCGAAATTGGCATACCAGGTTGTCGGTCTGTATCGTTAACCACTGAGCCACCGTCTCCGCCATGTTGTATTTATTTCTCTCTCATAGTGGCGTAATATGACACAAGGATCGGAAAGTGGGAATGAAGATCAACACTCTATAGGAAGAGCACTCTGGTCTGGAAAAAAAAAAGAATAAAAAAACAAAAACAAACAAAGAAAAGAAACGGGCAGCCCTGTTGACATTACCCAATAGGGGCGCTTCAGGCGATTAGCAATAAACTGACCTCTTCTCAAAAGGAGAAGGCAAAGCCTAGAACTACACTCGATCAGTTCCATACATCAATCAACAAGGAACATGCCATCTCAACAATGGCTTAGGTCAGGATTTCCCAGCTATGGTTCCGTAAAAGCTTGCCAAAGGTTTTTTCAAGAGATATTGATAGTTAAAGATTATTGTGCAATTACATTTTTCATTTGTTTTTTTTTTTTTTTAATTTTTAAAAATCCAAAAATCAAATCTAACCTTCTTATACATGTACAAAATTATGAATAAGCTAGAAATAGGATCCAGTTATGTGTTTGAACTAGTTGTCAGAAAAATATGTGAGGTACCTTCTGGAGCAGTCGAATGATCCAATTGTTTTTTTTTGTTTTTTTTTCCAGCAATCGCAACAGCAGATTAGATATATGTCATCTATTTTAGATCTGAAGTAAAAGTTAATTCTAGGAGCTTATCAAAAGAGAGCAAGAGAGCTATTCATTTTAACTGGGACAAAGTGAGGGTCAGAGTATTGGTGGTGTAAGGAGAGAATCGTGGTTTTAGAAATGTTAGAAACACCAAGACCCCACCCACATTGAACCATATGCTGTAGAGAGAGAGAGAGAGGGTTTTAGTAACTAACTAGCGGGGGGGGGGGTACCCGGCGTTGCCCGGGTGTTTGGAGGTGTGTGTGGTTTTGGGTAAATCAAAACTCCGGGGGGGGGGGGGAGTCAAAATAAAATAAAAAAAGTTTTGGTAGGTAAGTATGAGGATCGAACCCGAACCCTTGAGGCAAAGTTGGAAATTAAAGTGTAAAAAAAAAGTGCGACGTTAACCATTGGGCCACCAACGGAAACATGTTTGAATTTATTTAACTATTTAGAATTGGCAGGTGCACGTTTTAATGACTTAATGAGGTCAACTTTGACTGCGGGGTAGTATTCCATTTACTGTGGGAACGATTTTTTTATTTTTATTTTCCCAAGATGTTGGGGGGGGGGGACCAGCTCCCCATAAAAAGGGATTGTCCAAATTGAATAGCAATTGTCTGATATAAGGAAAATATTTCCACATTGATCAAATCTGATTGCTTTCGCTTTTATTATACGAAAAAGCCTAATCCACATGCGGCGAGCGAAAAATGTTGGATATTTATCTTTTCAAAGTCGAGCAAATTAAATAGAGAGGCGACCTCCGTTGTTAACTCGTAGATATTATGATTTATATGTGATTATAAAAAGTTTTAAGAAGTTGTGAGCCGACCGACTACTTCTCTGAAAAAAGCCTTTCTTGGGCATACACAAAAAGCGAACATACATACACACATTTTCGTGTTTATATATATAGATTAATATTTTTTTTATTGATTAATAATAAATGATTCTTAAGTTTTAATTTCTAATAAGTTTCAGGCGTTGGGAAGATATATTAAAATATTAGTAAACATGTGGATTAGGTGGATTCATGTTTGGTTTGAGATCAAAAGAACGCTAATATGATGGTGTGTGATGGGTTGAGATTAGAACAAACGTGAGCATGGGGGAGGAGGGTAAGAGCTTCTGTTTTTCCCAGTGATGAAGAGGATCAGAGAGGAGGGTAAAAATAATCAAGTTTTGCCATATATATATATATATATATATATATATATATATATAATCACACGCGCACTTGTGAAGAACGAAAAATTTAGGTTTTTATTATTTATCCTCCGAGCTTTTATTTTTCATATTCTTTGAAATTGGTAAAAATTGGTTTGCCAATGCTCTCCATTTATTCCAACGACTTGTATAAAGGGACAGACTGCCGCCACTTACCATTATCATCGTGAAAGACAAAAGAATGCTTCCTTTTGATGAATAAAATTGGCTACTTAAAAAATGCGTGTCTTGGTATACATAGTTGAGAAATATTTTCTATGAAAGGTTGGAAAATATTTTTTCGATCTTTTGAAGATTGCTGAGATTAAGGCAGTGTATATATATATATATATATATATATATATATATATATATATATATATATATATATATATATACTAGCAGTTCAGCCCGGCTTTGCTTGAGCCCTATATACTGTTCATAACTTTATGTGCATATACAGGATGTCCATAAATTTTATTTGTGATTGCAATAGAAATAACATTTAAAAAGGATTTGATTTTGGAACAATTCATTTTAAAATTGCACACGGAATTTATGGACAACCTGTGTGTGTGTGTGTATGTATATATATATATATATATATATATATATATATATATATATATATATAAGCTGAACGTCTGTGTGTGTGTCTGGTCACGAATAGGCTCCTATATGGTTGACTATTATAGAAAACTGATCACATATAATGATAGAAGATGTATCGAGACACAGGAATGGGTATGTTTGATCTGGCATAATGATGATTCATTAAAATTGTGGGGTCTTCATACGCGCCTGGTCCACAAAGTATGGAAATAAAAAATTTAAAAATTAAAATAAAAAACGTTTATAAGTGTTTTTGATACAGATGTACTTAATACTTTGATAAGTATGTTTTAACTTAAATAGGGATGGTATAATAATATTGTGGGGTCTGTGTTCGCGCCTGGCCTCCATAGAATGGAAATAGGCACAAACTTTAATGAAGACTTTTCATATCTATCTGCGTAAGTATACTTTGATAATTATGTTTCAGTTTGAAGAAATATGGTATAATAAAATTATGGGGTGTTCGTTCGCACCTGATCTCCATAGAATGGAAATATGTCACAAAGTTTAACAAGGTTTTTTTAATTATAGATCCACATAATATTGTGATAAGTGTTTCAGTGTGAACAGGTATGGTAGAGTTTATCTATTTTATTTTTACTTTCATCATATTTTTCTCTGGTTTTGATACTCCCAAATTCGAAGCTATCTCTTGACAACCCTTCCTTTTCATAACCTATCATACTTTCATAAATCAGAGTCCGTTTTCTGTAGGCTGTTTTTCAACCCAGTCAACGACTGGTACTTTTGCTAGTATATATATATATATATATATATATATATATATATACACTAGTACTTCAGCCCGGCTTTGCTCGGACCCTATATCCTGTTCATAATTTTATACTCCTGTAAATTCGTTTTTCTTTTGTGTGTAATTGATATTCATATTAGAAATCCTCTTTTCTGTTTATTTAAAAAGAAAATACAATTTTCTTATACATGGGTTGTGGAATTGCATTCACTAGCAAAAGATCTAGCTAATTTGCATATTCTTTTAAACATTCATTTAAATTAAATCCCTATTAGTTGCTTCGGTTTTCTAATGGGATAATCATCTTTAGTCAACTATTACGTGTAATTATAATAATAATGGCAAGCAATCTATGAAAGATTAATGAAGCAACAGTAAACGTAGTCCCTAGTTTTGTCTTCTCTGTGCCAGCCTCTCGAACCAAAGGTTCTCAAGTCCTTCACCACCTTTACTCAAGGCATGCCTCCATGCTGGTCTATCTTCGGCTAGCTCCTCCCACACATTCACATCGATGCCAAGAGCGATCAGATCCCGTTTGGCCATTTTCTTGATCCATTTGCCAGTTCGCTGTAGAGGATATCCTTAGGGAGACGGCCATCGGGCATTCTGCGCGGGTGTACAAGCCAGTGTGATCATCGTTTCTTGAGTGTCTGGAACAAGGAGCGGCTGCCGGCACATCTTAGCACCTCTTTGTTGGTGATTCTATCCCACCAATTGATGCCCATGATATGTCGCAAGCATCGGAGATGGTAGACGTTCAGTCTTTTCTTGTGATGAGCATATGTGGTCCAAGTCTCTGCTTCATACTCAGAACACAGCATTCGTAGATGCAGCATTTTGTGCAGGAAATGAGGTATTTATTGAACCATGCTTTTTCACGTAGTCGGTTGAAAGTAGACGCTGCTCTACCTATGCCCGTTTGTAGCTCCTGTTCAATGGATACTCCTTTGTTGATGTTGGATCTAAGATACGCAAAGTTCTCGACAGTCTCTAGTTTGTGGCCATTGATGGTGATTGGTGATGCGTCACCCTGGTGCGTCACAACTGTCTTCTTCACACTAATTACCAGTATGAACTCTGCACAAGCAGCTCTCAATTTGACAAGCAGCCGCTGGAGTTCACTTGTGGAGTGCGAGACCAATGCAGCATCATCTGCAAACAGCAGCTCAAGTATTAGGACTTTTCGAATTTTGGTTTTGGCGAGCCAAGTTAAAAAGTTCTCCATCAGAGCGAGCATGAAGAAACACACTGTCTTCGTCCTCATGATTTCCAAACAGTGTGGGAGCCAACACACAACCTGTCTTGACTCCATTGTACACGGGGAATTTGTCAGACATGTCACCCTCGAAGTAGACTGCGGTTGTCACGTTATCATGGAGTGATCTTATCAAACTAAGAAGAGCTGGTGGATAGCCCAACTTTTGTAGGATGGCAAACAGACCATGTCTACTGACCATGTCAAAAGCTTTCGTGAGGTCCACAAATGCGATATGGAGAGGTCTACGTTGTTCTCTGCATTTTTCCTGGATTTCACGCACTGAAAATATCATGTCCGTGGTTGAGCGCCCGCTGCGGAAGCCGCATTGCGATTCTGGATAAACGCGGTTTGCAATCTTCTGGAGCCTTGGGAGGAACACTCTGGTAAAGACTTTGCCGGTGACACTGAGTAAAGATATATCACAGTAGCTATTGCAATCTCCTTTGTCTCCTTTCTTGAATAAAGTGACAATTTTAGCATCTTTCATAGCCGTTGGAAATTTTCCATTGTGGGAACTGGTGCAGAAGAGGTCGTACAAGTGTGGCAGCAGGAACTTATCTCACTTGAGCAGGTCTGCTGGAATCTCGTCGGTACCTGGGGCCTTCCCTACATTCGTGTGTTGGAGAGCTACTTTGAGTTCTGACATAGTTCGAATGTTGTCCGCCATATAGTACAGAGTAGTGCTCCAACCAGCGTTCAAATTATTTCAGTTTTTTTTTTTTTTGGAGGGGAGAGTCAAAAGCTTCTCAGAATAATTTAAATATAGCTTCAGGGCTACTAGTCATTTTGAAAAAGAAATTCTAGTTTCTGAATTTTGGAGATGAGGATTGATAATTTGTATTATTTGGATTCTTTGGACTACTGTTCTCAACTTCAGTGTTATTTTCATAACGTTTCGGTCCATGTAAGCTCCAAGCTTCTTCAGGTGTGTCTTGTCAAACTCAGGAATCCACAACAAACAGCACAATGGATAAAGTACTTGGTAAAATTTAGTTGTGATTTACACTCTTCTGGAGGTTGTAGGTTCAATCCTCAAAGCGGGGCAGCACTCAAATACAATTGTGGATCACTTAGGATATCTATCCAGTCATGGCTGACAGAATAAGAGCATACTACCCCCGTGAAGTAAATGATGGGTTATGTCCGAAATTTCATCCCAATTTCATCCAGTCATGGCTGATGGAACAAAAACATGTTACCCTCGTAGTTAAAATAAAAGGTTCCATTCAAAATTCTGTGCAGATTCTTGAAATCGGCAGAAAGATTCCAGAGTTTGACAAGATACATTTGAAGAAGGTCGGAGGTTACATTGACCGAAACGTTGTGCAAATAACACCGAAGATGAGAATAGTAGTCCGAAGAATGAAAATAATACAAAGAAATTCTAGATCCACCATTTTAAAAGTATGCACCCCAAACTAATTCCAAAAACTTTCAATGTGGGCACATAGATCATTGCAAAACAAACATTAGTACCGAATTTATTTTGGTAACATAATTCGCCATCAAATTACGACCGTTCGAAATTTATTGGAAATTACAAAATTGCCGTCTTGTGTCCAGAAGTCAAGTTTAACAGTAAAACAGACAGGGAAGGTGAAAGAAAGAAAGAAAGAAAGAAAAGATAGGGAAGAGAATGAAGGAGACAGAGATGAAGAGAAAACATCCATCAGTTTGCCAGCCAGCTTCTATTGACTGATGATGTTACCAGATTGCATCGCAGCACCCCCCCACCACTACCACCAGAGAGTGCGGGAGGGGGATGCATTTCAACATGATGATGGCTTCATCAAGCTCACCACATGGAAGAAGCAAAATAAATAAACAAGCGCCAAGGAGAGGGGTCGTAATGAGTGGTGGTGGGGGAGGGAATGAGCTGAAACGATTAATTAGATTCATCACACCAACACGGAAGGAAATGCCAAGACCCGGCTCTCGGCGGACCCACCTACGCTCAGCCCCCACCCCCACCGATAAGAGTTTTTTTTTTTTTAACAGCAAAAGGTAGGGAAAATATTGTCATGCAGGTTCATGAAGCACTCTCCGATTTCTGCAGAGACAAATATAAGGAAATAAAGTCGAAAGATTTCTTGCAAGTCAGAAAGCAGCAACAAGATTGGATAGTCTTAAGATGTGCCACTATTTACTTGCTTCCCCTAACGATGGAAGCACTAGACTTAAGATAGAATTTTAATGTTAGGAAAATACAACTCCCCGAAAAGGGCCACTCTAGATTGAGCCAAAAATTAGAATGTCTCCTTCATGAACTGAACATAAATAAAAAAAATGAAATGTATTATTAGAACAGATACTACATTCTGATTTTTTTTTTTTTTTTTAATTAACTTCTATCTTTTGTCTTCTATTATATAAAGAGTAATTGTCTGTTGGTTTCATTTTCTTTCAGTTGAAGGTCTCAGAAATCAAGGGGACTCCCTTCCTAGGGGGCTAACACTTGATCTTTATATTAGATGCATATTCGAATATTCCATTAAAGTTCTCTTTTACATCTCAAACACCGAGTTCCTGTTTACAATGCCTTCCCACGACACAGACACCAAAGTTGTTTTTTAACGTGGAGAAAAGAAACAAAAATAAAAATTGTCTCGGTCGTGAAGGATTGGTTGCAGCATCTGAAGAACAGATACTACACTTTTGATCTTAGTAAAGAAGTGGGGAACATAATTCTCCTCTCCCCCAATTGACCATTTTAAATAGGCTATGGTATATCTTTCTTGGGGTCTCTCGGTCTTACTGGATTCTGGGACGAGAATTCACCTAGTCTGGTGGAATATCCAGCTTAGTGCTGTTACTTGAGGTAACATCACTTGGAGAAGATGAACCGTTCGTCTTAAAAACGAGTATGGGTTAGCCATGCGAAGGAGATCTTATTTGGACCACGAATACTATATGATTTTGAATATTTAGTACGGTTTTACTTGTAGGAGAAAAATATCCTCATTCCAGGTTGTCCTGACAAACCCCTGTACCGAGAGACCTTAGACACTCAAGAGCAGTGTCCAGTAGGCATTCAAGTTCTCTCATTTTTTAAATAAAATTTTTTTATCAGTTTGTTTAAGCAAGGGATGGAGCATTCTACCGGATGTCAAACCTTCACCCACCAACTCAGATATTCCAACCAAGAGATCTTTTTGAGATTCTGATCGTCCCTTTAAGTGCAGTTGTTTGAATCTCTCTTACACTTGGTTCACAGGGTATATTTACTAGGTAGTTTTTGAAATTGTTTTTAATGAGTCCAGTTGCTCCTATAATAACTGGAGTGATGGAGATCTTCCTAAGATTCCAATTTCTTTTCATGTCACACATAAGACCTTTGGTGTTTCATTATCTTTTCCATTTCGGCTCTGTTTAACCCAGCATCAATGGGGGACACTGACTTCTACCAAGGTTGCTTCTTGTTTTTGCCCCATATCACTATCTCAGTTTTTTGGCGCCGTTTTCTAGGCATGCAGCTGTAGGGATTGGATAGTCATAGTGAATGGTGTATGACTTATTTCCAACTGTTCTTTCTGGTAAACATGTTCCCAAGACTTGCTGCTGCATTCTATATTCAACTTTTTACAGATGGTTCAGTGGAGATATTCACACACTCCATTGTGTTGGGTCATATAGTAGCCAATTCTCAGCAAAACCTTACAGTTGGATGTCAGGTGGCTTGCACACTCTACTTCTATTGTTGCAGAACTTGCAGTTGCTATTATTGCTTAGACCACTCTAAGGAATGACCGCAAGTGCAGGTTCTGTTACACAGAAGTAGATGGATACTATACGACCGGATGCAAGGAATTTTCCAATGAAATCAAAATAGAGTAAGTAGTAGTAGTAGTAGTAATTGTGACCTAATGAGTCTCGTGATACGTCTAGCGTGTGTTGGTATATGGTAGTCACTGACACCTGACACAGACTTTCTCAAGGAAGCTGAGTGTTCAAGCGTTGAAGTGAAAGTGATGAGGAATCTGTTGTGCTGGGCAGGTTATCTTGTTTGGATTGAGGATATACGAGGTTGTTTGTTTCAGCATGGTCCAAAGAGAATCTTGAAGGATTGCATAAAAGACGGTCTTAAAACCTTCAAGATTCTTGTTCAGAACTGAAGAACTCTCACGAAATGCCAGCCTGAATGGAGAAGGCTAGTCGGAGGTGGATCTGAAGTTTTTGAATGGGAAAAAAATTAATTATGCTGAGCTAAAGAGAAACCTGAGGAATGGCAATATGTCAGTTTTACCGGATGCTTTAAACAGTTGGAAATGTGAGGCATGTGATCGGATACTCCTCTCGAAAGATGCTTACATTAACCACAAAAAAACAAATGCTGTGGATAGAGAGAACAGAAAAGCGGAGGCAGAAGTAAAACTAGTTTCAAGACTCAACCTTGTCTGCCACATATCTGGCAGACAAGGTTGAGTCTTGAAGCCTGAAAAGTCACCTTCAGGCTCATGGACGTGGTTTGGGTGTCACTAACGATTCACCCAGTAACTGTGATGAGGATGGTCATGAACATTGAGATGGCTAGCATCTGTTAAGATGAGACAATTGCCATATATATATATATATATATATATATTGGGGTATTCCAGAGAGCTTCGCCACATGATTGAAAACAAATTGTGCCACTTATAACAATCTTGGGTCAGTCTTGTATCTGTCAGGAGCAGCATGCCAATTTTAACTTATCTGGTCGGCCATCTCGAGTTCTCTTATATATCTATATAAAACAACGCAAATTCCATGAACCGAGTTTCTTTCCTAGAACTGCCTACCTGTGGAACTCTATATCATGGGATTGCTTTCCAATCGATTACAACATGGTTGTTTTCAAGTCTAATGTAATGTTGAGGCGTCCTCTTCAATGATCAAATTCTACCCAATTTCCACTGCTACCACTCATCATCGTATTATCTCACTGACTACTTGACACTTCTTAACCTTTATCCTCGAGTGACCTTGATAGGTGGTGACTCCTAAAAAAAAAAAAAATAGCCCATAGTGTGCATAATAAGTAAAGGGGGATAAAAATTGTACATTGTAGTGGTGGCGTGTGTATGGGGGTAGAGTCAAAGAAAACAAGCTTTAATTGATCTAATTAGTAACACCTGATCCACTCCTCCTCCCGGTCTTTTTCCTATAACTTTGATTCCCTGGCTTTCAGCCATATTGTGATAAGCCTTTCCTCTCCGAATAGGTAATTTTGGTTTAACGAGATGGCATCTATAAGATTGATGGTAAGGCTTTTCAAAGAGGTTTGCTCAATGAAGGTTTGTACTGAACAGGATTGTAAGCTTTGGGCTGGGAATATTTGTCGTTAAAATGGTAGAACTATGAAATGAGCTAATATAAGTTTGAATACTATTGGAATCGTTGGGTTCTATAGTATTATCCCCCCCCACCTCACCCCATCACCGCATATTTGTCATTGGGTAAAGTCACAACTTTTTGTCCAATTAATCTTAAAAACTCCAAAACGTTGATATGATTGAACCTTTGATCACTTTCTCTTTTTCTCTCTCACCCACTTTGTTTTTTTCATCTCTCTCTCTCTCGCTTTGTCCCTCTCTCTCTCGCCTTGTCCCTCTCTCTCTTGGCTTGCCCCTCTCTCTCTCTTGGCTTGTCCCTCTCTCTCTCTTGCCTTGTCCATCTCTCTCTCTCTCTCTTGCCTTGTCCATCTCTCTCTCTCTTGCCTTGTCCATCTCTCTCTCTCTTGCCTTGTCCATCTCTCTCTCTCTCTTGCCTTGTCCATCTCTCTCTCTCTCTTGCCTTGTCCATCTCTCTCTCTCTTGCCTTGTCCATCTCTCTCTCTTGCCTTGTCCATCTCTCTCTCTTGCCTTGTCCCTCTCTCTCTCTTGCCTTGTCCCTCTCTCTCTCTCGCCTTGTCCCTCTCTCTCTCTCGCCTTGTCCCTCTCTCTCTCTCGCCTTGTCCCTCTCTCTCTCTCGCCTTGTCCCTCTCTCTCTCTCTCTCTCTCGCCTTGTCCCTCTCTCTCTCTCTCGCCTTGTCCCTCTCTCTCTCTCTCGCCTTGTCCCTCTCTCTCTCTCTCTCACCTTGTCCCTCTCTCTCTCTCACCTTGTCCCTCTCTCTCTCTCCCTCGCCTTGTCCCTCTCTCTCTCTCCCTCGCCTTGTCCCTCTCTCTCTCTCCCTCGCCTTGTCCCTCTCTCTCTCCCTCGCCTTGTCCCTCTCTCTCTCTCCCTCGCCTTGTCCCTCTCTCTCTCCCTCGCCTTGTCCCTCTCTCTCTCCCTCGCCTTGTCCCTCTCTCTCTCCCTCGCCTTGTCCCTCTCTCTCTCCCTCGCCTTGTCCCTCTTTCTCTCGCCTTGTCCCTCTCTCACTCTCGCCTTGTCCCTCTCTCTCTCTCGCCTTGTCCCTCTCTCTCTCTCTCTCTCTTGCCTTGTCCCTCTCTCTCTCTCTTGCCTTGTCCCTCTCTCTCTCTCTCTCGCCTTGTCCCTCTCTCTCTCTCTCTCTCTCTCTCTCTCGCCTTGTCCCTCTCTCTCTCTCTCTCTCTCTCTCTCGCCTTGTCCCTCTCTCTCTCTCGCCTTGTCCCTCTCTCTCTCTCGCCTTGTCCCTCTCTCTCTCTCGCCTTGTCCCTCTCTCTCTCTCGCCTTGTCCCTCTCTCTCTCTCGCCTTGTCCCTCTCTCTCTCTCGCCTTGTCCCTCTCTCTCTCTCGCCTTGTCCCTCTCTCTCTCTCTCGCCTTGTCCCTCTCTCTCTCTCGCCTTGTCCCTCTCTCTCTCTCTCGCCTTGTTCCTCTCTCTCTCTCGCCTTGTTCCTCTCTCTCTCTCGCCTTGTCCCTCTCTCTTTCTCGCCTTGTCCCTCTCTCTTTCTCGCCTTGTCCCTCTCTCTTTCTCGCCTTGTCCCTCTCTCTATCTCTCTTGCCTTGTCCTTCTCTCTCTCTTGCCTTGTCCTTCTCTCTCTCTTGCCTTGTCCCTCTCTCTCTCTTGCCTTGTCCCTCTCTCTCTCTTGCCTTGTCCCTCTCTCTCTCTTGCCTTGTCCCTCTCTCTCTCTTGCCTTGTCCCTCTCTCTCTCTTGCCTTGTCCCTCTCTCTCTCTTGCCTTGTTCCTCTCTCTCTCTTGCCTTGTCCCTCTCTCTCTCTTGCCTTGTCCCTCTCTCTCTCTTGCCTTGTCCCTCTCTCTCTCTTGCCTTGTCCCTCTCTCTCTCTTGCCTTGTCCCTCTCTCTCTCTTGCCTTGTCCCTCTCTCTCTCTTGCCTTGTCCCTCTCTCTCTCTTGCCTTGTCCCTCTCTCTCTCTTGCCTTGTCCCTCTCTCTCTCTTGCCTTGTCCCTCTCTCTCTCTCTTGCCTTGTCCCTCTCTCTCTCTTGCCTTGTCCCTCTCTCTCTCTCTTGCCTTGTCCCTCTCTCTCTCTCTTGCCTTGTCCCTCTCTCTCTCTCTTGCCTTGTCCCTCTCTCTCTCTCTTGCCTTGTCCCTCTCTCTCTCTTGCCTTGTCCATCTCTCTCTCTCTTGCCTTGTCCCTCTCTCTCTCTTGCCTTGTCCCTCTCTCTCTCTTGCCTTGTCCCTCTCTCTCTTGCCTTGTCCTTCTCTCTCTCTTGCCTTGTCCCTCTCTCTCTCTTGCCTTGTCCCTCTCTCTCTCTCTTGCCTTGTCCCTCTCTCTCTCTCTTGCCTTGTCCCTCTCTCTCTCTCTTGCCTTGTCCCTCTCTCTCTCTCTTGCCTTGTCCCTCTCTCTCTCTCTTGCCTTGTCCCTCTCTCTCTCTCTCTTGCCTTGTCCCTCTCTCTCTCTCTCTTGCCTTGTCCCTCTCTCTCTCTCTTGCCTTGTCCCTCTCTCTCTCTCTTGCCTTGTCCCTCTCTCTCTCTCTTGCCTTGTCCCTCTCTCTCTCTCTTGCCTTGTCCCTCTCTCTCTCTCTTGCCTTGTCCCTCTCTCTCTCTCTCTTGCCTTGTCCCTCCCTCTCTCTCTCTTGCCTTGTCCCTCCCTCTCTCTCTTGCCTTGTCCCTCTCTCTCTCTCTCTTGCCTTGTCCCTCTCTCTCTCTCTCTTGCCTTGTCCCTCTCTCTCTCTCTCTCTTGCCTTGTCCCTCTCTCTCTCTCTTGCCTTGTCCCTCTCTCTCTCTCTTGCCTTGTCCCTCTCTCTCTCTCTCTTGCCTTGTCCCTCTCTCTCTCTCTCTTGCCTTGTCCCTCTCTCTCTCTCTCTCTCTCTTGCCTTGTCCCTCTCTCTCTCTCTCTTGCCTTGTCCCTCTCTCTCTCTCTCTCTTGCCTTGTCCCTCTCTCTCTCTCTTGCCTTGTCCCTCTCTCTCTCTTGCCTTGTCCCTCTCTCTCTCTCTCTTGCCTTGTCCCTCTCTCTCTCTCTCTCTTGCCTTGTCCCTCTCTCTCTCTCTCTTGCCTTGTCCCTCTCTCTCTCTCTCTTGCCTTGTCCCTCTCTCTCTCTCTCTTGCCTTGTCCCTCTCTCTCTCTCTCTTGCCTTGTCCCTCTCTCTCTCTCTCTTGCCTTGTCCCTCTCTCTCTCTCTCTTGCCTTGTCCCTCTCTCTCTCTTGCCTTGTCCCTCTCTCTCTCTCTCTCTTGCCTTGTCCCTCTCTCTCTCTCTCTCTCTTGCCTTGTCCCTCTCTCTCTCTCTCTTGCCTTGTCCCTCTCTCTCTCTCTCTTGCCTTGTCCCTCTCTCTCTCTCTCTTGCCTTGTCCCTCTCTCTCTCTCTCTTGCCTTGTCCCTCTCTCTCTCTCTTGCCTTGTCCCTCTCTCTCTCTCTTGCCTTGTCCCTCTCTCTCTCTCTTGCCTTGTCCCTCTCTCTCTCTCTCTTGCCTTGTCCCTCTCTCTCTCTCTCTTGCCTTGTCCCTCTCTCTCTCTCTCTTGCCTTGTCCCTCTCTCTCTCTCTCTTGCCTTGTCCCTCTCTCTCTCTCTCTTGCCTTGTCCCTCTCTCTCTCTCTCTTGCCTTGTCCCTCTCTCTCTCTCTCTTGCCTTGTCCCTCTCTCTCTCTCTTGCCTTGTCCCTCTCTCTCTCTCTCTTGCCTTGTCCCTCTCTCTCTCTCTCTTGCCTTGTCCCTCTCTCTCTCTCTCTTGCCTTGTCCCTCTCTCTCTCTCTTGCCTTGTCCCTCTCTCTCTCTCTCTCTCTCTTGCCTTGTCCCTCTCTCTCTCTCTCTCTCACCTTGTCTCTCTCTCTCTCGCCTTGTCCCTCTCTCTCTCTCGCCTTGTCCCTCTCTCTCTCTCGCCTTGTCCCTCTCTCTCTCTCGCCTTGTCCCTCTCTCTCTCTCTCTCTCTCGCCTTGTCCCTCTCTCTCTCTCTCTCTCTCTCGCCTTGTCCCTCTCTCTCTCTCTCTCTCTCTCTCGCCTTGTCCCTCTCTCTCTCTCTCTCGCCTTGTCCCTCTCTCTCTCTCTCTCTCTCTCTCTCGCCTTGTCCCTCTCTCTCTCTCGCCTTGTCCCTCTCTCTCTCTCGCCTTGTCCCTCTCTCTCTCGCCTTGTCCCTCTCTCTCTCTCGCCTTGTCCCTCTCTCTCTCTCGCCTTGTCCCTCTCTCTCTCTCGCCTTGTCCCTCTCTCTCTCTCTCGCCTTGTCCCTCTCTCTCTCTCTCTCGCCTTGTTCCTCTCTCTCTCTCGCCTTGTTCCTCTCTCTCTCGCCTTGTTCCTCTCTCTCTCGTCTTGTCCCTCTCTCTCTCTCGTCTTGTCCCTCTCTCTCTCTCGCCTTGTCCCTCTCTCTTTCTCGCCTTGTCCCTCTCTCTTTCTCGCCTTGTCCCTCTCTCTTTCTCGCCTTGTCCCTCTCTCTTTCTCGCCTTGTCCCTCTCTCTATCTCTCTTGCCTTGTCCCTCTCTCTATCTCTTTTGCCTTGTCCCTCTCTCTATCTCTCTTGCCTTGTCCTTCTCTCTATCTTGCCTTGTCCTTCTCTCTCTCTTGCCTTGTCCCTCTCTCTCTCTTGCCTTGTCCCTCTCTCTCTCTTGCCTTGTCCCTCTCTCTCTCTTGCCTTGTCCCTCTCTCTCTCTTGCCTTGTCCCTCTCTCTCTCTTGCCTTGTCCCTCTCTCTCTCTTGCCTTGTCCCTCTCTCTCTCTTGCCTTGTCCCTCTCTCTCTCTTGCCTTGTCCCTCTCTCTCTCTTGCCTTGTCCCTCTCTCTCTCTTGCCTTGTCCCTCTCTCTCTCTTGCCTTGTCCCTCTCTCTCTCTTGCCTTGTCCCTCTCTCTCTCTCTTGCCTTGTCCCTCTCTCTCTCTCTTGCCTTGTCCCTCTCTCTCTCTCTTGCCTTGTCCCTCTCTCTCTCTTGCCTTGTCCCTCTCTCTCTCTTGCCTTGTCCCTCTCTCTCTCTTGCCTTGTCCCTCTCTCTCTCTTGCCTTGTCCCTCTCTCTCTCTTGCCTTGTCCCTCTCTCTCTCTTGCCTTGTCCCTCTCTCTCTCTTGCCTTGTCCCTCTCTCTCTCTTGCCTTGTCCCTCTCTCTCTCTTGCCTTGTCCCTCTCTCTCTCTTGCCTTGTCCCTCTCTCTCTCTTGCCTTGTCCCTCTCTCTCTCTTGCCTTGTCCCTCTCTCTCTCTCACCTTGTCCCTCTCTCTCTCTCACCTTGTCCCTCTCTCTCTCTCCCTCGCCTTGTCCCTCTCTCTCTCTCCCTCGCCTTGTCCCTCTCTCTCTCCCTCGCCTTGTCCCTCTCTCTCTCTCCCTCGCCTTGTCCCTCTCTCTCTCCCTCGCCTTGTCCCTCTCTCTCTCCCTCGCCTTGTCCCTCTCTCTCTCCCTCGCCTTGTCCCTCTCTCTCTCCCTCGCCTTGTCCCTCTCTCTCTCCCTCGCCTTGTCCCTCTCTCACTCTCGCCTTGTCCCTCTCTCTCTCTCGCCTTGTCCCTCTCTCTCTCTCTCTCTCTCGCCTTGTCCCTCTCTCTCTCTCTCTCTCTCGCCTTGTCCCTCTCTCTCTCTCTCTCTCTCGCCTTGTCCCTCTCTCTCTCTCTCTCGCCTTGTCCCTCTCTCTCTCTCTCTCTCTCTCTCTCGCCTTGTCCCTCTCTCTCTCTCTCTCTCTCTCTCTCTCGCCTTGTCCCTCTCTCTCTCTCGCCTTGTCCCTCTCTCTCTCTCGCCTTGTCCCTCTCTCTCTCTCGCCTTGTCCCTCTCTCTCTCTCCTTGTCCCTCTCTCTCTCTCGCCTTGTCCCTCTCTCTCTCTCGCCTTGTCCCTCTCTCTCTCTCGCCTTGTCCCTCTCTCTCTCTCTCGCCTTGTTCCTCTCTCTCTCTCGCCTTGTTCCTCTCTCTCTCTCGCCTTGTTCCTCTCTCTCTCGCCTTGTTCCTCTCTCTCTCTCGCCTTGTCCCTCTCTCTCTCTCGTCTTGTCCCTCTCTCTCTCTCGTCTTGTCCCTCTCTCTCTCGCCTTGTCCCTCTCTCTTTCTCGCCTTGTCCCTCTCTCTTTCTCGCCTTGTCCCTCTCTCTATCTCTCGCCTTGTCCTTCTCTCTCTCTTGCCTTGTCCTTCTCTCTCTCTTGCCTTGTCCTTCTCTCTCTCTTGCCTTGTCCCTCTCTCTCTCTTGCCTTGTCCCTCTCTCTCTCTTGCCTTGTCCCTCTCTCTCTCTTGCCTTGTCCCTCTCTCTCTCTTGCCTTGTTCCTCTCTCTCTCTTGCCTTGTCCCTCTCTCTCTCTTGCCTTGTCCCTCTCTCTCTCTTGCCTTGTCCCTCTCTCTCTCTTGCCTTGTCCCTCTCTCTCTCTTGCCTTGTCCCTCTCTCTCTCTTGCCTTGTCCCTCTCTCTCTCTTGCCTTGTCCCTCTCTCTCTCTTGCCTTGTCCCTCTCTCTCTCTTGCCTTGTCCCTCTCTCTCTCTTGCCTTGTCCCTCTCTCTCTCTCTTGCCTTGTCCCTCTCTCTCTCTCTTGCCTTGTCCCTCTCTCTCTCTCTTGCCTTGTCCCTCTCTCTCTCTCTCTCTTGCCTTGTCCCTCTCTCTCTCTCTTGCCTTGTCCCTCTCTCTCTCTCTTGCCTTGTCCCTCTCTCTCTCTTGCCTTGTCCATCTCTCTCTTGCCTTGTCCCTCTCTCTCTCTCTTGCCTTGTCCCTCTCTCTCTCTCTTGCCTTGTCCCTCTCTCTCTCTCTTGCCTTGTCCCTCTCTCTCTCTCTTGCCTTGTCCCTCTCTCTCTCTCTTGCCTTGTCCCTCTCTCTCTCTCTTGCCTTGTCCCTCTCTCTCTCTCTTGCCTTGTCCCTCTCTCTCTCTCTCTTGCCTTGTCCCTCTCTCTCTCTCTTGCCTTGTCCCTCTCTCTCTCTCTTGCCTTGTCCCTCTCTCTCTCTCTTGCCTTGTCCCTCTCTCTCTCTCTTGCCTTGTCCCTCCCTCTCTCTCTCTTGCCTTGTCCCTCCCTCTCTCTCTTGCCTTGTCCCTCTCTCTCTCTCTCTTGCCTTGTCCCTCTCTCTCTCTCTCTTGCCTTGTCCCTCTCTCTCTCTCTCTCTTGCCTTGTCCCTCTCTCTCTCTCTCTCTTGCCTTGTCCCTCTCTCTCTCTCTTGCCTTGTCCCTCTCTCTCTCTCTTGCCTTGTCCCTCTCTCTCTCTCTCTTGCCTTGTCCCTCTCTCTCTCTCTCTCTTGCCTTGTCCCTCTCTCTCTCTCTCTCTCTCTTGCTTTGTCCCTCTCTCTCTCTCTCTTGCCTTGTCCCTCTCTCTCTCTCTTGCCTTGTCCCTCTCTCTCTCTTGCCTTGTCCCTCTCTCTCTCTCTCTTGCCTTGTCCCTCTCTCTCTCTCTCTCTTGCCTTGTCCCTCTCTCTCTCTCTCTTGCCTTGTCCCTCTCTCTCTCTCTCTTGCCTTGTCCCTCTCTCTCTCTCTCTTGCCTTGTCCCTCTCTCTCTCTCTCTTGCCTTGTCCCTCTCTCTCTCTCTTGCCTTGTCCCTCTCTCTCTCTCTCTTGCCTTGTCCCTCTCTCTCTCTCTCTTGCCTTGTCCCTCTCTCTCTCTCTCTTGCCTTGTCCCTCTCTCTCTCTCTCTTGCCTTGTCCCTCTCTCTCTCTCTCTCTTGCCTTGTCCCTCTCTCTCTCTCTCTCTTGCCTTGTCCCTCTCTCTCTCTCTCTCTTGCCTTGTCCCTCTCTCTCTCTCTCTTGCCTTGTCCCTCTCTCTCTTGCCTTGTCCCTCTCTCTCTTGCCTTGTCCCTCTCTCTCTTGCCTTGTCCCTCTCTCTCTTGCCTTGTCCCTCTCTCTCTCTCTTGCCTTGTCCCTCTCTCTCTCTCTCTTGCCTTGTCTCTCTCTCTCTCTCTCTTGCCTTGTCCCTCTCTCTCTCTCTCTTGCCTTGTCCCTCTCTCTCTCTCTCTTGCCTTGTCCCTCTCTCTCTCTCTTGCCTTGTCCCTCTCTCTCTCTCTCTTGCCTTGTCCCTCTCTCTCTCTCTCTTGCCTTGTCCCTCTCTCTCTCTCTCTCTCTTGCCTTGTCCCTCTCTCTCTCTCTCTTGCCTTGTCCCTCTCTCTCTCTCTCTTGCCTTGTCCCTCTCTCTCTCTCTCTTGCCTTGTCCCTCTCTCTCTCTCTCTTGCCTTGTCCCTCTCTCTCTCTCTTGCCTTGTCCCTCTCTCTCTCTCTTGCCTTGTCCCTCTCTCTCTCTTGCCTTGTCCCTCTCTCTCTCTCTCTTGCCTTGTCCCTCTCTCTCTCTCTTGCCTTGTCCCTCTCTCTCTCTCTCTCTCACCTTGTCCCTCTCTCTCTCCTTGTCCCTCTCTCTCTCTCTCGCCTTGTCCCTCTCTCTCTCTCTCTCTCTCGCACTGTCCCTCTCTATCTCTCTCTCTCTCTCGCACTGTCCCTCTCTATCTCTCTCTCTCTCTCGCACTGTCCCTCTCTATCTCTCTCTCTCTCTCGCACTGTCCCTCTCTCTCTCTCTCTCTCTCTCTCTCTCGCACTGTCCCTCTCTCTCTCTCTCTCTCACCTTGTCCCTCTCTCTCTCTCGCACTGTCCCTCTCTATCTCTCTCTCTCGCCTTGTCCCTCTCTCTCTCACACCTTGATTTTGATTAATATATAAAAAAAAATGAATCGGCAAATGTAGAGATTTTTTTTTTTTTTTTGCCTTATAATAAAATTGTTTCCATCAGTTTTTACATGGTCCAAACTTGACTTTTTATTATTCATTGATTATTTAAAGGAACATTTTAGTTTGATCTCTAGTATACTATGAATCATTACGAAAATTCAATGTGTTAGCTGTTGAAATGAATCATATATGAATAGTCAAAAGTTTCACTTCATTGTTCTTTTGTTTATTGCTTTACTTTTGAAAGAAAAAATCCGGTTTGATCACTACTCTGCTATGAATCATATTATGAAGATTCAATGTGTTAGCTGTTGAAATGAATTATATATAAACCATCAAAAGTTTCACTTCATTGTCCCTTGTTTTCCCAATATTTATGCTACTTTGATTTATTAATTATTGCTTGCATTATGATTAATTTTCATTTATTAAACTTTAATTGAACTACTGGATGGCATTCTGTAGGGTATAACTCAGTTACCATATCCTCCGTGCTGTTAAAAAAAATCCGCAAATGTAGTACATCCATTAAGAAAAAAGTTAACAAATAGTTTATTTATTTATTTATTTATTTATTTCGTAAATAAAGAAATTATATTTGTTTCGTTCTTTCTCGGAATCCTATTTCTCAAACTTAAAGTATGGATTCTTCGATAGATTGGCAATTCTTAATCTTCTCTGTCAATTTAGCCATTTTTTTTTAATGATGTATTGGCGGTTTTAAAGACACAATGTCTATTTGCTTCTTTAGTGTGTTTTTGTTGTTTGATGTAGTAGATATATCACTGCTGATTCAATTCTCTACTTATATAAGAGCCAGGTACGTCCAAGGATGGAGTATTGTTGCCACATCTGGGCAGGAGCTGCTAGAAAGACCTTATCCTGCCTTGACAGAGTTCAAAATAGACTTCGTAATCTAGTGGGGGATGCCCTAATCTCTTCCCTGCAACCTCTTTCTCACAGAAGAGGCGTTGCAAGCCTGTCTCTGCTTTATCATTATTTTCATGGCAAGTGCTCGTCTGAGCTCCAATTTATGCCCCCCCCCTCGCCAAACTTTCACAAGAAACACTCGTCTAGCTGAAAACACTATCAATAATTCCCCCCCCCCACTCTTTATCTGTGCCTAAACCTAAACACAGATTTCATGAACAAAGCTTCTTTCTTAGAACTGCACACCTGCGGAACTCTCTTCTATTTTTCTGCTTTCCAGCTGACTTTAATATGGTCCTCTTAAAGTCCAACGTAAACAAATTCTTGATGAGCCATCCCCTTAAGTAATCCAATTTACCAAATTTCCACTACTAACAATTACTATGTCATTGTCCCATTGACCACTGTACACTTATTAACCCTTATCCTTATCCAATGAGAAAGTGATATCAAATGCTTTGTTGGGCTTTAGCCAATAAAAATGTAAGGAGACATTCATATATATATATATATATATATATATATATATATATATATATATACACACACACACTAGCGGTACTCGGCCACGCGTTGCTGTGGCTTAGTGGAAATGGAAAAGAAATGCAAAAAAAGGCAAAGAATGTATATTTCTTATGTTCTCAATACTTGTGGACACCTTAGATTGAAAGCAGTGTTTAATTTTATTCTGGTCATGTATTTGAGGTCGCATTTGCAAATATCGTATAATAAAAATTGTAGCTGGTTTTAAATTAGTATAAAAGTATAGTGTTTTATAAATAATAAATCGCTGCAAAAAACATTTAAAAAAATTAAAAGAAAACGTTTTAAAGAATAAAACAACAAAGTAATACGAATGTCCAAATAAAAAAAAAAAACGGAAATTGCAAATACAATAAATAAAAAATGTAAATATGAAATATATATATATATACGTGTGTGTGTGTGTGTGTGTGTGTGTGTGTGTGTATATATATATTATTTTTCATCAGAAAACAGCATCATACATTAACAGAAATTGTGTATACAGTGATGCCGTATTTCAATCTTAGTAACTGTTCATTAATATAGGGAATAATAGAATTCTAGGATATTAGAATCTTCAGGGCTCAGCCAAGCAGAATGGGCGGATTATGTGAAGGAAGACTATGAATTATGTATTGGAAAACTTAAGCACTTGAACCCCCCCCCCCGACAAACCCGACAAGCAACTAAATTCTACCCTTACACAATAGAGATCTCGAGATGTAAGTGAGCTTTCTACTCCAGTAGTTTCTTCCCCAGAACTGCTAGACTTTGGAATTCCTTCCTGGGTTCCTGTTTCCACAACTGTACTGACATGCAGAAGTTCAAGTTGCAGCCCAACTCCTCATATAGTACCCCTGTAGCTTATGTCCCTGATAGTAGCCCCTACATGAAAGTGGCAATGCGCTTTGTTTGGAGTGAAAATGTAATATAAAAAAAAAGATAATCATCTGAAAATTTTAGCCAAAATGAAAACCAGTTTTGTTTCATGATTGCAAGCAAATATTAGATTGTACCTATTTATAAAGCCTCCTCACGGGACAGAGTTAGACACCAGGGTCGTTTTTTAATGTGGAGAAAAGGTACAAAAATAAAAAAAATTGTCTCAGTCGTGAAGGACTGCTCCTTCGCCGAAAGAGAACAAGAAATGGAAGTGTAGCATCTGAAGAACAGATACTACACTTTGATCTTGACCAAAAGGCCAAGCAAATATTAGATTGTAGCTGATAGTGATGGGACGATTCCAATATTTTCCCCCGATTCTGATACAATTATCGATTCCGATTCTTTATAAATCTCTAATTATTTAACTATAGAGTTGTTATTTTCCCCGATTTTCGTAAAAACACATGTTAAATATGCAGATATTTTCCTAAACGTCATAATACACTTGTCAGGGATGATCTATCGATTTTAGCTTTACTCGTATTTTTAAAATCAATAAATATTTATAATTTTATCATTATTACCAGCAATGGAAGATTTTACTTTAAACAAAATCAGATAAAAAAGACAATTAAAAGAATCGTTTTGGCATCGGAAAATAGGCATCAATTTTTCCGATTCCGATACCTGCAGATCTGATTTTTCCGATTGCGATTAATCGTCTCGACACTAGTAGCTGACCCATATAAGTGTTGATATGCCAATACGGAGTCTTGTGTCATGAGAGTATTACTTAGCTAAGGTTTCTTCAGTGCATAATACTTATCGTTGACAAACAAAACCTGTTGACGTAGTCACGTCTTTCTTCTTTTGTAATCCGGTGATAATCTAATCCGCCTTGGTTTGTTTGTCAAAAGAAAGGCTTAGTGACGATCGCTTAAAATAAGGGAATAAGGTAAAGGAAATGAAAGGGATTCAGAAGGATTAGCCGTCTGGGTATTAAGGTGAAATGGTTAGGCTAAAAGCACCCGATGCCCTGACCCCCCCCCCCACTTTTTTTTTTTTTTTTTTTTTTTTAGATGCGTCCACAAGAAGAGGCTTGCTCCATTTGCTGTCACACATTTTAGCATAGAATCATCATCATCATAATAATAATGATAGTTTCACTTAGGTCACGTGGTTCCTCCCATAAGTTCCGATGTTTTTCTAGGAAGAATTCTAACTAGAAAGATATTGGGGAAACGAATGCCAACCATAATCATCTGATTCATACGAAATGATACTCAACAACCATCATCATCATTGGTTTTATGTTTGTTTTACATGCTGGCATATGTTTGGAGAGCTTTTAGAAATCGAATTTTTCCGGGTCTGTATTCATCCTTCTTTTCTCTCTATATATTTATATACTATTAAAAATTTATGGTGTTTTGAGTTTGTCCGTTCGTATGCAGACAGGACCATGTAATTGGCTGACAAAAAAGGAATAGGCAGAGTACGCGTTACTAAGGCAGTAGTTTTTTCGATGTCGATATACAAGTTTGAATTTTATGTGATTCTAAAAGGTACATGTTTATCTAGACACACGTTTTATAAATTTAAATAAATTATAACATAACACAAAAAAAACAATAACCTATCTCTGCCCAAGTTTTTATTTATCCTTCTTTCTCTCCAATCTTTTCCTTATCACTTTCATCTGTAAACTGACCCTGTTACCTTAACTGTTCTACACCTACCAATCCAAAATTATTATTATAAATTATTTCAAAATATAATTCATCGTTGTCGCCATTGATTTAATGTCTTGTTTTACATGCTGGCATGTCCTAAAGTGGCTAAATCTTTCCGTTTTTTTTTTTTAATACAATAGAGCCATCACTCATCAAGGCCTGAAGGCTAGTCGAGGATAAGGGTCAATGAGTGTACGGTAGTCATTGGGACAACAG
Source organism: Euprymna scolopes (assembly GCF_053919585.1). Taxonomy (NCBI): domain Eukaryota; kingdom Metazoa; phylum Mollusca; class Cephalopoda; order Sepiida; family Sepiolidae; genus Euprymna; species Euprymna scolopes. The sequence goes on from NC_136522.1 coordinate 60,639,011, forward strand.
TGACTGTAGTAATCGTTAGTAGTGAGAATTTGATATAGTTTGATTAAGGGGACGGCTCAACAAGAATTTGTTTTAATTGGACTTGAAGACTACCATATCGTAGTCAGCTGGAAAGCAGGCCAGTGAAACAGTTCCACAGGCAGGCAATTCTAGGAAAGAAGCTTTGTTCATGGAATCCACATTTAGATTTAGTAGGGAAAATTATTGGTGGTATTTGTAGCTAGATTAGTGTTTTTTTGTGAAAGTTTAGCTAAGGGAGGTATAGATTGGAGCTCAGACGAGCACTTGCCATGAAAATACTATTAGTTTAACCATTGGTCTTCTTTATTTACATGCTTACACGAAGAAAGCTATACACCAAAGAGAAAGGGCACTTGGCATTACGTGTCCTTTTATACACAAAAAAGAACAAAAAAAGGGAGATAACTCAAAGTGCCTAATTTAAAGTCCACGTCATCAGTTAACAGACAAAGGCAACTGCTCATAGTCCACATCATTGAAAATAAGGATCAAAGAGAGATAACTTTTCAGTATTTAAAAATCCACCCAACATTGATAATTTCCAATAAATATGTCTCTTCTGTGGGGAAAGAGATTGCAGGAAAAAGAAAAGGACACCAACTACCAGGTTTTGCAGTTGGCCTTGAACTCTGTCAATGCAGGATAGGAGCTCCGAGCAGCTCCTGCCTAGATGTGGCAGCAATACTCCATTCTAGGGCGTACTTGGCTCTTTCTCTCAAATCCATCTATATCACTTCCTTTAATGTTTTCATTGAACTTCCATTGTGAACTGATCATAGTCTATATTGCCTAGGTTTGAAGCAGCATTTTCAGACGTGTTCACATCTCTATTTGCGGCACTGTCCATTTGTGAATCTTAGCTTTTTTTTTAATGGAAATCGCTCCAGGCAAGGCATGAAGCCATTTGATGTAATCTACTGTTTCTTTTATAAAATTATTTTATATAAACTTCTTTCCAGTTAATGAAAAAAAATATTAAGAAATTTACGTGTAGGGTTTGAACATACAGACTACATCATGCAAAAAAATAAAAAACATGCTATCAACTTACCCACAGTAGAATTTTCACAGCCCCTTGTTCTATCATTGTTGCTAAGTGACGACATGGAAAAAATGGCTTTATCGATGATAGATGAATTAAAATAACGGTTTTGATTATCGGTAATTATCGGGAGTATTCTGAGACAAAACTTAACTAAGATCACTCCTAAGCTTATACACTAAAGTTCTGTAAATTTTAAAGAAAATCTGTTCAGCCATTTCAGAGTCTATAAGGAACGAACTCCCACACACACGCAAAGTTGCATTTATATAATGGTAGATAGATTATTTTTCTACTGGACTAGTTTTTATCATTTATACAAATTTTGGCATGACACCTAAGTAGGGCTAGGACAACAGCATATTCTTTTCATTATTTTGACTCTCGAGTGTGTATCTGTTATCTTATATGCTTTTATATAGAGGGATGTGATTCTCGGTTGATTAACTGTGGCTAACTATGTCGGACATATACTTAAGAGTCAAAACAATGAAAAGAATATGCTGTTGTCATGGCCCTAGCATATTTAAGAAATTTAAAATTTTGAATGAACACAAGCATAGGACATCTCCATGCTTGTGTAGATTAGTAATGTTTTAAACTAACACATTTCAGGCGAAAACATTATATACTTATGTGTCATGTTGAAATTTGTATAAATTCCCAAAATTACAAAATCTGATCCAGTAGAAAAAAAATTTGTGTTTGAAAAAACCATTTTGTTTGGAAACTATAATCAAAATATGATTCGAAATAAAGGTTAAAAATACAAAAAAAAAAAAAAAAAAAAGAAAAACGAACAAAAAACTCTTCGCGCATTATTTGGATTATTCGAATTACTGTTCTCATCTTGAGTGTTATTCACACAACGTTTCGGTTGATGTAACTTCCGATTGTCTTCAAGTGAAGTTGAAATCTGGAATCTTTCTGTTGGATGCTGGAATCTTGGTCAGATTCAAGGAATCTGCACAGAATTTCGAATGGAACCCTTTATTTAATATACAGGGGTAGCATGCTCTCATTCCATCAACGATGACTGAATATAAATCCTAAGTAATTTGCAAGTGTATTTTTTGAGTGTTTTGCTCACACTAAGAATTGAACCTTCAATTTCCAGAACAGTGTAACTTACAACTGAATTTAATCCAGTATTTTATCCACTATGCCATGGATCCTTGTAGATGCTTATCTTAACAAAATGGCATGGTTACAATATCAACAAGTTTGCTCATAGATTGACCGAACATTGATAACATCTATGTTCTGAGTAGGGCTATGACAAGAGAATATTCTTATTGTTTTGACTCTCGAGTATATATCCAACACAGTTAGACAATCGAGAACCACATCACTATATCTAAAAACATAAGATATTAACTGATATATACTCGAGAGTCAAAATAATGAAAAGAATATTCTCTTGTCATAGTCCTAGTTCTGAGTTGCATGGTGGAGCCTGGAATCTACTGGCTAGCTGCAGCGAGGCTGTGCATATGGCAGCAAAATATTGCACCGTTTCTCACAAGATCCAAGCCTGACTGTCGGTGAACTTCAAGTGTACTACACTACACCTGGCATTTGGCCTTCCAACTTTGTTGTCTTTGTGAGATTAATAGTTTCAACTGCAATATGAAGGATAAGCTGATGGTAAGAATCCCCCTAGGAATTAAAGGAGCCTAAGTCACGTGATAGTGACAACGATCTGTGGCCAGTTAAAAGGTCATCCTAAAAAGATCGTTGTAGGAGGTTAACAGAAAATGTCATGAAGACATGAATTCAAATTTGGTGAATACATCTAAAAAAAAAATTATAAAAATACTTTCTGACGTTTCTGAATTTTTGAGATGAGGATTGATTATCCATATTATTTGGATTTATCGGACTACTGTTCTCATCTTGAGTGTGATTTTCATACCGCTTCGGTCGATGTAACTTCCGACCTTCTTCAGTTGTATCTTGTTGAACTCCGGAATCTGGACAGAATTTGGAGCAAAATCCTTTATTTACTTCACGGGGTAGCATGCTCTTGTTCCATCAGCCATGACTCGATAGAGGTCCTAAGTAATTCTCTTGAAGTTGAAGGTTCAATCCTCAGTGTGGACGACTGAAAAATACAAATAATACGAAAAACTTTTCTGCTTCTGAATGTTTGAGATGAGGATTGATTATTTGTATTATTTATTTCTTTGGACTGCTGTTCTCATCTTGTGTGTGATTTTCAACGATCTATGTAACTTCCAACCTTCTTCAAGTGTATCTGGTCGAACTCTTGGAATCTTTCTATCGGACTCTGGGAATTATTTTTTTTATATTGCATTTTCACCCCAAATAAGGCACAGTGTCACTTTGATGCAGGGGGCTACTATCTGGGATATAATTTGCAAGGATACTATGTAGGGAGTTAAGCAGCAAGATGTCTGTTTACATTACACTTGAACTTCTGCATGTCAGTACAGTCAGGGGAAGCAGGGACTTGGAAGAGGATTCCAAAGTCTAGTAGTAAGAGGAAAAGACTATTAAAGTAATAGGCTTTCTGGCATCTAAGGATCTCTACTTAGTAGGGATGGGATTTAGTTGCTTATTCGGTTTATCGAGGGTATGTGTGTCGAGGAGGTATAAGGGCTTGTAGTTCGTCGGAGCACCTACCATTAAAACACTTGTAAAACAAGCAGAGAGATGCAACATTTTGTCAATGGGACAGAGATTGAAGCTTAGCTGACAATGCATGAAATTGTGCATCTAGAAACAAAATAGGTTTAAGGTTCCTAAAATTCACACTAGAATAGTTTGCAAGAACCCCATGGCGTAGTGGATAAACTACTTGGTAAAATTCAGTTGTAAAATTACTCTCTTCTAGAGATTGAGAGTTTAATCCTAAGTGTGGGCGACACTCAAAAAATACAATTGCGAATTACTTAGGACCTTCTACCCAGTCATGGCTTATGGAACGAGAGCATGCTACTCCCATGGAGTTTGACAAGATACACCTAAATAAGGTCAGACTTTACATCGACCAAAATGTGGAAATAACACTTAGGATGAAAACAGTTGCCCAAAGAATCCAAATAACATGAAAACAACTGAAGCATGCATGGTCCCCCGTGAGTGCACAGTGTAAGCTCAGTATTTGCCCTCACCCACCTTTAGTCCCCAAAGTCCTCGGAACGTCAAATCCTGGTGAAAATGAATAAACAGTTCAGTTTTAGACCTTAAAGTATGTAAATTTGAGTTCTGCTTCATGCAAAAAAAAAAAAAAAAAAAAAATAACTAAGTCCATCATCCCTCCCCCCATTTAGCCCCAAAAGTCCATATTTAAATTTGAGTTCAGCACCATGCAAAACTGCTAAATAGACATACACAGAAAATTTTGGACAGATATGGTAAAATAGTTCCAAAAATGGAGTGTTTTTATTAGCCCTAAAAGAGCCCCTGAGGAACACCCAAAACAAAATTATATAGAAATCAATTAGTTACAATTTTTCAAAAAGTTTTATAAAAATCCATAAATAAAAACCCAAGGCATCAATTTTTTTTAATAAGCACAATAGTGTCAGTTTTAGCCATTTTAGTCTGAAAGGCACCTCTAGGGGGGGGGGCAACTGGAGTTTTCCCGGAAAATCCATTGTAACTTTTTTCTTTTTTACTCATATCTTGTTTAATGTTTGTGCAACATTTGAAAAAATTCCAACGTGTAGTTATTGAGAAAAGTGCAGAGGGACAAACGGACAAGGGTGAATTTACAGGTCCACCCTCCTTTTGTTGGGGGGGGGGGGACCAAAAACGGTTTTCTTAGATTGTAATCTAGTAAATAAATATCATCTCCACCTCGTTTGTGCACATATATCAAGGTAACACCAATAGTGATGACGTCAATGATATGGATTTCAAATTATCTCTTTTTACTCTGTCCCTTTTGTTTGTTATAAGCCCGGAAAAATCTGCATTAAATTTTCATCCTATTAAAAATAAAAGAAAGAAAAAAAGAAGTCCAAGTCACTTTTGTAATGGGATTGTCTCTGGTGATTAATGTAACCCCCTCCCCACTACATACACCATTTACTTTGAAGTCTGTCAGCTACCACCCCTCACTCCAACCTAACCATCTTCATCTCCATCTTACCCTTTTCAAAAAATAAAGAGGATTTGTCTTCTTTTACTCCTTTGTTTCTTGTCTTCTTGTTTTCTACGTAAGCCAACTCCCCAAAATAGCATTTTAGGTGTTTCTTTGGGCTTCTTACCCATAACAGTGCTCGTTTCAGCAGCAGGAAATGAACTCTTATCTTTGTTAGGTCACTGTACAGTTTTGTGCCCTTGTGGGGATCTTGGTCTTCTTTAGTGCAGCTAGTAGTTCCTCCATTGTAAAATCTTCTTTCTCAATATCAACTTCCTGTTCAACAATCGGCTGACATAGTTGGTCTGCCACTACTGGTTCGTTTTGCAAGTAGCTTTTCAAAGTGTCCTTTCCATTTCGGACGTGCATTTTCCGGAGGATTTGCCTTTAACTTGACTTTGGCAGAACGTTTGCGCCCAGATATCTCATTTACTACTTGTCAAGCCAGAGATGATTGATTGTTATCTGCAGCATTCTGCATTCGATCTTGACCATATTTCTGTTGTTCTGATAAGTACATCATATTAAGCTATTGAACAACGTGCTTCCTTAACTTTGTATTCTGACGAGTGGAGTACTTGTGATGTTTCCTGCTAATGCTTTTCGACTCTTCACATTTTTTGATATTATCTCATCATGGGACTTTTCGCTTTATCTTAGGCTTCAGCGGTATACACAAACCTTTGCTTCTTCTTGGTGCGATTGGACAAAGTTTTCATAGATGGAATTAGTAGTTGTTTTCTACTCTTGTGCCTGTAAAACATCAAATCTGTTTTGCAGTTGAATTATGAATCCCTGTTTGATTTGATTGTCGAGTGACAGTATTGACCAGTTGTAGGATTGTCTTGCTCTATGAAAATCAGTGTCCGATTGTGGACCACTGCTATTCAAGTCTGAGTTGTTTGGTGCTTTTGAAGGCCTTGTGCTATTCAAGTTAGTGCGCAGTTGGGTGCACTTATAAGCCTCTGTTATTAAGATCGTAGCTTCTGCTATTTAAGTCTGTGCGCTGTTCAGTGCCCTTGAAGACCTCTGTTATTCAAGTCAGTGTATCGATTGGGTACCCTTGTTGGCATCTGCCATTCAAGTCAATGCAACATTTGGTGCCCTTGCAGACATCTGGTAATCAATTCAGTGCACCGGCTTCTGCTATGCAAGTCAGCACATCATACGGTGTCTGCAGCATTCTGGATTCGGTCTATTTGTTCTTGCCCATACTTCTGTTGTTCTGATAAGTACATCATATTAAGCTATTGAACAACGTGCTTCCTTAACTTTGTATTCTGACGAGTGGAGTACTTGTGATGTTTCCTGCTAATGCTTTTCGACTCTTCACATTTTTTATATTATCTCATCACGGGACTTTTCGTTTTATCTTAGGCTTTAGATGTATACAAACCTTTGCTGCTTCTTGGTGCGATCGGACAAAGTTTTCATAGGTGGAATTAGTAGTTATTTTCTACTCTTGTGTTTGTAAAACATCAAATCTGTTATGAATCTCTGTTAAATCTGATTGTCGAGTGACAGTGTTGGCCAAATGTAGGGTTGTCTGAATGAACTTCTAGTTTTGTTCGGCTGTAGATTTAACTTCAACTTACAGGTTATATAAAATGTTTCGGTAGACACACCATAGAAACTGTTGAAAACTTTAAAATTGTAACAGTTATTGATCCATTTCATATTCATAAAAAAATAGTCCAGTTGTGCGTTGACTTCATTTGAGTATTGATACGGTGGAATTAGTAGTTGTTTTCTGCTCTTGTGCCTTTAAAGCATAAAATCTGTTTTGCAGTTCAATTATGAATCCCTGTTTGATCTGATTGTCGAGTGACAGTGTTGACTAGTTGTAGGGTTGTCTCGCTCTATTAAAATCAGTGTCTCATTAGTCTGCTTACCATTTGTTGCACTTGTCGAAGTCTGCTATGAAAGTTGATATATCATTGGTATAGTATATCGTTTGGTGTCCTTGAAGGGATCTGTTATGTAAGTCTGTGCATAGTTTGGTGTTTGTAATGACTCACTGTATGAATTAAATCTTTTATTTGTAAGTCGGAAAAGGTTCTTAAGTCTATTCATATAATTTAGATTTAGTCAGATTGTCTACATGTAGCATGCAGTGTCACTGCTCTGTCCCAAAATGGCTGCTGGCATCTGGTCTCGTTGTTCTCGCGTGAAAACATAACTGTTATCTCAGAGTTAAGGCAGGGAAGACAACTTTGCCTTTACAGAAAAGAGTTATTTTCCTTTTACCATATTCTACCTAATTAAATTAAACCTTTTGGGTCTCTACTATTCAAGTCAGGGTGCCGTTGAGTGCATTTGAGGGCCTGTACTATTCAAATCTGTGCACCATACGGTGACCTTGTGGACCTCTGCTAGTTGTTTGGTGCTCTTGAAGGCCTTGTGCTATTCAAGTTGGTGTGCAGTTGGGTACACTTATGACCCTCTGTTATTCAGATCATAGCCTCTACTTTGTGTGCTGTCCAGTGCCCTTGAAGATCTCTGCTACTCAAATCAGTGTATCAATGGGTACCCTTGCAGGCCTCTGCCATTCAAGTCGATGCATTTGGTGCCCTTGCGGACACCTGCAAATCAATTCAGTACACTTTTGTGTGCCCTTACCGGCCTCTGCTATGCAAGTCAGCACATTTTACGGAGTCCTTATCGGTAAGTATTGTAAAGCCCACCTGGCAGAGAGACGATCCCACCTTACGTGGCATACAATCCTTGTTATTTCTAGTGATGGGATGATTACAATATTTTTCTTGATTCTGATACAATTACCGATTCTGTACTAAATTCATGATTTCGATACAATTACTAATTCCGATTCTTTATTAATCTCTATGTCTATAAAAGTGAAAATGTCTGTGTGTGTGTCTGTCTGTGTACATTTCCCTACGCAATAACTCTGTCAATTTTCGGTCTACAGACTTGAAATTTGACATAAGTGGTATTAAGATTTGGGAAAATCTTTTTGATCAGTTTTCGGACAGAAATTTGGCTGTCAAGGAGTCAAAGTTCAACGATTTGACCTTTAAGAACTCTACCAAACTCCTCCGTCAATTTTGGGTCTAAACATTTGAAATTTTAGATATATGTTCTTTGGACCGGGATCAAACTTTTTAATTTGATTTGAGCCCAAACCAATAAATGCTAAGGGGTCAAAATTGGGGTCAAAGTTTTAAAAAATTGACCTCTGCAGTCTCCACCAAATTATTCAGCCAATTTTTGGTGTAATTATTTGAAATTTTACATAAAGTTTATTCAGACACAGGGCAAGCTTTTTAATCGGCTTTTGGCCGAAAATTTGGCTTCCAAGGGGTCAAAGTTAAAAAAATTTGACCTTTGCAATCTCTAGCAAACTATTAAGCCAATTTTGGGTCTAAACAATTGAAATTTTACATAAAGGGTATTTAGACATGCAGCAATCTTTTTAATCAGTTTTTGGGCGAATGTTTCGCTGCCAAGAGGTCAAGGTTTGAGGGGTTGACCTTTGCAGATTCTACCAAACTCCTCCGCCAATTTTGGGTCTAAACACTTGAAATTTTAGATGTAGGTTACTTGAACATGGGTCAAACATTTTAACTTGATTTGAGGCCAAAACAATAAATGTTAAGGGGTTAAAATTAGGGTTAAAGTTTTAAAAAACAATTTGACCTCTGCGGTCCTTACCAACTTTTCTCTATGGTAGTTTAAGAAGCCTATTATATAGAAAGGCATTACCGTACATGTGCACATAAAGTTATGAACATAGGGCCCGAGCAAAGCCGGGCTGAACTGCTAGTTTAACTATAAAGTTGCCATTTTCCCACGATTACCATAAAAACACCTGTTAAATGCGCATATATTTTCTCAAGCGTAAAAACATACTTCGGGTGGGGGGGGGGTGGAGGGTGGATATATAGATTTTAGTTTTACTAGTAGTTAAAAATCACTAACTGTTTACTATTTTATTATAACTAACTAGCAGGGGAAGATTTTGTTCAAACAAATTAAAAAAAAATAATAATAAATAAAAAAGAAAAAAAATTTGAATTATTTATCTTCTCACAACGATTGTACATTCCTGCATTGTTTTAGCCTTCTAAAAATACCTCTCATTTGACTTTATTAAAAAATCAAGGTAGAAAAGACATTTTTCATTCAGTCATAAACATTGGAAGATTATCAGTATTGTCATGTATGGGCATCAGAAGCACAAATGTCATTGAATTCCTGACAAAAGGGGTCCTGGATATGACCTAAAACTATATCCGATGGTGAGGCCCCAGCTTGCGGGCTTTGGGGAGTGTGGAGCCACCCTTTAATTGCCATTACTCCCAGGTCCACTCTGACCCGGAGTGGTAGTACCTGTTAGGGTCCCAACTATGGGTTAAATAGAATCTGACTTTAAAAAAATATATACTCCATTAAAAATCGTTCCTCAAAATAACTACATTCGGCATTAAATAACCTGGAAAAGGTTGATATGCCGTAAAACAAAAACAACCAACCAACCAATCCTGACAAAAGTGCATTGAGAATGGTGTTGACTATGTAGAAAAATAAATTCTAGAGAAGAAAAAAGGTCACTCGTTTCAATGGTATCACTCCTGTCTTTGTAGCTCTGCAATGTTTTTTGTTAAACAATAGCGTGCCTTTCATTTAGAATGACTCTCGTAGATGTGATCCAAGTCACAAGATTAACCAATTATTTTATATATATCGGTGTTTTATTAATTTATTTATTGCGAACTATTATTCTCATCTTTATTAGTTGTTTCGCGACGTTTCAACCAACTATTCCTCTGGCCTTCGTCAGGTGGTAACCGCGATAGATAGGAACTTTGAATCTCTTAACTGCATTCTCAGCAATCACTGGCATCCGTAGTTGTTATCGTCTCATCACGTTTTTGGCCAAGTAAGCCTTCAGGGCCCGTGGTGCAGTTGATAGAGACGTTGAATCTCTATGGTTCCAGATGAGCATTGTCTGAAGATAGCGGTTTCAATCCTACCCAAAGCCGGCCAGAGGCATTCTGTAGATGTTCAGTGTAAATGGAGACACTCTGATATTATTGAAGCTTTTTTGTTAAAACTGCAAAAGTATTCATCTGAACTAGCACGAACGCCCGGCAAAGCCCGGTAGTAAAGTACACTTAAATATGATATTTTAATTCTTGCAGATTTCCTGTATATTATTATAGAGTTAATGTTCTATCGATTTTTATATGTTATGAAGTTGCGATTTCAAAAATAAAAAATATGTATCCATATGACTTGGGTGCATTAGCTTGAACCAAAACTAAAACTTATGAAAAAAAATATATGTATGTATATATAATTTTAATTCCTTCAGCCATAAATCGAAACCGAAACCAAAACTTATGAAGAATTCTTGATAAAATTATTTGTGACAAGAAATGGAAGTACGTAACAATTAAACGACCCGGATGTAAGCGTGACACAGAAAATAACACACACGCTATCGTATTAATATATTGATTAATAAATGTAATTAAAAAAAGAAAATAAAATGAAAAAGTTTGGAACAGTAAAAGTAGGACAACCCCTAGAGTGATTTTTTGCGAGAGAGAACTTTAGCCAGGGACACCCCTTAGTTAAAAGGTAAAGTGACAAGGATGACTACAGAGCCCTATTTTTTTGAGTTTGCCTCGTGCCTAATTCGTTTTTTTCACCAATATTTGTAATTTTACATTTACAGAAAATAAATGATATAAACCTCCAAGTCACAAGGTTAACTATTTCACAAAAGTACAGTGTAATAATTAACTATTGTTTGTTTGTTTTTTTTTTTAATTTAAAAATAGTTCTGTCTCTGCGTATTGTTTTATGGATAAACATCATTTGTGTTCAAATATTCATTTCTGACCGTTTTCTTGAGACTAAGCTAATATTTAATAAGTTATATATTATTTTGAAATTGTAAGTCCTCAGCACGTGCACCATCGCCCAGAACACTTGCTTTCTTTGTTCTTTTCTGTGATATTTAGAGGGGGGGGGGAGAGAAAGAGATTCCCAAAATTATCAATGTTTATCTATAAAATTCTGCTTTACAACGAAATTATGATTTAACTATACATGCGATTGGGTGGTCACTTGTGAATTCCATACATCCATGGAACTTCCTCCTTTAAATCCCGTATAGGGTTATTTATGTATGACTAGTGGGGATGCCCAGCGTTGCTCGGAGGTGTGTGTGTGTGTGTAGGAAAAAAAAAAGTTTTCTTAGGCAGGTAGGCTTGAATCAAAGCCTTGAAGCGAATAGCCTGATAACTTACCACGATGCTACGAGGGCAGCGGAATTGAGAATGGTTGAAATTAAACGATTAAAAAGTCGAGTGACAGGTGTGTAAATTTAATGAGGTCAAACATCATGCCATAGGGAATGAAATCCTGCACTTAACTTTGGCTGCAAGCCAGTTTCTGTGTATTTGTTTGTTTCCCCAAGATGTTGGGGGGAAACCAGCTCCCCCCCCCAAAAAAATGGGGAGTGTCCAAATGAATAGCAATTGTCTGATATGACGAGTTGTGCCCGCATTGATCAAAGCTCATTGCTTTCTGGACGTCCCTGTGCCAGGGACCTTCGTTTGCTACAGATTCAGTGTCGCTTATATACAGAAACGCCAAAGAAACATGCGGAGAGTAAAAAATAGTATGTAAAAGTCGAACAAATAGAACATAGACGCAATCTCCTTTCGTAAATCTGAGTTATTATAATCTGGGTAGTATATAAAAAATTGGAAGAATAAGTGACCCCCCCCCCCCGGAAAAAAGTCTTTGGCGGACATACAAAAAATGTGCACACAAACATAGACACATTTTCGCTTTTATATTATAGATTTAACATTTTTGTTTCGATGTCAGCAAAGTCAGCTATACACACACACAAACACACATATATATTCAAGCACATCTGATTTAACACAACAGAGTTATTCTTTTTTCTGATTCTTTTGGATATCTTTTCAATTCGCCGAGCAGTCTTTTTTATTTTGACTGGCATGTTGTATTCTATGACGCCCAAAAGTTGTTGTTCAGCCGTATTCTTCTCAAGTACTTTCTATCGGTACATCTGATCATCGTCAGCAACGATTGCTGTCATTTTCTTTTTCTTTGAGGCTTGGTGTATTATTAGTTATTTTTTTTTAAATTTATTTTTTTGCTCCTGATGACGATCAGATCTACCGATAGAAAGCGCTTGTGAAGAATATGGCTGAACAACAACTTTTGGGCGCCGTTTTATACATATGCCAGCTGAAATAAAAAAGACTGCTCGGCAAATTGAAAAGATATCCAAAAAAATCGGAAAAAAGACTGTCGTGTTTAATCAGATATGCTTGAATAATGACTTGCTGCGAAAATATACAAATATATATATATATTTGTTTATTTAAAAACTACATGTTACATATTTTCAGAGACATACCATAGTTTTATTGACGTGAACTGATCTTTTAAAGGTCATTAAAAATCCAAACAAAACACCAGTGACTAATGAAATATCAGGTTGACAAGAACATTCTTGCGGTTTTTTACTTTTAAATTCATATGAATGCATCTCGACTTAAACAAAAATTTATTGATCAAAATAAACACCATCAAAAGCAGCACACGTTAGCCAATGCAAAGCAAGTGTATTTCTGCCAGTAACGTAAAAATCTTGTGTTCCGGTGGCGATGAAGTCGTTGAAGGCGTTTTTGATATCGCTTAGGTTTTTGAAGCATTTCTCATGCTATGGAAATGCTAGTCGGTAGGTGAGAAGTTTGGAGAGTACGATGGATGGGACAGTTGCATAGCCGAATTCACTCAACTTCTACAGGGTCAGTTTAGCAACGTGCAGTCGAGCATTGTCATAGAGAATTGGGCCTTTTCTGTTGGCTAATGCTGGGTGTTGTAGTCAAAGTTTCTGATGCATTTCATCCTTTTGTTAACAGTACTTCATCGCTATAATGGTTTTGCCTGCATTGAAAAAAGACTGTAATAGTCGCAGACCACCAAACAGTCAGCATGACCTTCTTTTGGTGCAACTCTGACTTTGGGAAGTGTGGAGCTTTGTTGGCATCTAACCACTCAGCTGAGCGTTGCCGGTTGTCGTAAAGAACCTACTTTTCATCACAAGTCACAAGCCGGTCGAGAAACGGGCCGTTTCTTGTTGCATAAAAGAAGGGAAGATGACACTTCATAATGGCTTTTTTTTTTTTTTTTTTTTTTTTTTTTTTTTTGTTGTCGTTCAGTTCGTGAGGCACCTATTTATCAAGTTTTTTGCCTTCCCAATCTCCCTCAAGTAGTTGCAAATCATCATATACGTTATATCTGATTCAGAAACAAGTTCTCAAACAGTTGTGTATGGATTAGCTTCGACTAAGGCTCTTTAATCGATCGTTGTCAACATCCAATAGCCGACCACTACACTCATCATCTTCAAGGCTCCTATCGTCGCCATGGAATTTCTTAAACCACCATTGTGATGCACGTTCAGTCGTGGTTCCTGGACCAAATGCTTTATTGATATCGTGAGCTGTTTCAGCAGCTTTTCAGCCTAGCTTGAATTGAAATAAGAAAATTGTGCGAATTTGCTTTTTTTCCATCTCATATTATTCCATCTCATATTATTCAACGTTTTGAAAAGACATGATTGTTTTAAAACGATTGTAATTTAAACGATGAGATAGAGCGAAAAACGCTCTTTAAAATGATATATAAAGTAGAGGTATTATAACGAAAACTTACTTTGAAAATACATCATTTGAAATTAAAATCTAAAATGCCGCAAGAGCTTTCTTCTTAACCTAATAAAAACATATATAAGGTGCTTATGGGGAAATATGTTTATTTCATTATATTTCACCTCATATTTACAACAGTCCTTTAATTTATGAAGCTTAATTTAACTACAGCGCATCTATAATATAAATCTCGCCTGTCTGTTTAAATGTATATATGTATGTTTGTATGTCTGCCTGAAACTTATGACAGAGGCGACGGATTTTTACGAGATCAGTATTGTTTTGAAGCTTGACCCTTTGGACGACAAATATCGAAAATGTGGCTAAAAGCATAGTTCCTTCACCCTCAAGTGGGCATTTTTCTACAGGGAGGATCCCTCTTTTTTCGCCAATATTTTCGAAAGTCATCCCCTCTTTTCTCTTTGACTAGCTTTAATTTAAACCTTTGTAACTTCCGGTTTGGCGATGGACGCAACAGCAAAGACGTCACTTTTTCTTTTTTTCATGTTCTTTTCCTCCTTTGCCGTACGAGCCTGCATACTACCACTTTTATTATTATTATTTATTTTTATTTATTTATTTATTTTTTTGCTCAACACGCACCTCCAAACACCCGGGCAACGCTGGGCACCCAGGCTAGTATATAAATAAATAACAAAAGTCTATATTCCAAATTTCAAGGTGTTGACCATCTTATCTTTTATTTCTTTAAGTACGTTGACATGCACAATTCTTGACAGCACCTGTTTCGTAGCGCAGAATTTTAAAAATTTATTCCGCCCTTAATTCATCAGAATAAAAAGAACTTATCAACTTGAAAAGAAAATAAAGACATATTGGCATGATAACAAAATCCGAAATTGGAAAAGAAGTTTAAATTATTTTATGCCACTGTTTGAATTTTGAATTCAAACATGGTGGGGTGGGGGTGGGGTCTGACTTCTCAATCCTACTTTCCGACCCTGGTGTCACAGCTCTTGCAGATGTAACTTAAAATGTTATATACGTGATTTACGAATAGTTTACGTGTGTGTGTGTGTGTGTGTGTGTGTGTGTGTGTGTGTGTGTGTGTGCCTGCTCATAAATTTAACATCCTGCAGGTGTTCTCCCCCCCCCCATCTGAATAAGTCAGATTTTATGTGTAGGCGCGAATTCTCTTTTCAGCTTTGTTGTCTCCAAAGAATGTCCGTCGACGGGTGGAGTTACAAAGTGGAAGGGGTAAACACGTTTATATATTTCTTATTTGTTTAAATTTATTTTTTTCAAAATAAATGATAGAAACCAAACACCGAGTAGTAGTAGTAGTAGTAGTAGTAGCAGCAGCAGCAGCAGCAGCAACACAGACTTGGGAACCTTTTAGTGTTATGCTTTACGATGAAGGCCATACCTATAAGAGGCCAGGCGATAATGCAACTGGAATCTTTTACGCTGTGAAGAAGGCCATACCTATAACAGACCGAAAGCTTAAACTTTTAGGAGGCGAAATTTCCGGTCAGTCAGCAGAAATCTTGGTGTTGGTCCAGAAATCTCCCTATATTAAGAAACAAAAATGAAGAAAACTGATGGACGTGTCTTTGATGGAAAAAATATCATATTTCAAAAATCACGTAAATTGATCTAGTTTTATTTTTAAGTTAGACAAACCTTTTTTGACTAAATGAAGAGCGACCACATGGTGATGCAATTTTGAAAACAGACTGAAAAAACCAGGGAGATAACTCGAAATAATTCAAACTTGAAAGATTTTAGAAAGCGGTTCTTAAACTGAAATTTGCTTAAAAATTATATATATATATATATATATATATATATATATATATATATATATATATATATATATATATATATATAAACAACTTGATTAATTTATGTGATTTTTTTTTTAGGTATGCAATATTTTCTTTCCGTCATGAGTGCATACATCATACAGATTTTTTTGTATAAGGTGGAATTTGAGACAATTTTTAACTATTTAACTTTATTTTTATTTATTCATTGGTCCCCTTACAAAGGAGGGATTGGACCTAGTAATTCACTCCTGTTCGTCCGTTTGCACGTTTATCAATAATCACACTTTTTTTTTTCTTTTTTTCAATTTTGCACAAACATTAATCATGGTGAAAGTAAATATTTGTTAGAACGAATTTTCCAGGATAACTGGTTGCTCCTCTAGGGGGCATTATAGAGGTAAAATTGCCCCTAAATCGTTCATCCATTCGCACTTTTCCCAATAACCACGCCTTGGATTTTTTTTTTTTTTTTTTGGTTAATTTTGCACAAACATTAGTCATGGTGAAAGTAAATATTTTACTCATGGAAAGCCCCCCCCCCTGCATGCTCGACACAGTTTTTTATTTATTTATTTTATTATTTTTTTCTCAGTTTAATCGACAAGAGAACGTTAGAAATTTGGATGCTTGAATTTTTCTTTGAACTTAGTTATGACTAGCGGGGTAGGGGTAGGGGTGTGGAGACAGCCTTGCCAAGTCGCAAAATTCGTTTAAATATCTTTTGATTCATGCAAATTTCGTATTTATTAAGACAGAGATTATGTGCTTGCTAAGATAGTCAACAAATTGATTTTTTTTAAATATTTGTTTTTTAAGCAAAAACAACAGTACTTATGTCGAAAATAGTAATCTATATATCTATAAAAGTGAACGTGTCTGTCTGTCTGTGTACATTTCCCTACGCAATAACTCTGTCAATTTTTAGTGTATAGACTCGAAATTTGAAATACCGGGTACTGAGATTTGGGAAAATCGATGTGACGGGTGTCAGCCAGAAATTTGGCTGTTAAGGGGTCAAATTTCAACGATTTGACCTTTAAGAACTCTACCAAACTCCTCCGACAATTTTGGGTCTAGACACTTGAAATTTTAGATATAGGTTCCTTGAACCTGGATCTAACTTAATAAAGTGATTTGAGCCCGAAACAATAAATTTTAAGGGGTCATAATAGGGGTCAAAGTTTAAAAAAATTAACCATTTTTTTTGTTTTTTTGCTTTTTTTGCACAGCATACACCTCCAAACACCCGAGCAACGCCGGGCACCCCTGCTAGTATATCCAAAAAATTACGAAAATTTATCGAGTGGAAAAATTGATATTGTGTTTTTAGTAAAAAAAAAAAATGTCTAGCGTTATCGGCTAAAACAAAACATCGGCCATTACAAAAATCAATCTGTCGACTCTATCTGACCAATGTTATATTGTACCTGATATATAGTAATATGATAATAGTAATATAGTAATAGTCATGTTTCCCCATGAGCTATCGATAGATAGATAAGGAAAATTGAAAATGAAACCACTTGAAGCTATGAATGCATTTGCGTATGAGCAAAAGTAATAGAATTATGTCGGCAAGTTAAACATTTTTGCATTTCAGCTTGCCGACACATTTCTGTACACGTTATTCATCCATCCAAACAAAGATTTTACTCGTTATAAACCATTCTTAGTGTATGAGTACAATTTCCTGTTAATTTCTGTGTTATGTGACCAGTAATTTAAGAGTTTATTGGTTAAATATTTAAACACACATACATACGTAGTACATTGTTTTATTTATATATTTCACGAAAAGCACTCGTCTAGCCGAAACCAGTCAATAATTTTCCCCACTCTTTATCTGTGCCTAAACCACAATGTAAATTCCATGAACAACGCTTCTTTCTTAGAACTGCATGCCTGTGGAACTCTCTTCCGTTTACCTGGTTTCCATCTGACTACAATGTGGTTATCTTCAAGTCTAATGTAAACAAATTCTTGATAAACTGCCCCCTTAAGTAATCCAATTTACCAAATTATCCCACTGACTACTGTACACTCGGTAATCCTATCCTCGAGTGGCCTCCAGGACTTGATAAGTGGTGACCCTTATGTACAAAAAAAAAAAAAAAATTTCTTTGGTCAGTAAAACATTGCATTTGAAAAAGAAATCTTCTTGTACCTGCTTGATCCCGTTAACTCGTGCGTATCCTCGAAAAAAAAATACTACATTGAAATATGACATAATCACGTTAACACAATGTTGCTTTGAGTCACTGAAGTTAAGCAACATTGAGTCTGACCAATATGATCATTTGGGAATACGAGGCGCTGTATGTATTTAGGTATCTCTCTCTCTCTCTCGGGCAGTCCGTTGATTTCGATGATGACACGGAGGTCGGTCAGTGTCCGTATTGAAGGTGCAATGTGAGTCCGTTCGGAGGTCTGAAACCCCGGCCGCAGATGTGACACCTGATGGCAGGAAATCTGGGTAGTGGCGCTCATAGTCACGTATCAAACCTGCCGGTAGGCACTCACTCCATCGCCACAGGACTTTCACATACCCCAGCCTAGGCAAAGTAGGAATAAGCAGCTTGCCCAGTACTGCTAGCACCCTCTCTGCTGAAAGCAAAAGTACAGAGGCAAGGACGGGCCAGGACAGTCTGCACACATGCAATCAGCCGCATCCGATAGCTGAGGCAGACCCGAGTCTAGTTGTACATCGTGTCGGCACTGCAGTGCTGGTTTATCTGCTGCGCAAGCCGTTGGGATTCCTTCCTCATCCAACAAGAGCATCATTGACCAGGCTTCGATTTTTGTGACCCTAAATAGGGGGGGGGGGGCTAGTGGGTACTACACCTTGCTCAAGGGTGACCCAGCACTGCAACGACTAAGGGGTAGTGACATTCTCCACAAAACTCTGGAGCTCCTGCACCAGGGCCTTGTTGTCGGATGTAGTTTTACGTCATACCCAGGACTAGGTATACAGCTATGTATAATAACTATAATAATAGATGAACGCCCTTACCGTGCACAACTCTAGGTCACCTTTTTTGTACGGGTAGGTGATAAAATTATAGGTATATGCTCTTTTATTTCTATGCCGAGGAACAATTAAATGCAGAATTAATTTTTGCATACACTACAGTTGTTCCAAAAGTAAAGCCTCCTATTTTTTTTAACTTAAAAAGTTGAAGAGCTATGAAGACTGGAGGTGTACCATTAAAGCGAACAACCTTTTGTGGGTGCTTGTACAAAGAGAGGCGACAGTAATCTAAAATATGCTTTCTTAGTTATGCCCCAATGTTTCTGTAATCTTCACGGTCTACTCTCAAACATTTACGAAAAATGCAATTTCACCCAATTTTCCGTTAAAATTATAATTATAAATAATTTTCTACTTGACGAATTTTCGTAATTTTAGATATATATTATTATGTTCGACATGTCATTTTTTTTTTTTTTTTGCACACAAAGGAGTCACCACTTATCAAGGCCCGGAGGCCATTCGAGGATAAGGGTTAATGAGTGTACGGTAGTCAACGGGACAATATCGTAGTAATCGTTAGTAGTGGAAATTTGGTAAATTGGATTAAGGGGAACGGTTCATCAAGAACTTGTTTACGTTGTTTTTGTTTAAAAGAACATAAAAAAAAAAAAATCTGTCGCCTCTCTTTGTGCGAGAACCTTTTGTACTTCAAGATTTATTTTTCTACATGGTCACCATCATTCTCAATGCACCTTTTGTCAGTAATTCAATGACGCATCTTTGCTTCTGCTTTAGTTATTTTCTCTTTTTTTTTTCTCCGAATATGACCGAAAGAACGAAGAACTCGATGGTATGTGTGAGGGGGGTATGTTTTTCTGTGGTATGTGTGTTTGTGAGGGGTTATTTAGAATTTAAAAACAGAAAATATTAAGTTTTATTTTTATTTTATTTAAAAAAATTTTTTTTTTTTTTTAAATTCAATTTTCACCCCAAACAAGGCACAGTGCCACTTTGAAGTAGGGGGCTACTATCGGGGACATAAGTTGCAGGAATATTATGAAGGGAAATGAGTAGCAAGATATCTGTTCACATTACACTTGAACTTCTGCATGTCAGTACAGTTGGGAAAGCAGAATCTTAGAAGAGAGTTCCAAAGTCTAGCAGTTCTGGGAAAGAAACTATTGGAGTAGAAGGCTTTCTTACACCTAAGGATCTCTACTGTGAAGGGGTGAGATTTAGCTGCTTGTCGGGTTTATCGGAGGTATTTACGTCGAGGGGGTACAAGCGCCTGTAGTTCGTCAGAACATTCACCATTAAAGTACTTGGAGAACAGGCAGAGGGATGCAACATTTCGTCGACAAAGGCTGAAGCTTAGATGAAAGTTCAGGACCTATCAGGTTGGCGACTCTTTTGAACCCTGTCCAGAAGTGAGACAAGTAGCAGATGCACTAGCCCAAATGTGGCAACAGTACTCTAAGGCCACCGTATCTCGGAGTTCTAATATATATATGTGTGTGTGTGTGTTTACACAGATACACACACACACACACACACACACACACACACACACACACACACACACACATATATATATATATATATATATATATATATATATATATATATATATATATATATATACCCGTTCACATACACCTTTCACGATAAAGCTAGAACCCAGAATTAGATAGAATCGAGCAATTGCATCGACAACGGACAACCCAGGTCGTCGCACGCATGAAGTGTGCAATACTGACGACCTAACCATATGGGCCACGGCGCAATCTATTGACTCTACCTCGATTTTTAAATTCTTATATTTTTATCCAGTTCTACATTCTACGATGTGACAGACAAGCAACGCGTCCTATACAACTAAGATAGTTATTGCTGGTATGCAGGCGGTAGATATCACATCTACAAACATTAACTGAAATTAGCCGACTCCCCAGACACGATTTCGGAACAACCTATTTGTTGAGGGACATCACGTCCCTACGAAGGATGAACCGCTTTATATATATATATATATATATATATATATATATATATATATATATATATATATATATATATATATATATATATACTGTTGAGAAAAGTACGAAATCACCCCTCCCCAGAATATAGCAACTTAGGTTCAAGTAATGGTATAAAATCAGTTGCCTATGTATTGTTGCTGCATGAAATACCCCCAAAACAAACACGCCATAGCAGTAATGGCGGTGTTGATTCTATTCTCGGTTTCCCTTTTCCCTAACTTAAATAGGCTGCGTAGTACTCGAAATAGTATTGGTAACGTTGAATGTGAAAGACCTGCTTTTATTATTGTTATTGCTGCCTCTCCGACACCCCCTCCCCTTCCGCTCTCTTGAACATCTTGGAAATTTGTTATTTAGGTAAAAAGATTTTTCAATAGACTGCTGACCTAGATCTCCAGCTTTTCATTAATTACTGCTTCTGGAGGATAAAAAAAATATAGAGGAAAAAAAGTACCGATTTGATACTTTGCCGCCTCCTTCTTCCTCTTTTCTTTTCGTTTTTTTTTTTTTCCTTTTTGTTTTTTCTTTTCGGTTTTTCTTTTTCCTTTTCGATTTTTTCTTTTCCTTTTCGATTTTTTCTTTTTCCTTTTCGTTTTTTTTCTTTTTCCTTTTCGTTTTTTTTCTTTTTCCTTTTCGTTTTTTTTCTTTTTCCTTTTCATTTTTTTCTTTTTTTCTTTTCGTTTTTTTCTTTTCGTTTTTTTCTTTTTCCTTTTCGTTTTTTTTCTTTTTTCTTTTTCCTTTTTCTTTTTCCTTTTTCCTTTTTCTTTTTCCTTTTTCTTTTTCCTTTTTCTTTTTCCTTTCTTTTTCCTTTTTCCTTTTCCTTTTTCCTTTTTCTTTTTCCTTTTTCTTTTTCCTTTTTCTTTTTCCTTTTTTCCTTTTTCTTTTTCCTTTACATTTTTTCTTTTTTCTTTTTTTTTTCAGTTATTTCCTATTTCTAACTACCACACTGCTCTCTTTTTCTGCTTTCTTTCGCTTTCTCTCTCTTTTTCCACATTTTTTACTCTCTCTTCCTCACTGTCTTTTTCTCTCATATTTTCTCCTTCCTTCTCTCTTTCATTCTCTTTTTCTCTTACACATTTTCTCTTTTTCTTTCTCCATCCATCTTTTTATCTTTTTCTTTTTTCTAACTTAATTTGTTTGTCTGTCTCTTCCTCACCCTTTCTCCTTCTTTCTCTTTTTCAGTCTCTATTTCTTCTTTCTTTGTCCCTCTTTCTTTTTCTCACTTCACCTTTTCCTTCTCTTTCTTTCACTCTCCCACGCAATCTGTTTCTTTCTCTCTCTTTCACGTTTTCTCTTTCTCGTACACGTTTTCTTTCTTCCTCTTTTTCAGTCCCTCTTCCTCTTTTTCTCTTGTTTTTTCTCTCGGCAAGCCTGAACGAGAATCACCGTCCCCCGATATATTAGTGTCCAATTAATAATAATCCACTGAAAAAATTGCACAAAACCGAAAGTCGTTCTTAACATGGGGAGGTTGAGGGTGTTTATACTGAAAGCTGTTCTTGGGGGGGGGGGGGGCTTCTCGTTCAGGTCCGCCTTTTTTCTTTCTCTTTGTTCTCTTTTTTTTCCTTTGTCTTTTTCTTTCTTTTTCTTTTTTTCTTTCTCTTTTTTCTTTTTTCTCTTTTTTCTCTTTTTCTCTTTTCTTTTTTTCTCTTTTTCTTTTCTTTTTTTTCTTTTCTGTTTTTTCTTTGTCTTTTTTCTTTTCCGTTTTTTCTGTCTTATTTTTTTTCTGTTTTTCTTTCTCTTTTTTTCTTTCTCTTTTTTTTCTCTTTCTCTTTTTTTCTTTCTCTTTTTTCTTTCTCTTTTTTTCTTTCTCTTTTTTCTTTCTCTTTTTTCTCTTTTTTTTCTTTCTCTTTTTTTTCTTTCTCTTTTTTTCTCTTTTTTTCTTTCTCTTTTTTTCTCTTTTTTTTCTTTCTCTTTTTTTCTCTTTTTTTTCTTTCTCTTTTTTTCTCTTTTTTTTCTTTCTCTTTTTTCTTTCTCTTTTTTTATTTCTCTTTTTTTCTTTCTCTTTCTTTTTCTTTTTTTTCTTTCTCTTTTTTCCTTTCTCTTTTTTCTCTTTTTTCTTTCTCTTTTTTTTCTTTTTTTTCTTTCTCTTTTTTTCTTTCTCTTTTTTTCTTTCTCTTTTTTCTTTCTCTTTTTTTCTTTCTCTTTTTTTCTTTCTCTTTTTTTCTTTCTCTTTTTTTTCTTTTTTTTTTCTTTCTCTTTTTTTTCTTTCTCTTTTTTTTCTTTCTCTTTTTTTTCTTTCTCTTTTTTTTCCTTCTCGTATGATTTCCTTCTCGTATGATTTCCTTCTTTCGTGTACGGTTTTTTTCTCTTTCTCTTTATGAAGTTCACTCCGTGAGGTGCCATCCCGATTCCCGAAACATTGCATGTTTTAGTTTGAGAATGATGTTGGCAGGAGATTGACATGGTAAAATAAAGCGTTCCATCAGCATCACGTCGCAAATTTCGAACATATTTTGTAAAATTTTAGTGGTGTAACAAGACTAGACTACGCGTGGGTCTTCGGATCAAGATCAAAGTGTAGTATCTGTTCAGATGCTACACGTCAATTTCCTGTTCTTTGTCAGTGGAGGAGAAATCCTTCATGACTCAGACAATTTTTATTTTTGTTCCTTTTCTCCACATTAAAAAACGACCCTGGTGTCTAACTCTATACCGTGGGGAGCTGTTTGGTGTTCGACTTTTATTTCATTTGAAAAGCATAAACTTCGACTTTCTACATAGAAAACGGAACTATTAAACCTGACAGTTATATGGGACAAAAACGAGAAAGAAGCAACCTTATCCTCGAGTGGCCTCTTGGCCTTGATAAGTGGTGATGCCTATTTAAAAAAAAAAAAATAATAACCTTGGTAGAAGTTATTGTCCCCAATGATGTTGCGTTAAACAGAGTCGAAAGGGAAAACGACGAAATACCAAAGTCTTGTATATGACATAAAAAGAAATTGGAATCTTAGGAAGACCTCTATGATTCCAGTATTTATGTATGATTACTGTAAAAACGCATGTTAAATGTGCAGGTATTTTCAAACGTAAAAACACACTTATGGATTTTTAAAAACTTTACTAGTAGTTTGAAATGAATAAATATTTATTCTATTGTTCCTACCAGCAGTGGTAGATTTTGTTTTAAACAAAAGCAAATAAAAAAGATAAAGGAATTGTTTTTTGGCATCGGAAAATAGGCACAATTATTTTCCAATTCTGATACCCCTAACAGTTCTGATTTTACTGATTTCAGATTCAGATTAATGGTTCAAAAACACACACACACACACACACACACACACACACACACACACACACACACACACACATATATATATATTATATATATATATATATATACATACATACTAGCCTGGGTGCCAGGGTGTTTGGAAGTGTGTGTAAGGGTGTTGGTTGAGACCCCCCCCCAAAGTTGTAGCGGGCAGGCAGGCTCGAACCCATATTGCAAAGGAGGAAAAGAACATGAAAAAAAGTGATGTCTTTGCTGTTGCGTCCATCACAAAACTGGAAGTGTCGCACATCAAAATTAAGGCTAGTCAATCAAAAAGAGTGGATGACTTGCGAAAATATCTGTGAAAAAAGCGAACCCCCCTTCCTTGTAGAAAACTGCCCAGTTGAAGGTGAAGGAATTAATGTTTTTGGTCAATTTTTCAATATTTGTCGTCCGAAAGTTCGAGGTTTAAAACGATACCGGTTTCATTACGTTCCGATACGTCTGTCAAAAGTTTTTAGCAGACTTACAAACACAGAGTTTGAGATTTATATTATAGACAAGCGTGGGGGGGGGGTGCCCTGCGTTGCCTGAGTGATGGGGAGGAAAAAACAGAAGTGTCAGTAGGCAGGCAGGCTCTTACCGCTACGCTATGACGTCACAGGAATTGAAAAGTGTTCAAATTTATCAGTGTCAATCCAAAAGCTGTCAACTCAATGATAATTAAGTTGAGAATCATAGAAATCGGCGCAGAAATGAAAGTGGCTTTTAAACCTGGCCTGGGGCCAGTGAAGCTTTCTGCTTTCTCTCGTGGTATTTATTTGCTTCCCCATGAGGACATTTCCCCCGAAAAAGGGAGAACTCTGGCAGCATCGAAATGAATAGCAATTATCTGATATGATAGGATTCCCCCACATTGATCAAAGTTGATTGCCTTCAAGACGTCCCAGCCCGGAAGGTCAGGAGGCTGTTGACTTTGCTTCGATCAGTTTTGCCTTATTTATATGGAAAAGACAAAAAAAAAACACACGAAACGATGGAATAGAGGGAATTTTATAACAGTCGATGTAAATAAATGTAGAGGCGATATCCATTTGCAAATCGTAGATATTATAATCTAGGGAGTATATAAAAAGTTCTAGAAAATAGTAACGTGGTCAAGAGTCCTTCCCCCACCCCCGAAAAAAGCCTTTCTGGGACATACAAAAATGCTTGCGTCACTTTTGCCTATATATATATATATATATATATATATATATATATATATATATATATATGAGACAGAGAGAGAGAGAGAGAGAGGAAGATTTCCAGTGTAAACACACTAAAATGCCTGTCGTAATCCTTGACCCAGCCCTGACCACAGAACTGGACACCCCACTCTCCCGCACTGCCCATTCACAGCTCGCATTTTCCTCAACTGCTACTATATATAATATAACCTAACCCTAATCGCAGTAATACTCACACAGCCCTGCTGGAGATGTCTTCTTTGAAAGATGAAAAACACTGTGGCCAACTTCGAACAACACATGGAACTTATATCAATTCTTTCGATCCACACGCTAAAAAGATCAAAAAAAAAAAAAAAAAAATGAAAAAATAAGCAAAAAGTCTAATCAAACGAAAGCTCTCTGTTGCCTTTGACAACGTTTGTTTAATATATATATATATATAGGGTAGTGATTACTAATTAATATGAGAAAACATAACAAATTCATATGAATGTGAATTTGTTTTGTTTTCTCTTATGAAAACTTGATTGATAATTTCACAATGATTAATCCCTCGCCCTTTCTGTTTATATAGCTCTAGGCAGTTACACCTATTGAACTTATCATAACTGCAATATTCGGAGCACAGCACCTTAAATATATTTTATTGAGACTTTGCTCATTAAGACCCTGTCTTTCTCTCTCCCTCTCACACATATATAACTACTTCATTTACTCACATAAAATTAATATACGAAAGTATAAATCTATGCGTAAACTTTAAGTATTTACTTCAAAAGTGCTCAATACATAGGTACATCTAGTTAATAATTTATGAAATATATATGGCGATTAAGCTACACTGAATATTCTGCGTTTCATCCACTCTAGGATTCTTCAGGCCATTTTTCCCCGATCTTCAATCCCCCCCCCCCCGATCTTCATTCCGCCATTTTCCCCCCGATCTTCATTCCGCCATTTTCTCCCCGATCTTCATTCCGCCATTCTCCCCCCGATCTTCATTCCGCCATTTCCCCCCCCCCCGATCTTCATTCCGCCATTTCCCCCCCCCCCCGATCTTCATTCCGCCATTTCCCCCCCCCCGATCTTCATTCCGCCATGTTCCCCCCCGATCTTCATTCCGCCATTTTCCCCCCCGATCTTCATTCCGCCATTTTCCCCCCCGATCTTCATTCCGCCATTTTCCCCCCCGATCTTCATTCCGCCATTTTCCCCCCCGATCTTCATTCCGCCATTTTCCCCCCCGATCTTTATTCCGCCATTCCCCCCCCCCCCGGATCTTCATTCCGCCATTTTCCCCCCCGATCTTCATTCCGCCATTTTCCCCCCCGATCTTCATTCCGCCATTCCCCCCCCCCCGATCTTCATTCCGCCATTTTTCCCCCCTCTCCCCGATCTTCATTGCGTCTTTTTTTCCTGTACCTTGTAAAATGTCTGACCATTAAAGATCAAGTATTGCTTAATTATTCTCTCACATTTCATTTTATTCACCTTAAGTAAATAATACAATTTAGTATTATTAGCTGAGACGTAATGATGAAACGAAACGCATTCTTTGTAGCGTTGTTGCATGAAAAGCTTAAACTGTGCTAGTTACCGTGACAAGAAATTAGTTACACTTTCGGCCGAAATTTGGAAGGCGGTCAGCAGTTTTCGAAGGAATGTGAAGTTGTGATCATTTCTCTTTTCCTTTTCTTTTTTTCTTTTCTTTTTTTCTTTTTGTTTAAGACATTTTAGGAGTCAAATCTTTTTTTACTTGTCTGAATTTTTCAGATGAGGATAGGCTTTTCGTATTATTTGGAATCTTCGGACGACTGTTCTCATCTTGAGTGTCATTCCCACAACGTTTTGATGTTCTTCAGCTCCTTCTTGTCGAACTCTGGAATGTTTCTGTCGAATTCGGGAATTTGGACGGAAAATTCCCACGTTCGACAAAATACACCGGAAGAAGTTCGAAGATTACATTGATCAATTGACCAAAACGTTTTTTGGAATAACGTTCAAGATGAGAACAGACGTCCGAAGATTCTAAATAATACAAATATTTTTTAGGGGGGTGGGGGTGGAATAGATTTAACGAAATTTAATCTTTTCTCTTTATCAACATATAATTCTTTCTCTTGTGATATTAATAATTTTTATTCCAAGCTAATTCAAGTTATGTTGCTATTTTCAATGATTGGTGATTTCTTTTATTTTTTTCTTGTCCTTTTTTCCCCATGTTTTCTTTTTTCTGTTCTTTTTACATAAAAATGATGTTTCCGGCCGCTACATGTCACCTAAAATACTTTTAATTACTTTTTATTATGGTGCTTCATCATCATTAGACTGAAAATTAAAATATTGAATTTCAAGTAAAACCAATGGTACCTACGTAATTGTTATGTTGCAATAATGAACATATCCAAAAATTATGAAAAACGATAAGCTAGAAAATTATTAATGAAAACAGTTTTCAAAGAAAATTAGCGTAAATTGAGTTTTACATAAAAAAAAAAAAGTTTGTATCGCAACAGGGGAGGTAATTATTTTCTAAAAACTGAAAATCTTAGTCCAACTCAGCAGAACCTAATTTTCGCTAATTTTCTTCAAAAACTATTTTCATTAATCATCGATTTTCTAGCCTATTGTTTTTTTGTAAATTTTGGATATGTTCATTACTACGACATGACGATTAAGTACTATTGGTTTTATTTGTGTTAAGTTTTGAGACATTGTGTTGAACAAAGATGGCGGCGTAGTTCAGATCAGTAACCAAGATGGTGGCCAAGAATCAAATGCGGTTCGTGGCATAGTTAACGGCGAACTGATTGAATCTAAAATTTGACAATTTTTATAATAATTTTGAAACGTTTTCATTGGTTGTTTAGCACAGCCGTTGGTTATAAAAATGATTGGCGAATCCATTCGTCTCATACTCCCATTACAACTCTGATGGGGAAGGTCTCCTAGCAGTTTCGGCTGCAGGGAGACATGGTAGTACACGTCAAGGATTCGTCACTTGACACTCAGCCCAACAGGTGAGGGGCCGGAACTGGCCCAGCACCTCTTGGACTGAGGTACGCCACCTGGGTAATACCTAGGAGGTCCACCCTCCCAGGCCTTGCCACCGGGCTTTCTGGTGGGGCAAGTTTATTGCTTGTTGCCTGAGATGACCCGACGGGGGAATGCCGACGGGGTTACTCAGGCAATTTTTAAAATTGCAAGAGTGCCCCTTCTTTAAGGGAGCCTGTGGGGTTCTCACTTTCCGGCCTTGTGCCACATAATGCTGATGTGGGCAGCATTTAAATATATACCCCCATTAGGAGTCAAAAACATTTTACAACTTGAAATTTAAGTTTTTATTTTCTGTGACTTGACTAGAAATTCCACAGCGGTATCTTTCATGTATAATATCTTGCTGTTGGGCACTCTGTCGGCGTTCAGCATGAATGAAGACGCCATATTATTCTAGCCTTTTTGTTAAAACTGTAAAAATATTTACCTCGCAAGTCTATATATTAATACAGTAGCGTGTAGAACAATATAAAAAAAAAAAGATGAGTTATTTATTTTTCCCTTTTTAATAATGTAAGCATCACCGTTAAAAAACAATATAAATTAATGATTTCAAAAATAAAAAATAGATGAGCTGAGTGCCATCATCTATAATCGAAAACGAAACCAAAACTTATGAAGAATTCTTGGCAATATTATTTATTACAAGAAATGCAAGGACACAACAATTATTAAACGACAACCACTCGAAAGAAAAAAGATGTAAGCGTGACACACAAAGTAACACACACTCTATCGTATATATATATGTGCACATAATATTGTGTTTCTCTATGCATATAAAAATAGTTTCATCTTAAAGAAAAAAGCCTACTCAACATGGTCGGCTTTATATAGGGTTTGAAGTTTCTTAAAAAAAGAAAAAAAAAACAATCCATGTTCAAAATTTTAGTGAGTTTTTGCCCTATTTTCAAATGCTGGACCTAGTAATCTTAAAAAAAAAAAATAATAATAAAAAAAAAATTTATGCTTCAAATTTTTCATTTATATCTTCAGATATTTATTCATGGTGTTTGGTTTGGTTGTTTTGTTCTACGTCATATCAACTCTTTTCATATTTTATTTATTTATTTATTTGTTTGTGGACTATTATCCTTATATTTATAGTTGTTGTTTCATGACGTTTCAGCCAACTATTCCTCTGGCTTTCGTCAGGTTGTTAACCCATGACAGGATAGGAATGCTGAATCTTCAACTGTATCTTATCT
This sequence comes from Euprymna scolopes, assembly GCF_053919585.1. NCBI lineage: Eukaryota > Metazoa > Mollusca > Cephalopoda > Sepiida > Sepiolidae > Euprymna > Euprymna scolopes. The sequence goes on from NC_136522.1 coordinate 60,668,434, forward strand.
TCAGTAATTACTGCCTTCCATAGTTGTTGTCGTCTCACTACGTTTTGTCCAACTAATCCTCTGACTGACTTTTGGTAGGATTGAAACCGCTAACTTCAGACAGTGCTCACCTGGAACTGTAGAGATTCAACGTCTCTATCCACTGTGCCATGGGCAACCTGACGAAAGCCAGAGGAATAGTTGGCCGCAACGTTGTTAAACAACAACCATAAAAAAAGATGAGGATAATAGTCCGCAAATAAATGAGTAAAATATACGAATTACTCATGTCAAAAAGAATTCCAATAATTAAATAATATATAACTCTTTTCATTTTTTATTTTTTTATTTATTTATTTTTTTAAATAAATAAAATCGTGCAAGACAAGGCATGAAGCCACGTTTTTGGTGTACGACACTGGAATTGCAAATGACTAGATCATACCACTAACTCTGCTGCTGATCAATGAGGATAGGCGGCATTTAAGCGAAATGCGGTTCTTCTGATCTTGAGCACAATGGGGAAAAAGGTGACTAGTTAATTATAATGCAGCTAAAACCAAGTTTCTTTCTTTCCATTATCAATGCTCTGATCCTCATCTGGGCCCAATTGAAATGAATGGCTCCTATCTTGAGGAAGCACCATGTTTTGCTAAACTTCTGATCTAAAATAGAAAACCTGCATCAAATCTGTTGCCAAGGTTGCTAGAAAAATGGTTGGATCATTGTACTTCTCCAGTAGATACCTCACTGCTGATGCAATTCTCTACTTGTATAAGAGCTAAATATGTCATAGGATGGAGCACTGTTGTCACATCTGGGCAGAAGCTGCTCAAATAACCTATCCTGCTTTGATATAGTTCAAAATCGGTTTCAAAACTTTGTAGGTGATTCCCTTTTCTCTTCCCTGCAACCTCTTTCCCACAGGAGCTAACAAAAACGAAAGCTGTTATTGCAAAGACAGGAGACGCCTATTGACCTTAGTCTTGAAAAGACCAATGGCAAATCTAGTAATTGTTTGGAAAAATTTTTATGCTTCAAATTCTTTATATCTTGAAATATTTGTCAGAGGTATGTAGAGTCACGATCAAGTTTTTTTGTTTTTTTTAAACAGTTTTTGTAGATGCTTTCTTTTAAACATTTTTTTTGTATGCATGTTTTTTTTTTTTAATTTCATATTAAATTTAGTAGTCAGTGCTTTTCTTTCTGATCAGTTTAGGTGGAATTAAATTGAGACAGGAGCCTAGAAAGTCGGTTCATAAGAAGCAAGGTCCAGATAAGACTTTGGCTTGTCCTTATGTTGTTAGGTGGAAACATGCAGTCTTGTGACTGACCTGTGTTCTTTAAATTGGTGTAAGATTTTTTGTTATCAACTCATCATGTGGGAAAATGGAGTTTGTAAATTTTGTGAGAGTTGGAAGTCTTCTTTTTAAAGCAGAGTTGGGGGTTCCTTTTGTTTTTCTGCTTACTCTACCATTTCTGCTTGCAAATGAATTGAAGTCTCTGCTTCTTATTGTCATTGTGAACCGGATTTCTGCAGAGATCCTATAAAGATTGCACCCAAGTTTCCATAAAGTCCTCCTCAATAGTTGTAACTATTTGTTATTCCTGTAAAATGACGTACATCCACCCGACAAATCCAATTAATAATCACACCCTCTTTACTGTTGAGCTCCCTAAATGCCAGAAAGCTTTCTACTCTGATAGTTTCCTACCTCGAACAACTAGACTTTGGAATTCCCTTCATGCTGCCTGCTTCCATGATTGTACTGATATGCAGAAGTTTAAATGTAATGTAAACTAATGTTTTCATCTTTCCTAAGCATGGTCCCAAGTAGTAGCCCCTTATGTCCAAGTAACAATATGCTTTGTTTGGAGTGAACGTGAGTAAAAAAAAAAAAAAAAAAAAACGCAGGTTTTTATCCCAACAATCAGAGCAGCAAGACCCAGCAGATGCATACGAAATTTGAGATGTTTTTTTTTTTCTATAAATTGCTCCAGACAAGGCATGAAACTACTTCATGTTAGGAGCTTTAAAATAAAAAAAAAAGAAAGAAAGAAAAATACTTCAACTACCCAACGATAGGTGGATATATATAGCAACCCAGAAAACAGCAATTCTTTCCCCTTTGTCGAAGATTCTGAGTATGACCTTATAAGATATCCAGTGGCGAGATCCCATTTGGGGGCTGTGAGGAGTGTGGAGTTGCCCCTAGGTTACTATTGCTCCCATATTCACTTTGGTCCGGAATGGTAATACTTGTTAGGGCATCTGATGCTACAAGATGCTTGAAGATACTAGCTTTCTAACCAAAAATGCACTAAACATTGATGTTGTTTGGGTTTTTTTCCTTCTCCTTTTGAAAAACTCAATCATGTTTTGCAAAGTACAAAATCAAGAACAATTTTCTTGTAAAAAAACAAAACAATCAAGTCAGACACCATGAATAAATATTTGAAGATATAAAGAACTTGAAATATGAAAACATTTTACAAAATTACTGGATTAGGCATTAAATAACCCAAAAAAGGGTTGATATGCCATAAAAAACAAAAAAAAAAATAAAAAAATAACCAACCGACCGACTACTAAATTCAATAAACAGAGGAGGGTTTAACAGTTATTTGTGGACATTGGATTGTACTTGAAGACGACCATATTGTAGTCTGCAGGGAAGGGATCTAATTTTAATGCATTTCCCAAAACAAAAGTTCTTGGAAAGAAACTCTGTTCATGGAAATTTTGTTTGGTTTTAGTTGCACATGTGTAAATCGTTAAGCTTAGAAAAAGATTAATTCTGGGCTCAACTCCCTCAATGAAAATCACATAAGATCATTCGTCATCATTTATGCAGATAAAACCACCATCTATGACGGGGGGGGGGGCAACCTTTTTCAGTTTGTGTGCTAAAATTGGCAGAATAATTTTTCAGATGCCAACGAAAATTTGTGAGAATATACTACTTGGTATCCTTGGAGAAAAATATCTTTAGATGGGAGTAAATAATACCTGATGGTTAACTATTCTTAACATTGCTCATTTACACTTAACAAAATTACAGCACTTACCATTACAAAATTACTTAACAGCACTGAACAAAATTAACAGCTCTCGTATGATGTAACTTATATTTCTTTCAAAATCAATTTCTGACATTATAGTTGTTGCAATATTTTGGACGTTTTAATGGGGTATGATCCCACACAGTCGGACGATTCTATTTATAAACGATGCTGCTAAGAACCGACGAATCAAATTAATTCACATTCTGATACCAACCAATCAGAAACCAGAATTGCTTCATAAATATTAAACCTTTTCTGGAGCAATTTCACATGTTCTTTTCCCGGGTTTCGACACGGTAAGAATATTTTGTTCTGTGGAACTGTCTACTACAAACAAGTCACCTACCAGGACTTGTGTGTAACAGCGAACCATCTGAAACTGTTCTAAAAGTCAAAATGGCTTGCACTTCTACAACAGTAACAAAAAACCCTAACTAGAATGCACTCTACAGATTCATGCAGGAAAAATGGCGATGCAGACGAACAATAGTGCATAAGAGCGTAGCCAAATAAACTAGTACGCTTGTTTGGAGAACAGTTGTTAAAGTTTGCAAATTCACTGAGTTTTTGCGTCATAATATATTTCTTTGTAGACAGGTGATGTCAAAAACACGAAAAGCGTTAAATTAAATAACAAATTGTTAACAAACGAAAAGAAAGAAAAGAACACCGAGTTTCATCAGGTCATACTGCAACTTAAAAGTCAACTTTTTTATTTGAAGGGAGAAGGATCTCATTTCTGAGATCTCATTGTGTACCAGATAGAAGTGCTTGCGTGCCAAAGTTGACATGCGTGTCAGGGGTTGCCCACCCCAGATCTATAGCAATACTTCAAAAGCCGACAATGGCCAAGATCCTTTTGATTCTCTCTTTTGTTTTTATGCAATGGAGAAAGAGTTGGCTGATTACTTTTAATACATCCAAAACCAAGCTTCTATCTTTTCAACACCAATGCTCCGATCCCCACCTGGCCCCATTTGAAATGAATGGCTTCAGGAAGCACTTTGCTTTGAAAAGTTTCTGGGACTAGGCTTCACTTTTGACCTAAAATGGAAGATTTACATCAAATCCGTTGCCAATATTGCTGCAAAAATGATCAAATAAGCAATGTTATCTACCTAATTATCATGTCTCATGGCAATTAGGTAGATAACATTTAACAATAAATTTTTACATATTTCTGATATATTGCATAAAACACATGTTTCCATGATTCAACGAAAAAATGATTTTGGCCATGCTTGTAACCTAAACACAAGGAAAACAAAAGAACCTATTATTTAAACTAAAATTGCTAATTGGTCTCTCGACAAAGGCGGGATTGGACCTAGTAATTCACTCCTGTTCATCTGTTTGTTTGTTAGCACTTTTCTCAATAACCATGGCATAGATTTTTTGGAAATTTTGCACAAACATTAGTCATGGTGAAAGTAAATTTTTGCTAGAACGGATTTTCCAAGATAACTCTGGTTGCCCCCCGCCCCTCCGAGCCATTATAAGGGTAAAATTGCCCCCAAATCGTTCGTCCATTCGAAATTTTGTAGGTGATGCAATTTTCTCTTTCCTGCAACCTCTTTCCCACAGAATAGACATTGCTAGCTCTATTATTTTCATGGCCAGTACTCATCTGGGCTCCATTCTATGCTGCCTCCATCTTGCCAAATTTTCACAAAAAACATTTGCCTAGCTAAAATCACCATCAACAATTTCCCCTACTCTCTATCTGCGCCTAAATTCAAACATGGATTCCATGAACAAAGTTTCTTTCCTAGAATTGCCCGCCTGTGGAACCCTCTTCCACTGGCCTACTTTTCAGATATCTACAATATGGTCTACTTCAAGTCTAATGTAAACAAGTTCTTGCTGAGTTGCCAGTCCCTTAAATAATCAAATTATACCAAATTCCCATTACTAACCATTACTGTGTTGTTGTGCTGATGACTACCATACACTTATTAATCCTTATTCTCGAGTTGCCTTCGAGCCTTGATAAGTTTGGAGACAGAGACGATTCAACTCACCCCATACAAATACAAGTAAGATGAGCAATGTTGTGACTAGTTAGTACTGAGATGGGTAGTTATCTTGGAATACTAGATGCTATTCAGTGGTGATATGTTCTACGTATAGGAAGTTTTTGGAAGCAAACTCTGTTCATGGAAATTCCATTTGGTTTTGCATGTACAGACAGAAAAGTATTTTGTCTTGTACTTACACTTAGACAGCTACACATGCTTAATCAGCTCCATTTCGGAGAGTTTTATGCAAAATTAAACTAATGCAGTTTCTACGCCTCGTAACGTGACAAGGTCAGAACTGATAATAGCTGACAAGATCGGTTTGCAGTGTTTCTTATTGTTTTCCTTATTAGCGACAATTTTTTTCTTATAAAATGGAATTAGTCATGCGTTCAGCTTTTCTTGCTTCGTTAACTTTGTTTTGTACGAGTATAAGTCTGCTAAGTGCAACTATTATTGACAACGCTGCGATTCGTGTTCCGTTGGGTTGACGTTGATACATAGTACATATTATTTACCTCTTTGCCAAGGGATTAGATAGATAAGTACAATTTACTTTTTAGAGTGTCGCAATGACCAAAGGTTTATTGGATATCTGAAGGAAATACAAAAGAGTGTTATTTACATGGCACAGACGTGCATATCAAGCACTATGTATCAACGATATATAGTACATATATATTTACCTCTTTGCCAAGGGATTAGACACAAGGTCAGTACTGGTTTTGAGAAGCTAGCGCGCACAAGTGCCTTAAAAAAAATGCCCGACCAGCTCCATTTGCATTCCCTTGTGGAGGTACTTTAGGCAACTAGCAATAAACTAAGTCTGGTGCTTGTCTAGAATCCCCCCTATATTAAAAAAACCGAAAATAAAGACAAATCATGCATGTACATACCTGTGATGGAAAAAAAAAATATTGCATGCTAAAAATCATGTAAATTCATAGTGTTATCTATTATATAAAAGAAAGTTGTTTGTGTGTTTGTATGGTTGCCTCACAAAAACTTTTGACACATGCAACGAACACTGACAAAATTGGTATCGTTAGAAAGATCAATCTCTTTGATGACAAATATTGAAAAATTCGCCGAAAAGATTAATTCTTTGGCCGTCAACTGGGCCGTTTTTTGCAAGGAAGGGTCTGTTTTTGTGTTGAAATTTTTGCAAAGTCATTTACACCTCGTGATCTCAACATGCGTATAAAAGATGTTATTTTGAAGGCCTATGATGTCACAATCGCATGGGTGAGACCACTAATGTGTTTGCTTTTCAGTAATTGCTGAGGATACAGTTGGGAGATTTGGCGTTCCTATCTCGTCGCGATAAACCACCTGACAAAGGCCAGAGGAATAGTTGGCCGAAACATTGTGAAACAACTGTATATACCTGTTACGATTTTCTTGAAAGTGGACCACATGTTGAATTTTTTTTTTTTATATAAAGGAGTCACCACTTATTAAGGTCTGACGGCCACTCGAAGATAAGGGTTAATGAGTGTACAGTAGTCAATGGGACAATATTGTAGTAATCTTTAGAAGTGAAAGTTTGGTAAATTGGATTACTTAAGGTGACGGCTAATTAAGAATTTGTTTTCATTGGACTTGGAGGCAATCGTAGTAAGATGGAAAGCAGTTTATGGAAGCATAAAATGTATCTATTGTCATCTATTAAAATTAAACAGGAAATAACTCTCATAGTCACATACTATTTCAGATACACTGAATATTATAACTCCTGTTACGATTTTCCTGAAAGTGGAACACGTTGGATTTCTGGAAGCATAAAACTCATTATCATCTATTAAAATCAAATGGGGAAATAACTCTCATAATTTAAATAAGATTTTTGTTTTTAAACGCAATTGATGTCAGCTAATATTAATTAAAAATTAGGTCCTGGATATGACCTTAAACTATATCCGATGGTGAGGCCCCAGCTTGCGGGCTTTGGGGAGTGTGGCACCACCCTTTAATTGCCATTGCTCCCAGGTTCACTCTAACCCAGAGTGGTAGTACCTGTTAGGGTCCCAACTATGGGTTAAATAGCAACTGACTTAAAAACAGACAAAAAACATTCTATTAAAAAAAATTTCTTCAAAATCACTGGATTCAGTATTAAATAACTTGAAAAAGGTTGATATGCTGTAAAACAAAAAAAACAACCAAACAATTAAAAATAAATAAATCAACTTTAAGTATTTCTAAACAGAACGATTCTATTACTAATAACTAATGCTGGGATGATTAATTGGAATCGGGAATTGGAAAAATCAGAACTTTTTGGGGTATCGGAATTGGAGAAATTTGTGTCTATTTTCCGAAGCCAAAAACGATTCCTTTAATTATTATTAAATTTTATTTGAAAAAAAAAAAAACTTTCCACAGTAATAATATTTGTTGATCTAAACTACCACTAAAACTAAAATCTATAGATCACCCCCCCCCAGTGTGTTTTTATGTTTGAGAAAATATATGCACATTTAACGTGTTTTTACGATAATCGAGACAAAATAACAACTTTATAATTAAATATTTAGAGATTTATAAAGAATCGGAATCAGGAATAAATATTGGAATCGTCAAAGTCATTAACAACATCAAGCTAATTATTAAAATAGATTTTCTCCAATACAAATGAGGCCCTGTCGGTGGGGCATAAGAATATGCCGACTGCCCCCCTGCAGAGGGTAAAAAGTCTCTCAATGGGGGTCCTGGATATGACCTTAAACTATATCCAGTGGTGAGGCCCCAGCTTGTGGGCTTTGGGGAGTGTGGAGCCACCCTTTAATTACCATTGCTCCCAGGTCCACTCTGACCCGGAGTGATAGTACCTGTTAGGGTCCCAACTATGGGTTAAATAGAAAACGACATGAAAACAACAAATATATTCTATTAAAAAAAATTTTTCTTCATTTTCGGCATTAAATAACCCGAAAAGGGTTGATATGCCGTAAAACAAAAACAACCAACCAATCAATACAAATGAAGTAACTTCTTTAATGTAGATTCCCTTTAAATAAGTAGTGTATATATGGAAATCATTTTGTATATATCAATTAAATTGTAAACAGACAGACGATAATTATTATATAATTATTATAATAAATAATCGAATCAAACTTTTTGTTGGAGCATTCTACTTTTTTAGGCGATTACATGTGGTTTATACGACTTTGTCATTCGGGCTTATGGTTAGTAGTAAAAGAAATTTGGTTAACTCTTAACAAAATGTTTACAAACGAATGAAATTAGAGATTCTGTCCAAACATGATCAGTATAAAATTATGAGTGACTGCTATTTTTTTTTTTTTTTTTATATAAACAGTGCTTGTCAATTTCCAATTGCAAAACAGGAAGCTGTCACCAAGTAGACTTCTTGTCTTTAACCACCAACGAACTAGGATATACACAATCTGATCTAGAAAAAAATGCCTAAGCATCGCTGTTGGGATCCTCGGTAAGAGTGCATTAGCAATAAACTAACCCCTTTCTTAGAGAGAAGGTAAAGCCTGGAGGGTGGACATATTAGGACTAAACAGAACTGTACTATGACACGGCAGCACCAAAGCAACTATTTGACTGATCTGCATCATAATGTGCCTAATTCATAACGGAGTAATACTTACTTCTAACAAAAGTGCTCAATAACAAATGAGTCTAAAAAAAACATGTGTGCAGTTATTTATTTACGACGACACGATTCACGCATGTTTTTGCCATTTTTTTGTTTAACACAAGAAAATTAAACTAACCTTTAAACACGTTTATAATTTTTTTAGATGAGGATTGGTTATTCGTATTATTTGGATTCTTTGGACTGCTGTTCTCATCTTGAGTGTCATTTTCATTTCAGGCTCGAATCCATACTGCGAAGGAGGAAAAGAATGTAAAAAAAAAAAAAAATGTGAGGTCTTTGCCAGTGTGTCCAACCGTCAAACCGGAAGTGGCGAAGGTTTAAATTAAGGCTAGTCAATCGAAAAGAGGGGATGACTTTCAAAAATTTTTTGGTCAATGTAATCTTTGACCTTCTTCAGGGGTATCTTGCCAAACTCAGGGCTTCTTTCTTTCTAACTTGGGAATCTGCACAGAATTTCGAACAGAACCCTTTATTTACTCCATAGGGGTAGCATGCCTTTATGATTGGGTGTGAATCTCTTGACTTGCAGTTATTAACAATTCCTACGCTGATGACCTCTTTAGTTCAAAACACGTCTCTTTAGGTTTAAAAATATTATTGTTATATGTGTGTATATATATATATATATTTTTGCATATATATATAATTATATATATATAATTTTTTTGTTTTTTAAATGGTTCTTAAATTCAGTGTTTCCTTTTTCTTTCTGCAGTGGATTCTTTGTGGTGCTTTTGCGATCCATGCCATGACACAATATCAAACAGTTCTTGTTTAGCAAAAGAAGGCAGCAAATGTTTTGCTGCCATCATAGCTAAAGTGGAAAATGATTTACCAATTGAGGTGTGGAGTTATGGATGTTTACCACCTGAGAGTACAGTTTTACAGGTAAGCAAGAAGTCTTTCATTAGTTTTTAATTTTAATTTTTTATTTTTTATTTTTTTTATTTTTAAAAATTTTATTTTCAATTTTTTTATTAAATTTTGTTTTTATTAAATCTTTTATTTTTTTATTAAATTTTTATATTAGATTAAAAAAAATTAATTTTTTAAAAAAAGTTTTTGTTAAATTGCATTTTTGTTAAATTTTCTTTCTATTAATTCTTAAACTTTTTAAACTCTTTTGTATTTAACACTTTTTTTTTATTAAACTCTTTTATTAAACTATTTTTAGTAAATTATTTTTTTATTCAATTTCAAACTTTTATCATTAAATTTCAAACTTTTATCATTAATTTTTTTATTTAATACTTTGTGAGTAACAGTAATGATTACCTAAAACTAAACCAAGAACTTTTTCTTGTAAATTATTTAAAGAAAAATATATTTTCTTTTCATTTTTTCTTAACGGTACACTAATTATCAAGCATAAAGGGAGGGTTATAGTAATTATTAAAAAACAAAAACAAAAAAAACCCTGAATTTCTTACATTTTTTTTTATTGAAACCTATTTTTTGTTAAACATATTTTCATAGAAGATCTCTGGGGAAATAATTTTGGTAATTTTTCAATAAGATTATCTTTTATAGAAGAAATTTCCAAGGTTGCTATAAAAAAAGGTGGACTCCCTCTAACATGCTAGAAAACATCTCAGACCTGCCAGTATCCTATATCTCTACAAAACCACCACTCACCCATACATGAAGTATTGTTGTCACATTTATCAGCACTACCACTAAACTTTGGAATTCCATCCTTGTTTCCTGTTTCCCAAACTTCTTGTTGCTCTACTTAGTGTCCGTGTATGGTCCCTAATTCACAGTAACCCCTTAGGTGTCGGTGACAATGCACCTTGTTTGTGGTATGTAGAAATAAACAAAAATCATCAAAATGATTGAAAGTAACAATAGTGTCTATCGTTACTTTCAAGGCAAGTGCTCGTCTGAACTCCAATCTATGTTCCCCCCTGGCCAAACTTTCACAAAAAAAAACACTCAACTAGCTAAAACCGCTATCTAGTTTCCCCTATTTTCTATCTGTGCCTAAATATAAATGCAGATTCCACAAATACAGCTTCTTTCCTAGAACTACCCACCTGTGGAACACAGTTCCATTGGCCTACTTCCCAACCGACTACAGTATGGTAGCCTTAATGCCCAATGTAAACAAGTTCTTGTTGAACCGTCTCCTTAAATAATCAAATTCTACCCAACCTACATCATTAACGATTACTACACTACCACATTACATTCATGAACCCTTATCCTTAAGTGGTTTCCAAGCCTTGATAAGTGGTGACTCCTTTGTAAACAAAATACCGGATATCTCTATCTCTACTATTATAAAAAAAAAAAAAACTTTCTGAGTTCGTTCCCTATAGGCATCAAAATGGTAAATAAAAAATTAACTGAAAAAAAAAATTCCCACAGATGTACTTCATGTATCTGGTAGTGTTCTTAGATAGGTTTTGTATTGGAATGCCTTTGATGAGTATTGATAATCGAAAACTCTGATGAAAGAAAGAACGGGCGATTTTGACCAAAGTTAACACCTTGCAGGGCTTTACGTTGCGAGTGAAACAGTTGCATTTGTGAGTGATTTTTTCCAAATGGCGACTAGAAATAATAAAACGTTTATCTTTTGACGTTTTTTTGTTTTTTTTTTTTTTTTCACCGATCTTCTAAAACTTATTAAATGAAAAATGCTCTTTAATCATTACTTTTTTTTTTTTTTATATAAAATGAGCAAAATCAAATTATTTAAACACTAAAACGTTTAATAGAACAATATACTTTTTTTCTTTTTTTTTTTTTTAAACAAAAACTGTTTAAAAAAAAAAAAAACATCTGAAAAAATTTGAAAGTTTATACCTTCAAGTCCCAACACAAAATTTGGTGCAAATTTAGAATTAAAAATACAAAAAAATCTTTATGATGTACGTACTTGTTACAGAACGAAGATGTCATATTCCAAAAATCATGTGGGTTGGCTAGTAACTTTTCTATTTGGCTAGTAAATGAAAATATTTAATTGTTAAAGGGCAACTAAAGATAAATTTGTCCGTAGATACAGCCGAACATCACGTTATTAAAAAATCTTAACGCTGCAATATTTTAAGTTATAAATTTATTATATTTTTTTACTAGATTGTCCTTTTCTTTTCCAGTTTTAACAACTAGTCCTTTACTTTTCTATGTTTAAGCTTAACCATATTACTTTTCATGCTTGCATTTTTATATTGTATAAAAATATGGGAATGTGAAACATTCGTTGATCGTTATTCAATCCCAGGCAACGTCGGATCTCTCCGCTAGTAATAATAAAAATAATAAATTTATTTATAAATTTTTATTTATAAATGCAACGCAAGTTTTTATTGCATTAAAATAATCATCACAAACCAGCCAGTTTATTGTGTAAAAATAGGTCATATATACTCTCTTTCTCTTCAATTTCAACTTGTGGGAACTTATTGAAAAAAATGTTTTTGATAAAATTTAAATATAAACGAAATTTAATCTTTTCTCTTTATAAATGTTCGACTTTTTATTACATTTGAAAACGCATAAGCTTTGGCTATCTACATAGAAAATGGAGCTATTAAACCTGACATAGTGATATGGAAGAAAAACAAGAAAGAAGCAACCTTGGTAGAAGTCAGTGTCCTCAATGATGCTGGGTTTAACAGAGTTGAAAGGGAAAACATGACGAAATACAACAGTCTTATATACGACATGAAAAGAAATTGGAATCTTAGGAAGATCTCTATCATTCCAGTAATTATATATGTATGTATTAGTGATGGGACGATTCCAATATTTTTCTTGATTCCGATACAATTACCGATTCCGTACTAAATGTTCGATTCCGATACTTTATAAATTTCTAAATATTTGACTATAAACATGACGAAATACCGAAGTCTTATGTACGACATGAAAAGAAACTGGAATCTTAACCAGAGTGTATTTCCTCTTTTTTTTTTTTTTTTTTTTTTTTTTTAGTTAAAATAACTTTTTAATTTTCCAAATGAGACATTTGACTAATGATTGAACCAAAATTTTAACAAGGTATATTGTACAGTGAGCAGCAAAAGTATTTGGTACATTGTTTTATTTTTCTTTGTTGTTTTTTTTTTGTTGTTATTTTTGTTGCTTTTTTTTGGGTTTTTTTTTTGTTGCTTTTTTTTTTTTTTTTTTTTTTTTAATGAAATTTACACACAATCTTTGAACAGATATTATCAATCTAAAAATAAAACGGAAATGAAAATATTCTTAGCTGACAAATATTTATTAACAAAAAATAAAATTACCAAATTATGCAAAAGTACTTAACACATTTACTAACATTTAGTTTTATATCCTCTGTTCTGCCTTACAGCCTCCAAACGCTTTCCATAACTGCCTACTAATTTCTTACAAGCACATCCTGGTAGTTTCAGTCATTCTTCTTTGCAAACTTTCTTCAATTCTCTGATATTCTTGGGATCTCTTGCACGCATCCTTAACTTCAAAGTTTTCCACAGCTTTTTAATAGGATTTAGGTCCGGTGACTAGCTAGGCCACTGTAGAACAATAATCCTATTATCTTTAAACCATTTCATAGTTATTTTAGTATTGTGCTTGGGATCATTATCTTGCTGGAAGATAAAGTTACAACACAATCCTAAATCTGCAGCACTCTTGAAGAAATGTGTTGACAAAATCTTTGTGTATTTTGCTGCATTCATTTTCTCTTCTATGATTTTCAACCCAATTTGCAGAAAAACAGCCCCAAACTATCCCTTCCGCGTTCAAATTTTACAGGTATTAGATTGTTTAAATTCGGTGCCTTTTTTTCCTCCATACACGAGAGTGCATGTTTCTTCCGAAAAGCTTAATTTTTGTTTCATCTGACCAAATAACTTTGTTCTGGAAGTCATTCGATTCACATTAATATTTATTAACAAATTTCAAACGATCTTTCACATCACCAATGGAGTCTTTTTCAGTGATCTAGAATACAGGCCTGTATGATTTGAGGATTCCTTGATTGGGTGTTCCTTGCTTGCTTCAATATCTGCTTCCTGCAAATCCTTCTGAATTTCTGAACGAATCAGATATGGTTCTTTCTTCACGTTAGGAGCAATGTAACGAGCAATGGTAACGAGCAATGTAACAAGCAGTAACATCATTTAATTTACGTGGTCGAGCACTTCTTAGAAGATTTTTAGTATGACCACCCCGTTGTTTTCCATTTTCTCACGATAGCCCCAACTGTACTCACCGCCAAATTTAGTTCTGAAACTATCTTCCTGTATCCCTTTCCATCTTTATGCCTTACTAGCATGGGTGCCCGGCGTTGCCCGGGTGTTTGCATGTGTATGTTGAGCAAAAAAAAAAAAAACAAAAAAAAAAAACGGAATTTTTTAAAAACTTTGACCCCTATTATGACCCCTTAACATTTATTGTTTTGGGCTCAAATCAAGTTATTAAGTTAGATCCATGTCCAAGGAACCAATATCTAAAATGTCAAGTGTTTAGACCCAAAATTGTCGGAGGAGTTTGGTAGAGTTTTCAAAGGTCAAATCGTTGAACTTTGACCCCTTAACAGCGAAATTTCTGGCCGAAACCTGATCACATCGATTTTCTCAAATCTCAGTACCCTGTATATCAAATTTCGAGTCTGTAGACAGTTATTGCGTAGGGAAATGTACACACACACTTTTATAGATATATAGATTATGATTTCCTGGCGCATATCATTAGTCAATTCCTTTGCATTTTAAAACAGTAATGAAACAGGCAACCTGTGCAGTGTCTAACAGCTGTTATCAACTGATATGTAAAGGATCCGGAACCCTCTGATTGGTTGAAATATTGTAGCAAAAGGAGATGACTGCTTAAGGATCAAATTTCTGATTGGTTGAAATATTATAGCAAAATGAAATGACTGCTTAAGGGTGAAATTTGACTGTTAAATACTTTTGTATATGGGTAATTTGATTTTTTGTTAATAAATATTTGTCAATTAAGTATATTCTTATTTCCGTTTTATTTCTAGGCAGATATCTTTTTAAAGATTGAGTGTCAAATTTCATTCAAATTAACTTGATGTTTCTTGAGAAATATGAAAAAAAACAAAAAAACTTTTGCTACCCAATGTATATTTGTACTGACTTTTTTCCCTATATTTTTAGGGTTTAATTTGGTTCTTTTTCGAAAAATTTGTCGCCATTTTGATTTTTTTTTGTCATTTTTTTTTTTTTTTTAAAGCTTTTGTCAATTTGCGATGTTCAAATAAAATTTCGCCGGTTTTATGGAGTGTAAAATAAATAATTTTTATATGCGATTTAAACCCTGATACTTCTTCTTCAATATAAAGTAAAAATTACGATGAATTAATTTCATTTTTACTAGTTTTTACTTGTATTTTTTGTTATGGGTGTCGAAAATTAGTGTCATACCTACTTAATTATTCTCTCGAGTTCCATTTTATTCACTTCAAGTAAAGAATACAATTTAGTATTTAGCCGAGACAAAGATTACACGAAACACATTCTCTGTAGCGTCGTTGCATGAAAAGCTTTAAGTGTGCTAATGACGTTGCTTTTAGTTGATTTTGTTACCGTGACAAGAAATTAGTTACAGTTTCGGTCGGAATTGGGAAGGCGGTCAGCAATTTTCGAAGGAATGTGAAATCATGATCATTTTAAAATTTTTTTTTTTTTTTTTTTTTTTAAGATATTTTAGGAGTTAGATTTTTAAAATCTATACTCCTATAAAGTTTTTTTTTTTTGTGCATTGATATTTATATAAAAAGAAACTTTTCTATTAGTATTTATTTGCTTTTCCACGAAAACAAAATGTGACACAAGGTCGTTTTTAGTGTTGGGGTTAAACCAGCTCTCCGAAAAGAAGGCAAAAGGGGCACTCTGATTGGGACCAAAAATAATAATTGTCTCCGTATAGAGATTTCCCCTCCATTGACCAATGACAAATTATCTTAAGTGTAGCATCAGAACAGATACTACACTTTGAGATATTAAATCTTTTATTCAGGCAAAAATTAACATGAACAAAAACCTCAAGGCCAACTCAAAAGGGGGGAAAATGGGGGACATTGGTCATCCTTGTCACTCCAGAACTAAACAAAAGTTTCTCTAAGCTAGTATCCTCTTTCACCATAATACCGGATTCACCCTTTCGTACTTGGGGGCGTCCTACTTAGAACCAAATTATTTAAAACATATTTTATTAGCGTGTTTTTTCTATTTATTTAAAAAGAAAAGACAACTTTGTTATATATGGATCGTGGAAATACATTAATCTGCAAAAGATCTAGCTAATTTGCATATTTTTTTTAAACATTCATTTTAATTAATTCCCTATTAGTTTTTTTCGGTTTTCTTATGAGACTAGCGAGGGGTACCCTGCGTTGCCCGGGTGTGTGTGGAAACTCTTGGGGTGGGGGTTAAAAAAAAAAAAAAGTAAGTATGAGGATCGAACCCGAACCATTGAGGCAAAGTTGTAAATTAAAGGGTGAAAAAAAAAAAGAAAAGAAAGTGCGACGTTAACGATTGCCCCATCGCGAGATGCTAACGGAAACACGTTTGAATTTATTTAATTACTTGAATTTGGCAGGTGCCCGTTTTAATGAGTCAAGTTTGACTACGGGATTTTTATTTTCCCAAGATGTTATAGGAAAAAGACTAACCCACATGCGGCGAGCGACAAATGTTGAATATTTATCTTCCCGAAATCGAGCAAATTAAATAGACAGGCGAGCTTCGTTATTAATTGTGAGATATTACGATTTATATGTGATATAAAAAGTTGTGAACCGACCGACCGCTTCTCTGAAAAAAGCCTTTTGTAGACAGACAAAAAAAAAGCGAACACACATACATACATTTTCGCTTTTATATTTATAGATGATCATCTTCAGTTGACTAATACCTGTACTTATATTCCTGTAGATATTCTACATGATTTATACTTGCATACTATTTGCATACAAAGGTTGTAGTAAACACAAACCTCTTTCTATATATATTTATGTATGCGAAACTTTATATTTGGGTTTTAGCTGGTAAAAATCGATGCAAACATGTGTAGAATTAAATAAATGAAATTTTCCAGGTGAAGGTCAAACGATGGCATTACGAATATGCATGCGTAACGTAATAGCTATTGGTTTATGTTTTAATTTTTAGCCTTACAGCAAACATGTCTTCATAGCTAAGGCATAACGTGAAAGGGAAAAGTAAATTGTAATTTAAACGTTTTGGTTTCGATTCTCGGTGATGGCGCATGAGTTTTTTTTTTTTTTTTTGTAAATCATTACTATATATTGAGTCCAATGTAATCTATAAATATAAAAGCGAAAATGTATGTATGTATTTATGTATGTATGTATGTATGTGTGTGTGTTCGCTTTTTCTGTGTGTCTACAAAAAGGCTTTTTTCAGAGAAGCGTTCGGTTCACAACTTTTTAAAACTTTTTATCACATATAAATCGTAATATCTCACAGTTATCAACGAAGCTCGCCTGTCTATTTAATTTGCTCAATTTCGGGAAGATAAATATTCAGCATTTGTCGCTCGCCGCATGTGGGTTAATCTTTTTCCTATAACATCTTGGGAAGCGTTCCCGCCCCGCAGTCAAACTTGACCTCATTAACTCATTAAAACGGGCACCTGCCAAATCCAAGTAATTAAATAAATTCAAACGTGTTTCCGTTAGCATCTCGTGGTGGGGCAATCGCTAACATCGCACTTTTTTTTTTTTTTTTTTTTTTTTCACACTTTAATTTACAACTTTGCCTCAAAGGTTCGAGTTCGATCCTCATACTTACTTTTTTTTTTAACTCCCCCCCCCCACGGAGTTTCCACACACACCTCCAAACACCCAGGCAACGCCGGGTACCCCTCGCTAGTATAATATAATAATAAATATGAAGTCTGCATTAATCAAAATATCATATTTAAGCATATATTACGACCAGGCAATGCCGGGCGGCCTGCTAGTAATAGATATAACAAAATGTAATCTTTTCTCTTCATAAATATACTATTCTTTCTCTTGTGACTTTATGTTGCAATATTTTTAACTAATGAATGTATGGTCCCTCGCAGTTGGGAGATTCTATTTATAAACGCTACTGCTAGGAACTGACGAATCAAATTAATTCACGTTCTGCTATCAACCAATCAGAAACCAGAATTGCTCCATAAATTACTCCTGATCTTAAATGGAACACGTACATCAAATCTGTTGCCAAGGCCGCTGGGAAAATGGTGGGATCTTTCTATCGATCCGGTAGATATCTCACTGCTGATGCAATTCTCTATCTATATAAGAGCCAGGTACGTCCAAGGATGGAGTACTGTTGCCACATCTGGGCAGGAGCTGCTAGAAAGGACTGGTCCTGCCTTGATAGAGTTCAAAATAGACTTCGTAGCCTCGTAGGAGATGTCCTTTTCTCTTCCCTGCAACCTCTATCTCACAGAAGAGATGTTGCGAGTTTGTCTCTGATGTATCGTTATTTTCATGGAAAGTATTCGACTGAGCTTCATTCTATGGTTCCCCCTCGCCAAACTTTCACAAGAAACACTCATCTAGCTGAAAACACTATCAATAATTCCTCCCCACTCTTTATCTGTGCCTAAACCTAAACATAGATTCCATGAACAAAGCTTCTTTCTTAGAACTGCACGCCTGTGGAATTGTCTTCCGTTTTCCTGCTTTCCGGCTGACTACAATATGGTTGTGTTCAAGTCTAATGTAAATAAGTTCTTGATGAGCTGTTCCATATAAGTTATCAAATTTACCGAATTTTCAATACTAATGATTACTATATTGTCCAATTTATACTTTAACCCTTATCCTTGAGTGGCCTCTTGGCCTTGATAATGTGGTGATGCCTGTGTAAAAAAAAAAAAAATATCAAACCTTTCCTTTTGTAATCTTGCACGTTTTTTCTTCATGTCAACACGGGAAGAATGTTTTGCTCTGTGGCTTCCAACTCAAGAACTGTCTACTGAGAAGCAGTCACCTCCAGGACTTGCATAGAACAACTAACCATCAGAAACTGTTCTGAAACTAAACATGGCTTACAACTGAAGACATTAATTGTTTTTGTTCCAGGCTAATTCAAGCTAAGTTACTATTTTCTATGGTGATTTTTTTTTTTTTTTTTTTTTTTTTTTTTAATATATGCATAAAAATGAAGGTGTCACCATAAAAATATTTAAATATATTTTTATGGTGTTTCTTCGGTATTGGAGTGACATTCGAAAATCGAAATATTGAATTTCATGTAAAAACAGTGGTACTCATACCTATGTAATTGTTATTTTTAAAAAAAAATTTTTATTTTCTTTTTTACATAGGAGTCACTACTTATCAAGGCCCGGAGGTCACTCGAGGATAAGGGTTATTGAATGTACAGTAATCAATGGGATAGTATCGTAGTAATCGTTAGTAATGGGAATTTGGTAAATTGGATTACTTAAGGGGGCAGTTCATCAAGAATTTGTTTAAGTTGGACTTGAAGACAACCAAGTTGTAGTCAGCTGGGAAACAGGCAAACGGAAAAGAGTTCCACAGGTGTGCAGTTCTAAGAAAGAAACTTTGTTCATGGAAGCTACGTTTTGGTTTAGGCACAGATAAAGTGGAGAAAATTATTGATAGTGTTTACAGCTAGACGGGTGTTTTTTTGTGAAAGATTGGTGAGATGGGACCATAGATTGGAGCTCAGACGAGCACTTGCCATGGAAATAAGGACAAAACAAAGACCGGCTTGCAACGTCTCTTCTGTGGGGAAGAGGTTGCAGGGAAGAGAAAAAGGCATCCCCCACTAAGCTACGAAGTCTATTTTGTACTCTGTCAAAGCAGGATAAGCTGTTTCTAGCGGCTCCTGCTCAGATGTGGCAGCAGTACTCCATCCTTGGATGTATATCACAGTAATGAAAGTATGCAACTATGTTTTAAACAAAAAGAAGCAAATGAAAACAATACAAAGAATCGTTTTTGGTTTCAGAAAATAGGCACAAATTTTTCTGATTCTGATTTCCCCAAAAGTTTTATTTTGATTCCCAATTCCGACACGAATATTTATACTGGCATGATCTGATAATTATTTTTCATGCTCTTTCTCATCCTAAACAAGGCGTCTTGCCACTTGAACATAAGAGGCTACTATTTGGGATCATGTCTAGAGGCGACTATATAGGGAGGTTGGGTAGCAAGATGTCTGTTCACATTACATTTAAACTTCTGTGTGTTAGTACAGTCAGAGAAACAGGGAGGGATTTCCAAAGTCTAGCAGTTTGAGGCAAGAAACAATTAGAGTAAGGCTTTTGGCATCTAGGGATCTCAACAGTGAAGGGTGAGATTTTGTTTCTTGTCCGGTTACTTGATGTGGTGGGATTTTGTTGTTTTCTGGTGAGTTGAAGGGGTGGGATTTTGTTGCTTTCTGGTGAGTTGAAGGGGTGGGATTTTGTTGCTTTCTGGTGAGTTGAAGGGGTAGGATTTTGTTGCTTTCTGGTGAGTTGAAGGGGTGGGATTTTGTTGCTTTCTGGTGAGTTGAAGGGGTGGGATTTTGCTGCTTTCTGGTTTAGGGCATTCATATCGAAAGGGGCACAAGTGCTATGAGTTGATTAAAGCGCATTCCATTAAAGTAACTGTAAAACAGGCACAGGGGGGGGGGGTTGTAAATTTTTATTTAAACATTTTTTTTTTTTTTTAAGGATTATGAGATTTTATCCAACAATTATTTCTTCATTATGATTTCTTTTATTTTCGTTTACTATAAGAAAACGTAACATTTGTAAAGATTTCTCACTTGCTCAAAGTCTGCATTTTTAATTTTTCTAATGCGGTAGAGTAATCAACGGTGAAGGGGTTGGATTTTGCTGCTTGTCTGGTTAGTTGAGGGCATCCACATCGAAAGGGGCACAAGTGCCATGAGTTGATCAGAGCACATTCCATTAAAGTAAGTGTAAAACAGGGCACAGAGATGCAACATTGTGGTATGGAACAGTTGGCCAATAGTGTGAGTCCTGTTAAATTGGAGGATCTTTTTTAAATCCTGTCCAAGAAGAGCGATTAGTGGTTGATGTGTCAGCCCAGATGTAGCAGTAATACTCCATACATGGGCGAATAATGTTTTGTAGAGATATACTATACTCTACGGTGGGAGTAATTTTCTAAAATGGAAGGAGCCCACTTTCTTTGCAGCAGCCTTGGCAATGTCCTCCAAATATCTGTAAGAAATAATTACCCAAGGTAATTATTTCTTTCATTATGATTTTCATTTCTCATAAGCTGGCATCACACTTGTAAAAAAAAAAAAAATTTCTCATTTGTTTGAAATCTGCATTTTTAGTTATACATTATGAAATTTGGCTTCAGGGCCAATAGAATACAAGATGGCAAATTTTCAACAAACTTGGAATGATTATAAGTTATTGTTTAATTGTGCTACCAAAATAAATTTGATCTCATTGTTTGTTTTGTAAATATATGCACATTTTAAACGTTTTTTTAGATTCAATGAAAATAAAATTTTGGTTTGGAATATTTAAAAACTTTGTCCTCTATTTAATGATTCTACAAAATTATTATCAAATGTTTATTTTAAAAAAAATATTTTTTGGCAAAAGTTTAAAGTTTGAGTTTATTAGAATAAAAATTCTTATAATTTGTATTTTTATTATTCGAATAATTGTTCCCACCTTGAATGTTATTCTCACGTTTTGATTCATATAACTTTCGAGCTTCTTCAGGTGTCTTGTCAAACTCGTGAAAATCTTTGTGTCAAACTCGTGAAAATCTTTGTGTCAAACTCGTGAAAATCTTTGTGTCAAACTCGTGAAAATCTTTGTGTCAAACTCGTGAAAATCTTTGTGTCAAACTCGTGAAAATCTTTGTGTCAAACTCGTGAAAATCTTTGTGTCAAACTCGTGAAAATCTTTGTGTCAAACTCGTGAAAATCTTTGTGTCAAACTCGTGAAAATCTTTGTGTCAAACTCGTGAAAATCTTTCTGTCGGACTCCAGTAAATCTTTCTGTCGGACTCCAGTAAATCTTTGTGTCAAACTCGTGAAAATCTTTCTGCCAGACTCTGGAATTAGCATTGAATGGAGATAGCTTGTTCTTATTCCATCAGCCATGATTGGATAGAAGTTCTAAATAATTCGCAATTGTATTCTTATCACCTGCATTGAGAATTGAACTTACAACCTCTAGAACGATGTCGTTTACAAGTGAATTTTACTAAGATTGCTAAATTCAACAAGATAGACTTGAAAATAGTTAAAGGTTACATCGGCGGAAATGTTGTAAAAATAGCACTTAACATGAGAACGGTAGTCCAAAGAATCCACGTAATGTGTATAATCAATCCTCATCTAAAAAAATTCAGAAATTAGAATTTCTTTTTTGAAATGGCTAGGAACTCTGAAGCTATGTTTAAATAATTCTGAGAAGCTTTTGACCCCCCCCCCCCAAAAAAAAAACGTGAAACAAAAATACTTTTGATATAATATGAGAAATAGACCTTTATAAAACATTTACAACACTCGTCTATCTGCAACCACTGCCAACAATTTTCCTTACACTGTGTTCCTAAAACTGAACACAAATTTCATAAACAAAGTTTATTTCTTAGAACTGCCTATCTGTGGAAGTTTATACTGTGGGTTTGCTTTCCAGCTGACTACAGCATCGTCGATTTCAAGTCCAATGTAAACAAGTTTTTGTTGAGCTGTTCTCTTAAATAATCAAACTCTACCCAATTTTCTATTGCTACCCGTCATTATTTTTTCATTATACTTCAGTTGAAGTTCTCAGAAATCAAGGAGCCTTTTACATGGAGCTAACACTTGACTTTTGTATGAGATGCATAAATGTTTGAATATTCCATTAAAGTTTTGTTTTACACTGAGTTAGTAAAGAAGTTGAGAACTTAATTTTCCTCTCCCCAATCGACCGTTTAAATATGTTATAGTCTACCTTTATTGTGGTCTCTTGGTTTTAATAGATTCCAGGACAAGAATTCGTCTGGTATTCCCACTGAGGAAGGTGAGGGCGCAGTGCTTCTGAAGGTGCATCTGACTCTGTAAAAGTAGCCACGAACACACCTACTGGCAGGGGCGCCTCAACCGATTGTAAATAAACTAACCCCTTCTAAAATATAATGCTTGAGAGGGATCACTTTTTAGGACTGAACTGGACCATACCTGATCCTGATAAGAGACAGCCTGGAGCTATCATGGCAGCCCTTGGTCTGTTGGATCTTGTGCCGAGCATGGATCATAAGCACTCCTCCCCTCCCACACACATACACATATACACACACCCATCTAGACCCCCACCTAGAAAGCTTGGAACCTACTATCTCGACGTTGGCAAAATTTAAAAGATGAAAATAACATGTAATCACACTCCAAATTATGTTTGTAAATTGATATAGCGAAGTCTTTCAAAGAACTGCAATGTTGATAGATTGCCAAAATTGATAGACGTATATTGAATCAGAAATGAATAAATATCAAATTATGAGAAATAAAAATACAATAAAGTATGTAGATGACTTAGGTATGTGTATATATTTATATAAGTGATAGGACGATTCCAGTATCTTGCCCGATTCTGATACAATTACCGATTCCGTACTAAATTCTCAATTCGATTCTTTATAAATCTCTAAATATTGAACTATAAAGTTATTTTTTTTCCTGATTTCCATAAAAAGCACATGTTAAATGTACATGTTTTTTTGAAACCTAATAACACACTTGTTGGGGGGGGGGCGTGATTTATACATTTTAGTTTTACTGGTAGTTTAAAATCAATAAAGATTACTTCATTGTTTCATTATTTTCTACTAGCAGTGGAAGATTTTTTTTTAAACAAAATCAAATAAAAATATAATTAAAGGAATCGTTTTAAACATTGGAAAATAATCACAAATTTTTCTGATACTTCAAATGTCTCGATTTTTCTGATTCCCGATTCCGATTAATCGTGCCAACACTAATTTATATGAAGAGATACTTATGAATTTTGGAACATATATATATATATATATATTCAAGGAAACATGGTGAGATTATTTTTATAAACTTTACCTAATATCCCTTATAAAATTAAATGAAAAGTCAGGTATAACAAAAACCTTATGACCCAACTTTCAGGAATTGCTTATTATGCACCACAGAAAAATACAGAATCTTACAGGCAATCAATAGCCCTTCATTAACATTAAAAATGAAGTATTTAAAGAATGTCACCAGAAAAGGAAATTTATACTTACTAAATGGACCACCACCACCAACAACAACGACATCATTTAATTCATATGTACTCTTCCCATGCATTCATCTGAAAATCCTCAAATTAAAAAAAGAAATAATACAAATTTTTATTTCTTGCTTTTTTTTTGGAGGGGGGGTGATCTCTCTCTTTTTTTTTTCTCTCATTTATAATTTATTTGGAGAGAGACACAAGGGTAAGGGGATAGTGGTGACCGTTATAAATAAAAATAACCTCCTCTAAAACAACTTTCCTTGCACGGGCGGGACTCTCCAATGGTGACCCCCCCCTCCAAAATAAAGAATTGTGATAATCGAAAATGTGGTTGGTTGGGCCAGGAAAAAAAAAAAAATGAACAAGACAGCAGCCATCTTGGTTGGAAATTTAAAAGCCATAAAAAGTTAATATTTGAGATGAAGTAAAACGCATTAAAAACTAAATTTAAAAACAAAAAATCATGCAGGTAGATTGCAAAGTAACGTTTATTAGCTATGGTAGCATTTATTTGTTGTTTATTTGTTTTTTTTTACCACTTTTTCAAATCACTGTGGATTGTAAAACAAACTCTAAATTTTGTTTTGAAAACTTGAATTTCGTCTGGAGAAGATTTTGAAAAACTTTGAAAATAGACATTGAAAATCGCTATGAAGCTGGCCTTGGACTCTATTAAAGCAAGATAGTGCACCAAGCAGTTCCTGCCCAGATGTGGCAATAATACTCCATTTTAAGACGCATCTTTATACAGATATAGGATTGCATCGGCAGTGAGATACCTTTGCTCATGGCAGTTATCGATTTCACTTACCACAGTGCTCAACCTATTTATTTAGCAATAAGTAGTATAAATAAACACTCAAACTAAGAATAGGGTTTCACATTAGAATTGTCCATGTAGACTCATATCACAACGAATACAGTGCTAAATAATACTCAGCTTTAAGTAACGGTCATCTTCAGGTTGAAGGTAAAATCTTCAGTGCAGGCGATACTAAGAATACAATTACGAATTACTTAAAAATTCCATCCGATCATAACTGATTAAATGGGAGCAGTCTACTCCCATGCATTAAATAAAGGAGTCCATTCGAAATTCCATTCAACAACACACAACTGAAGATGGTTGAAGGTTACATCGTCCGAAACGTTGGAGAATAACACCTGAATAATACAAACTCAGTTTTTCTTGCGGCAGACACACATGATCTCTGGCATCTTTTTTTGACCCAATAAAATCAATAGTGACCGAAGAGGTGGATGATGGCTGCATTTCCGGTCATCAAGAGAAAAGGTCCGTGAAATAGATAAGGCATTCTCTTCTGTAGGAATTTGAAGGGAAAGGGGAGGTGCGTGGAGGATAGGAATCAAGTCTTTTTTTTTTTTTTTTTTTTTTTTTTAAGGCTCCTTCTTGTCTGATGACCTAACCTTGAGCAATGTTATTTTCTTATTTTTCCTCCGTTCTCTTCTCGAACAGCATAATGTAAAAAAAAGCTGCTTTATATATATATATAATATATATATATATATATATATATATATATATATATATATATATAATCTACTAGCAGGCCGCCCGGCGTTGCCCAGTCGTAAAATACACATAAATATCATATTTTAATTCGTACAGAAACTGAGACATGTGCATGCGAGTATTACATTATTTCTAAACAGTTCACTCCTTGCAAGTAAAAAAAGAAAAAAAGAAAGAAAATACTCGAGTTAGGATCGAAACCAAAGCCAAAAGAGTGACTAAAGTACGATAACCATTAAGCGATCTTTAAAAAGTGTTTTCAAGCCTACTTATTTTTAACATAATCAATCTGTCATGTGAACCATTCGCGCATGTACATTTGTGACACAATTAGCAAACATAAAAATCTGACGTCATACCAATTTTCCAATTTTAACCCCTTAGCAACCCGTTTTTCTGGATGAAAACGGATTAAATATTTTTCCACGTGTCTGAATATCCTTTATACTAAATTTAATGTCTGTAGATCGAAAATCCATTGAGTAGATCATACACACGCACATTCTCACTTTTCTAGATATATAGATTTATATCTACTATTATATAAAAAGAACTTTGTGCGTCTGTGAGTTCATTCCCTATGGACTCAAAAACTGCTGGCCTGATTTTTATGAAATTTCACATGAAGGTACTTTATGTGCCTGGCAGTGTTCTTAAGATAGGTTTTGTATCAGAATGTCTTTGATAATATCCATAATCGAAATAATCTGATAAAAGAAGGATTAGTTGATACACCTTACACAGCCTAACACTACATGTGCATTTGAGAAGTTCTGTTCCCACACAAGTCGAAAAGCCCAACATATAAAACCAACGGTGGGTTCTTTGATATGACAGGGGCGCATTTGAAATGAATATTTTTGTTTAGAGCACAATTGAAGTATGATACTTGACTTTTGCATTTTAAACTTCAATTCAAGCCATTATATACGAAAATAATTTTATGAAATAGTAGGTTCTCTACAGTGCAATATAGACTACAATGTATTGTGGACTAAGTCACTTTAGGAAGGGATGTCAAGTTCTTCCTGGTGCATTATGATGGGTTCCCAATCAGAGCGGGCAATCAATTGATTTGATAGAAAAATGTGTGATTTCACCTCAAATGAGCCGTCTACTTTTATAAAAAAAACTAGACTACTCGTGACCCGTTGGGTCAGTATGTTATATTAGCTATGGAATTAATGTATGAGTGTGACACTTGTGACGTAAAGAAAATAGTTTTTGTAACATAACAGAAACATTTCTATGAAAGTATATTAAAATGAAAAATGAATATAGATAGATTTCTATGAGTCGTTCTGTTTATAATTGTTTATTTTTGAAAAAACAAACAAACTTACAGCCATTGAATTATAAGTGGTTTGCCATACTTGTAGGTAAATGTCCACTGAACAGATACCATAATACTTAAATTAAAATTTTTTATATATCTTTTAATTAAAAAAAACAAAACAATTGGGACGCTGAAAACGTACACAGTAAAACAATATGTTTTATTGTCATATTGATTATTTATTTGTAACACAAATTAAAAAAACATATTTTCGGGATTATTTATTTATGTTGGTAGTGTAGAAGAAAATGTATGAATGTTTTTTAAGAAAGATGTATTAAAAAATTGAGAATAAATTGAAAAAGAAAAGGGAAGGCGGTGGTTAAATCGCTGTTGTAAAACCCTGTTACGGTTGTCAACGGGTTAAAGTAGATTTATTTGTAAGAAAATTGCGTTAAGATAACTTAAACGTAATAGGGAAATGAACGATGTAAAAAAAAATGCAGAAAGTATTAACAATTGTTTATTCGGATAATTTAAACCTAGAACCCCATCCTCTACTACAATGTCTCCTTCAACGTCAGGGGTCTACGTTCCAACCTTCCAGAGGTTGAAACCCAATTACAGGAGACAAAACCAGACATATTTTTTCTGTCTTCAAGTCCAACACAAACAAATTCCTAATGAAACGCCCCCTTAAGTAATGACACCTTAGCAAATCCCCAATACTAACCATTACTACGATACTATCCCATTGATTACTGTACACACAATAACCCTTATCCCTGAGTGGCTCCTGGGCCTTGATAAGTGGTGACCCCCATGTAAAATAAAAAACAATTGGGACGCTGAAAACGTACACTGTAAAACAGTAGGTTTTATTGTCGCATTGATTATTTGTTTATGTACGCATGCACAACCGGAAGTCGTAAATCGGATGTTGAATTACAACACCCATTACAAGATCATTTGAGTTTTATAATTATATTGATTAGATATGTTCAAAATTATAAAACGCTCATTTTATTGTCTCAACCTCTCTCTATCTTTTCACTCCCTTCCTCTCTCTCTATCTTTTCGCTCCCTTCCTCTCTCTCTATCTTTTCGCTCCCTTCCTCTCTCTCTATCTTTTCGCTCCCTTCCTCTCTCTCTATCTTTTCGCTCCCTTCCTCTCTCTCTATCTTTTCGCTCCCTTCCTCTCTCTCTATCTTTTCGCTCCCTTCCTCTCTCTCTATCTTTTCGCTCCCTTCCTCTCTCTCTATCTTTTCGCTCCCTTCCTCTCTCTCTCTATCTTTTCACTCCCTTCCTCTCTCTCTCTATCTTTTCACTCCCTTCCTCTCTCTCTATCTTTTCGCTCCCTTCCTCTCTCTCTCTATCTTTTCGCTCCCTTCCTCTCTCTCTCTATCTTTTCGCTCCCTTCCTCTCTCTCTCTATCTTTTCGCTCCCTTCCTCTCTCTCTCTATCTTTTCACTCCCTTCCTCTCTCTCTATCTTTTCGCTCCCTTCCTCTCTCTCTCTATCTTTTTGCTCCCTTCCTCTCTATCTTTTCACTCCCTTCCTCTCTATCTTTTCACTCCCTTCCTCTCTATCTTTTCACTCCCTTCCTCTCTATCTTTTCACTCCCTTCCTCTCTATCTTTTCACTCCCTTCCTCTCTATCTTTTCACTCCCTTCCTCTCTATCTTTTCACTCCCTTCCTCTCTATCTTTTCACTCCCTTCCTCTCTATCTTTTCACTCCCTTCCTCTCTATCTTTTCACTCCCTTCCTCTCTATCTTTTCACTCCCTTCCTCTCTATCTTTTCACTCCCTTCCTCTCTATCTTTTCACTCCCTTCCTCTCTATCTTTTCACTCCCTTCCTCTCTATCTTTTCACTCCCTTCCTCTCTATCTTTTCACTCCCTTCCTCTCTATCTTTTCACTCCCTTCCTCTCTCTCTCTATCTTTTCGCTCCCTTCCTCTCTATCTTTTCACTCTCTTCCTCTCTCTCTATCTTTTCACTCTCTTCCTCTCTCTCTATCTTTTCACTCCCTTCCTCTCTCTCTATCTTTTCGCTCCCTTCCTCTCTCTCTATCTTTTCGCTCCCTTCCTCTCTCTCTATCTTTTCGCTCCCTTCCTCTCTCTCTATCTTTTCGCTCCCTTCCTCTCTCTCTATCTTTTCACTCCCTTCCTCTCTCTCTATCTTTTCGCTCCCTTCCTCTCTCTCTCTATCTTTTCGCTCCCTTCCTCTCTCTCTCTATCTTTTCGCTCCCTTCCTCTCTCTCTCTATCTTTTCGCTCCCTTCCTCTCTCTCTCTATCTTTTCGCTCCCTTCCTCTCTCTCTCTATCTTTTCGCTCCCTTCCTCTCTCTCTCTATCTTTTCACTCCCTTCCTCTCTCTCTCTATCTTTTCGCTCCCTTCCTCTCTATCTTTTCACTCTTTTCCTCTCTATCTTTTCACTCCCTTCCTCTCTATCTTTTCACTCCCTTCCTCTCTATCTTTTCACTCCCTTCCTCTCTCTCTCTATCTTTTCGCTCCCTTCCTCTCTATCTTTTCGCTCTCTTCCTCTCTCTCTATCTTTTCACTCTCTTCCTCTCTCTCTATCTTTTCACTCCCTTCCTCTCTCTCTATCTTTTCGCTCCCTTCCTCTCTCTCTATCTTTTCGCTCCCTTCCTCTCTCTCTATCTTTTCGCTCCCTTCCTCTCTCTCTATCTTTTCACTCCCTTCCTCTCTCTCTATCTTTTCGCTCCCTTCCTCTCTATCTTTTCACTCCCTTCCTCTCTCTATCTATCTTTTCACTCCCTTCCTCTCTCTATCTTTTCGCTCCCTTCCTCTCTATCTTTTCGCTCCCTTCCTCTCTATCTTTTCACTCCCTTCCTCTCTCTCTATCTTTTCGCTCCCTTCCTCTCTCTCTATCTTTTCGCTCCCTTCCTCTCTCTCTATCTTTTCGCTCCCTTCCTCTCTCTCTCTATCTTTTCGCTCCCTTCCTCTCTCTCTATCTTTTCACTCCCTTCCTCTCTCTCTATCTTTTCACTCCCTTCCTCTCTCTCTATCTTTTCGCTCCCTTCCTCTCTCTCTATCTTTTCGCTCCCTTCCTCTCTATCTTTTCGCTCCCTTCCTCTCTATCTTTTCGCTCCCTTCCTCTCTATCTTTTCGCTCCCTTCCTCTCTATCTTTTCGCTCCCTTCCTCTCTATCTTTTCGCTCCCTTCCTCTCTATCTTTTCGCTCCCTTCCTCTCTCTCTCTATCTTTTCACTCCCTTCCTCTCTATCTTTTCACTCCCTTCCTCTCTATCTTTTCGCTCCCTTCCTCTCTCTCTATCTTTTCACTCCCTTCCTCTCTATCTTTTCGCTCCCTTCCTCTCTATCTTTTCGCTCCCTTCCTCTCTCTCTATCTTTTCGCTCCCTTCCTCTCTATCTTTTCACTCCCTTCCTCTCTCTCTATCTTTTCGCTCCCTTCCTCTCTCTCTATCTTTTCGCTCCCTTCCTCTCTCTCTATCTTTTCGCTCCCTTCCTCTCTCTCTATCTTTTCGCTCCCTTCCTCTCTCTCTATCTTTTCGCTCCCTTCCTCTCTCTCTATCTTTTCGCTCCCTTCCTCTCTCTCTATCTTTTCGCTCCCTTCCTCTCTCTCTATCTTTTCGCTCCCTTCCTCTCTCTCTATCTTTTCGCTCCCTTCCTCTCTCTCTATCTTTTCGCTCCCTTCCTCTCTCTCTATCTTTTCGCTCCCTTCCTCTCTCTCTATCTTTTCGCTCCCTTCCTCTCTCTCTATCTTTTCGCTCCCTTCCTCTCTCTCTATCTTTTCGCTCCCTTCCTCTCTCTCTATCTTTTCGCTCCCTTCCTCTCTCTCTATCTTTTCGTTCCCTTCCTCTCTCTCTATCTTTTCGTTCCCTTCCTCTCTCTCTATCTTTTCGTTCCCTTCCTCTCTCTCTATCTTTTCGTTCCCTTCCTCTCTCTCTATCTTTTCGTTCCCTTCCTCTCTCTCTATCTTTTCGTTCCCTTCCTCTCTCTCTATCTTTTCGTTCCCTTCCTCTCTCTCTATCTTTTCGTTCCCTTCCTCTCTCTCTATCTTTTCGTTCCCTTCCTCTCTCTCTATCTTTTCGTTCCCTTCCTCTCTCTCTATCTTTTCGTTCCCTTCCTCTCTCTCTATCTTTTCGTTCCCTTCCTCTCTCTCTATCTTTTCGTTCCCTTCCTCTCTCTCTATCTTTTCGTTCCCTTCCTCTCTCTCTATCTTTTCGTTCCCTTCCTCTCTCTCTATCTTTTCGTTCCCTTCCTCTCTCTCTATCTTTTCGTTCCCTTCCTCTCTCTCTATCTTTTCGTTCCCTTCCTCTCTCTCTATCTTTTCGTTCCCTTCCTCTCTCTCTATCTTTTCGTTCCCTTCCTCTCTCTCTATCTTTTCGTTCCCTTCCTCTCTCTCTATCTTTTCGTTCCCTTCCTCTCTCTCTATCTTTTCGTTCCCTTCCTCTCTCTCTATCTTTTCGTTCCCTTCCTCTCTCTCTATCTTTTCGTTCCCTTCCTCTCTCTCTATCTTTTCGTTCCCTTCCTCTCTCTCTATCTTTTCGTTCCCTTCCTCTCTCTCTATCTTTTCGTTCCCTTCCTCTCTCTCTATCTTTTCGTTCCCTTCCTCTCTCTCTATCTTTTCGTTCCCTTCCTCTCTCTCTATCTTTTCGTTCCCTTCCTCTCTCTCTATCTTTTCGTTCCCTTCCTCTCTCTCTATCTTTTCGCTCCCTTTCCTCTATCTTTTCGCTCCCTTTCCTCTATCTTTTCGCTCCCTTTCCTCTATCTTTTCGCTCCCTTTCCTCTATCTTTTCGCTCCCTTTCCTCTCTCTTTTCGCTCCCTTTCCTCTCTCTTTTCGCTCCCTTTCCTCTCTCTTTTCGCTCCCTTTCCTCTCTCTTTTCGCTCCCTTTCCTCTCTCTTTTCGCTCCCTTTCCTCTCTCTTTTCGCTCCCTTTCCTCTCTCTTTTCGCTCCCTTTCCTCTCTCTTTTCGCTCCCTTTCCTCTCTCTTTTCGCTCCCTTTCCTCTCTCTTTTCGCTCCCTTTCCTCTCTCTTTTCGCTCCCTTTCCTCTCTCTTTTCGCTCCCTTTCCTCTCTCTTTTCGCTCCCTTTCCTCTCTCTTTTCGCTCCCTTTCCCCTCTCTCTCTCTCTCTCTCTTTTTGCTCCCTTCTTCTCTCTTTCTCTTTTCGCTCCCTTCCTCTCTCTCTCTCTCTTTTTGCTCCCTTCCTCTCTCTCTCTCTTTTTGCTCCCTTCCTCTCTCTCTCTCTTTTTGCTCCCTTCCTCTCTCTCTCTCTTTTCGCTCCCTTCCTCTCTCTCTCTTTTCGCTCCCTTCCTCTCTCTCTCTCTCTCTTTTCGCTCCCTTCCTCTCTCTCTCTCTCTCTTTTCGCTCCCTTCCCTCTCTCTCTCTCTTTTCGCTCCCTTCCCTCTCTCTCTCTCTTTTCGCCCCCTTTCCTCTCTCTCTCTCTCTCTTTTCGCCCCCTTTCCTCTCTCTCTCTCTCTCTTTTCGCCCCCTTTCCTCTCTCTCTCTCTCTCTTTTCGCCCCCTTTCCTCTCTCTCTCTCTCTCTTTTCGCCCCCTTTCCTCTCTCTCTCTCTCTCTTTTCGCCCCCTTTCCTCTCTCTCTCTCTCTCTTTTCGCTCCCTTTTCTCTCTGTTTACCCCCTTTCTCTCTCGCCTATTTTGCCAGCAGAATTTCTCCATCTGCAGACATTTTGTCTGCATGGACTGACTGATGTATATTTGTTTTGACCCCCCCCCCTCACCATCTTTCCTGGAAACCTTTCCCCTGCTCAATTCGGCACTTCGTATTCCCCCCCCCCCCCTCATTTTTTTTCTGCTACCGAGAAGAATTCGTTCTTTTTTATTTTTATTTATTTTTTTTACTTTGCCAACTTCACACGTACACTCACAGCAGAAGAGCCAATTTTTGTTTTCTTTTCATTCAGGCCAAAAAAACCTTCACCAAAACTGTTGCTATGACTGCTTCTTCGAATGTCTTTCAAGTAGTAGGCGGCGCACGAGGGAGGTGTTTGAGCGTGTAAACATGTTTAATTAGGTGTTTCTATGGTTGCTCTATCTCTGTTACTCCTGAGCATCACCACCCCACAAAATGATAGACATATAGATATATGCTCCGGAGTGTTTTAGGTAGGGATGAATAATTTCTACTGTTCTTATTGTGGGTGTTATTTTTACAACATTACATTTAAAAAATTAAATAATAAACGGTGAAGTAAAAATAATTATACCTATTAAGGAAATAAACCAGTGAATATGAGTGGAATGTGAGAACTTAATTGTAGGAGAGTAACATTTTTTGCTACATTTTTTGTGCGGGTACGTATATGAGAGAAGCAGTATATGTCTAGTATTATATAAACGGGACTTTGTGTGTGCGTTTGTTTCCTATAGACTCGGAAATGGCTAGGCCGATTATTTTTTTTAAATTTCACACAAAGGTAGTTGATGTGTTTGGGATTATTCTTACGTAGGTTTTGTATCGGAATGCATGTGATAAATATCAATAATCGATAAATAAATAAAACAAAACGATAAAAGAAGAATGTCCGATTAAAACTTTTATACAATATAACATCTCTCTCACTCTCTCTCTCTCAAAGTGCATTTGAGAAGTTTTATCACCGAACAAGCAGAAAGGCTCAACCTATAAATCAACTGTAGATTAAGGGGCAAGTTCAAAATGAACATTGCTTTTTAGGGCCTAATTGAACCATAATACCTAACTTTTGTACGTTTAACTTTAATTTGTGATTATGTAAACATAATTTCATAAAATCAACAGTAAATTCTTTGATATGACAGAGACGCGTTCAAAATGAATGTTTCTGTTGAGAGCAGAATTGAACCATGATACTTGACTTTTGCATTTTAAACTTTAATTCAAGCCATTATATATAAAAAATAATTTTATAAAATCAACAATAGGTTCTCTACAGTGCAAAGTAGACAACAAGGTATTGTGGCGACATATGAAGCTTCTACCAGGTACATTGTAATAATTAACTAAAAAATGGGTAATTTCACTGATTTCCATGATAAAAGTATGAGAGCGTGGAGCATTTGTTGATTCTCATTCAATCCTGGACAACGTCAGGTTTCCCTGCTAGTTTGGAATAAATGTAATATATGTCTCTCTGTCTCCATATTTTCAAATTCTATCTCTTCCCAAACTAAAAGTCGCAGAGCGGAACTAAGGGCCTCAAATGACTGAATTTTTTATGGACTGTTCTTTTATGGGTCTTTAGCCGGTTAAAATAGTTTTTATGGGGTCAAAAAATTTTAAAAATCATTATACATTTTGTAGTTTATTTATTTTGTTTTTTAATTTTAATCAGTTCATATGTGTATCACATTGGTACAGTGGTAACGTCATCAGCTTTGAATGTTACAGTTTTGGTTTCGATTCTAGCTGATGGTACTCAAATACATTTCATACTTTTATATAAATCACGACTCTATTATAATGTATAAGAAATCTGGACAAAGTTTTATAAATTATATATATATAAGTAAATATTAAAGTGATAAGTAGTAAGATTACTTATCTAAAAAAAAAAAACAATAGGTTTAAGGTCCGAAACTTGAAACTAAACTTGTCGGTGGCATAGTAGATCAGATACAGGTGTGAGAAAACCATGTGTATAACCCCACTCGACAACATCGCTGACACTAATGTGTGCCGTGGATTTTTTTTTTTTTTTTTTCATTTTCTACTGATTCTGGTCATGTGATTGGCTCTTACTCATTGGCGACTGCCAAGGGAGTGCACTGACTCACGAGTATAAAAATAAAGTAATGCTGGAGAAAAAAAAAATGGACTCTGATACTTATTGTAAATATTAGTTGCACTCTTGGTGTGTGTGTGTGTGTGTGCGCACGCGCGGCACTATCGCCCTCTACATGCTAACATCCATATCTTAGTTTTTTTGTCAAGGCCAAGTTTGTTAGTTCATGCCAGCTCATCTTGATCTCCCAAAGCACTTCCAACCTGGTTCAAGCAATGATCTGACCTCCATTCTGTCTAATTGGCAACTGGCCTCAGCTAAACTGTCATTAACTGTCACAACCCCAAGACTGTCAGCAAACCATCCTAAAACTAATTCTAAATATATCTCGAGTCCTTTTGTTCTCGTTCACCACCACATCCTAACTAACAATCCCATTCAGCTTCCTTTTGTGTACCTTGGTGAACAACTTCCTATCTATTGTTCTGCTGATAAAGCCATTTCTCTATAAATATATGAAAGAAACTTTGTGTGTGTCAGTTCGTTCCCTATAGACTCCGAAATGGCTGGGCCGATTTATATGAAATTTCACACGAAGATACTTTATGTATTTGGCAATGTTCTTATCTAGGTTTTGTATCAGAATATCTTCGATAACTATCGATAATCGAAAGAAAAATTGAGAAAAGAAGGAACAGGCGATGTTGACCAAAGTTAACACTTTATACAGCCAATTATCACAAGTCCATTTGAGAAGTTTTATTAACACACAAGCAGAAAGGCCTAACATATAAAATCAACAGCAGGTTCTTTGATATGACTGGGGAACGTTTGAAATGTGTTTGTTTAGTGTAAAATTAAAACCTGATACCTGATTTTTTGCATTTAAAATTTTAATTCAAGCCATTATATATAAAAATTATTTTATAAAATCGACATTGAGTTCTCTACAGTGCAACAACAATGCATTGTGGACTAAGTCACTGTGGGGAGGCATTGCACCAAGGGGGTGGGGCAAACTAGAGCAGGCAATCAATCAATTTGATTGAAAAATGGGCGATTTTACCGATTTCAATGACAATAAAAATATGGAAGTGTGAAACATGCGTTTATCATCATTCAATCCTTTTTAGTAAGAAATATTAACTCCTGTTAGCTAACTTTTCTTTTTAGGTGCTTATTAAAGAATCTCTATATTTCTTTTAGCCATTTAAAACCACTTAATTATAACAAGTTTAACTGTACCCATTAAATGCCATAATAAATTCTTGCTTTTAACCGGAAAAATGTAGTTGCTATCTTTATCAACAAAATTGAAAATTAGGTTTAAGGATGATAATCTATATTATATTTATCTTTGTTCATCTATCCGTTTCAGTTATTTTTTCAGAAACTACTAGGCCAATCTGGCTGAAATTTTGTATGGACCTTCGTTATGATAAGCTGCAGCAAACTAATTATGGTATCCGTTTGATGCACTTGTAGGGATTAATAGGGATTAGTCACCACAATACTCTAGGAATTTTCTCAGAAACTGGGCTGATCTTACTGGAATTTTGTATGAACATTGTAACATATGTGATTAAATTTATCGCACATGTGACAGCATTTATAATATAAATCTCACCTTTTAAATGTATGTATGTATGTATGTATGTTTATGTACCTGCCTAAAACTTTCGACAGAGGCGACGGATTTTCACAAGATCGGTATCGTTTTGAAGCTCAACCTTGCGGACGACAAATATCGAAAAATTGGCTAAAAAAACAAAAAAACATTAATTCCTTCACCCTCAACTGGGCACTTTTCTATAGG
This sequence comes from Euprymna scolopes, assembly GCF_053919585.1. Classification (NCBI taxonomy): domain Eukaryota; kingdom Metazoa; phylum Mollusca; class Cephalopoda; order Sepiida; family Sepiolidae; genus Euprymna; species Euprymna scolopes. The sequence continues at coordinate 60,704,700 of NC_136522.1, forward strand.
GAGGGGTCGCTTTTTTCGACAATATTTCCGAAAGTCATCTCCTCTTTTCGATTGACTAGCCTTAATTTAAACCTTCGCCATTTCCGGTTTGGTGATGGACGCAATGGCAAAGATGTTACGTTTTTTTTCTTTTCACATTCTTTTCCTTCTTTGCGGTACGGGTTTGAGCCTGCCTACTACCTTTTTTTTTTTTGTTTTTGCTCAACACATACTCATGTATGCTTCTTTTTTTATGCATCCGTACACATGCATATTTAAGTAATGCATATACTAGATCAAGGTTTCCCAAAGTGGGCTCCATGGAGCCCTGGGGCTTTGTGAATGAAGCTGAGGGGCTCCAGAAGCCCTTTCTTAAAGAGGACCAAATGCTTTATATAGAAAATTGAATTTTCCGCAGACATTTAATTATTGACCCTTTTTACTGAAAAGAGATTATGATACATGACTACTGGTGCAAAGAGTTTCAAGATGGTTCATGAAAATGAAAAAAAAAAAAAAAAAAAAAAAAATGCAACAATTTTTGATTAATCAAAAACAAAAAAATTGTTGTAAACATTAACATTAGTTAGTGTTAAAATTTGAAATTAAGGCTTTTCATATTTATCATAGAAATTATTTTGTTAGTGCTCCATGAAAAATCTTTGCCCTGCCTAGGGGCTCCGTGGTGTCTTGATGTTTGGAAAACTCTGTATCAGATAATTCAATCAGTTTACTACTGCTTTTCAAACTTCCTCAACTGAAACACAACTTTGTCATAATGAAACAGTTTCTTGTTGCAAATATAAAACACTTTCACTTCAACAATATAAATCTCACCCATCTGTTTAAATGTATGTTTGTATGTCTGCCTAAAACTTTCGACAGAGGTGACTGATTTTCACGAGATCAGTATCGTTTTGAAGCTCGACCCTTCGGATGACGAATATCGAAAAATTGGCTAAAAACATTAATTCCTTCACCCTCAACTGGACACTTTTCTACAGGGAGGAGTCGCTTTTTTCGCCGATATTTTTGAAAGTCATCCCCTCTTTTCGATTGACTAGCCTTAATTTAAATTGACTAAAAACATTCATTCCTTCATTCTCAACTGGGCACTTGTTTTACAAGGAGGATAGGTTCGTTTTTTTTGCGTCGCCATTTTTGCAAGTCATCGTATTGGTTGGAATGACTCTACTAAATTCAACGTTCTGAACTTCCGGTCGCATCATGGAGAAGGGTGTTTTTTTTCTTTGTTTTTTTTTTTTCCACTTTCTTTCCCACCTTCACGTAACGGGTTCAAGCCTGCCTGCCTACTACCACTTTTTTTTTTTTTTTTTCATGTTGTTTTCTCACTTCGCTGTTCAGATTTGAGCCTGCCTGGCTACTACCACTTTTTTTTTTTGCTTAACACACACCTTTAAAAACCCGGGCAACACTGGGCACCCAGGCTAGTTTATTCATAAACAATAAATAAAACATGAGAATTTTGATAATTTTAATACAAGTTTATTCATCTTTTAAATACGGCTGTAAAGAAAAAGAAAGAAATCAGTTTTCCTGAATAATGGTAAAAATTTGTGTGTGGAATAAGAATTGTCAGAAAAGCGGCATAATACTTGTGCATAAACTTTCATCATCACCAAGAAGGAGAAGCCACAATTATTTGTGTTTCTGAATTCTGTTGGACATTTCTTCACAAAATAAAACACTTTTACAAAGGGGTTACCACGTATCAAGGCCCGAGAGCCACTCAAGGATAAGGGCTAATGTGTGCATTGTAGTCATTGCGATAGTAGTGTAGTAATCGTTGATAGTGAAAATTTGGTAAAATCAGATTATTTGCGAGGACCGTTCAATAAGAACTTGTTAAGACTTGAAGACGATAATATTGTAGCCAGCTGGAAAGCAAACTGGTGCGACAGAGTTCCACAGAAAGGCAGTTCTAGGAAAGAAGCTTTGTTGATGGAATCCACGTTTAGGTTTAGGCACAGATAGAGAGTTGGGGAATTTATTCACAAACAGAAGTATTTTTTATATTTGAATCGGAACAATTGTTGAATTGAAAAAATAAAAATGGTAAAACAAAGTATTTTAATAATTAACTAGCAGAAGTATCCGGCCTTGCCCGGTCATAAAATATGCTTAAATATAGTATTTTAATTTATTCAGATTTTGTATATATTATTATAGTGTTAATTATCTATCGATTATTTTGTATTATATTGTACCCCTTGAGTTCAATCAGTTAAAATTATTTATTACAAAATCAACTAATCCTAACCCTAACCTCGTATATAGTAGTGATTTCAAGTTTTAAAAAAAAATGACTTGAATGCCATCAGCTAGAATCGAAACCAAAACTTATGAAGAGTTCTTGTTAAAATTATTTATTACAAGGTTCAAGCCAACGAAGAAGAACGCCTGGGCGGTACATAGTTTTATAATTATTAAGATAAAGTATCTTTTGGTATAACAGAATAAGTTGTGACTCACAGTCAGCAGAAAACGATGTTATGCTAAAGTAACTTCCGAGCATAAAATACTTCCGGTTTTGATTTAAAAAAAAAATAAATAAATAAAATAAGTTAAAAGTAAATTCTTTTACAAAAACTAAGTATGCAATTAGTTTATATAATTTTTTTTTTATTGTAGAAAAATTATTTTAAATGTTTATATATATTTTTTTTCTATATTTAAAAAAAATGTTTTTCTTTTAATTATGGAAATATTTAATGAAAATGATTTTAATTAAAAATATTATTGAAATAGATTTTAATTTAGGAATGTAACAATCAAACTGTATGTAATTTCAATGATTATTTGCAGGGGGTTTTCTGGCATCGATGAGTAAAAGAAAATTACTTCGGATATATAATATGTGCTGTAGACGAGTATTGTGATTATTAAAAAAATTACTGCATTGATTATTTTTAGAATTTAAATTTAAATTCAATTTCATTAAATATTTCTAGAATTCACAATATCATAAAATATTTTTATTATTAAAAAAACGTTTCATGATATTTTAAAAATAATATCAAACTACCTTAGTAAGTTATTTGGTCGACCTAGACGAGAGGATCCAAAATGGCCGACCAGGACTGAGATATGACACGTGCCGTTGTTTCCTTAATAAATTATTTCAGTTAGAGCCGATGAATTGTCAGATATTTTTTTTTTTTTTTACTTCGTTTTGTTTTGGTAAGGTTTCATTATTATTTAACATTTATTTGTGTGTAAGTTGCTATTTATTAGTATAAGCTCGAGCCGTTGTTTCCTTAATAAATTATTTCAGCTAGAGCCGATGAATTGTGTGTAAGTTGCTATTTATTAGTATAAGCTCGAGCCGTTGTTTCCTTAATAAATTATTTCAGCTAGAGCCGATGAATTGTCAGATATTTTTTTTTTTTTTTACTTCGTTTTGTTTTGGTAAGGTTTCATTATTATTTAACATTTATTAATACATGAGATATTTCTTCCTAACTGAAATAATTTATTAAGGAAACAACGGCACGTGTCATATCTCAGTCCTGGTCGGCCATTTTGGATCCTCTCGTCTAGGTCGACCAGTTATTTTTGTAAAGAAAAAAAAATGTTTAAAAAATCTTGTTTCCAAAATAAACTATTTTCATTAAATATTTCCAGAATTCACAATAGCATTAAATATTTTTATAAAAAAACTTCATATTTTCACAATATGAAACCACCCTAGTGAGTTATTTTTGTAAAAAAAAAAAAAGGGGGGGTTAAAAAAAATAAATAAAATCTATTTCATTAAATATTTTTAGAATTCACAATATCATTAAATATTGTTATTATTAAAAAAAATCATATTTTTAAAATATCAAACCACCCTAAATTTTTGTAAAAAAATAAAAAAAGTTTAAAAAATCTTGTTTCCAAAATAAACTCAATTTCATTAAATATTTTTAATTTAAATCACTTTCATTAAATATATTTATAATGAAATAAAATTTATGATTTTTTGTAAAAAAAAAAAAGAAAATATTTAAAATAACAATTCATTTGAAAAAAAAAAAAAAAAACAACCAAAGAAATTATCTGAATACTCTTCTTTTGTATTATAAACTTTTATTTTTTTAATCCGAACTGGAAATAACAGGAAATATTTTATATTTGGGTATTTATTTCTCTCCCATGGTTAGGGTCGTAAAGTGGAATTGAAAAGTCAACGCTCCCAAGGAGGAACACTCTGACCTGTAATAAGTGTGTGTGTGTGTGGGGGGGGGGTCGGCATTTTCCAGTAATGGCGCCCCGGGCGATTAGCAATAAACTAACCCATTCTCAAAGAGAGAAGGCAAGGCTTTGGAGGGCGGACCTCTTAGAACTACTTCTTTATGCCATTTTTCTCAGCAATATACAAAATAACTTTACTACTAAGATCACATATACATCAGCAATGTTTTAATATTGGAAATTTATTTCCAGCAGTATAAAGAGTATGTTAATTATTAAACTTTTTTTTTTTAATTTATTTATTTTTTTTTTTAAATGGAAATTGCTCCAGACAAAGCATAAAGCCACTTGATGTAAGGGGGGGGGGGCTAACAAAGAAAAGAAGAAAAAAAAAAAACTACTTCAAAGTCAAAACCTTGCCAATTATAAATGTTAGATGGAATAGATTCCGAACAAGAAAACAGCAGTTCTTCTTCCTTTGTCAGAAACATCGCTCATGGAATGTGAAGATTAGAAGACAAAATAAGGGAAATGAAAGTTACAAGGCTGCCAAAAGTTAACCTAAGGTCAGCTTTCTACTTTATGTAGAGAATATTATGAAGCAAGTGATTTAGTACACGGGGCTGGATATAAACAAAGACTATAAAAAAGTAAAAACTTCTATATGAGTCTCATTTTCAACATTGTGTGATGAACATATTCCATAAGCAGTATATAAAACAGGCTGCTACCTTTGTAAAAACTTGAATTAACTTGAAATAAGCTGTTTTGACCTATTTGTATGAGAAATGAACCTAACTTTTGCATTTATTTATTTAGATTAGTGAGAACACTGTTGAAGCATAATCGTTTTTATTTATTTTGATTTAATTTTACCTAAAAGAATAATAATTTTTGTTTTTAACAAACTATTGTGATATATATTTTTTTAAATCGCTGTAACTGTTTCCATATTTCCAGAATCTTCTGTAATTGGTATTTTGGTAATGTCAGCCATTTCTTCTTTGTTGGTGGTTACTGGTATCAAAATTTTTTTTTCTGGAAATGCTAAAACCAATCCTGCCATAACGGTTATTTTCTCCGAAGAACCATATTTGTAGATGAGTTTTATGTATTCTCCTTTGGCTATTTCAATTTCCGTATCGATTTTAAAGGTCATAAAATGATTCCAGTTTTGGTCAAGTTGAGCATCCACCCTTTTCTGGAGTTGTTGTTCTTGGTCGAATTTCAAGAGACTTATGGTGATATTTCGGTCGGCATTCTTCGTTACCACATTTAATTGTAGCCGATAAAATCCTTCTAAATCCATACGTTTGGCATGGCATTTTATTTCGTGATGCACTGGAAAAAAAAAAAAATATATAACAAGTCACTTTTTCGATCATTTAACAAAATTAGTTTGCAAAAATTCAAATAACATATCGAAAAGCAATTTTTATTTATTTTTTAAATCTATAATATAAAAGGCAAACATCCCTATGTATTAGTAATGGGATGATTCCAATATTTTTCCCCGATTCCAATACAATTACCAATTTCGATTCTTTACAAAGCTGCTAAATATTTAACTATTAAATGGTTATTTTGCCCCGGTTACCATAAAAACGCATCTAAAATGTGTATATATTTTCTCAAATATAAAAACACTTGTAAGGGATTGATCAATAGATTTTAGTTTTACTGGAAGTTTAAATCAATAAATATTTAATGTTTTATTATTACTGCCAGCAGTGGAAGTATTTTTTTTAAATAAAATTAAATTAAAAAAAAATTATAATTAAAAGAATCGTTTTTGGCACCGGAAAATAGGCACAAGTTTTTCCGATCTCGATTCTGATACCCCCAAAAGTTTTGATCTTTTTTTTTTTTTTTTTCCCCCCAATTTCCGTTAATCGCCCTAACACTAGTATGTATGACTCCTCGGTCTTCATTTAGACATGCATCTAAAAGAAGGAAAATGTGATGTCTGCCCTGTCTTGTGGTAGCCATTGCACCGACTGAGATTAGCAGTTGTACCAAAAATTGTGGTCGGTTCTGCATAAAACGTTCACCACTATAAACAAATCAACTGTGTGGATTTCTGAAGAATTTAATTGTTGTGACAGACCTCATACATCGAAACGGACATAAATATAATCATATATGTCTCACAAAAACTTAAAAAATACTTAATAAACGTTCACAAAGTATATATTTTTTTAATTGGTATAACCTGGAAATAAATAAAATATCTAAAATGCAACAAGTAAAAAAAAAAAAAAAAAGATTCATTCTTTGAGAGTCAAATTATGATTTATATGATTTAATGTTATCATACAAAAAGGAAATAACTCTGATTTTTTTTTCACATACTTATTTCCCTTATGCCGACTCTAGTTATATGTTTATCAGTTTAAAAGAGAGAAATTGACTAAGTGAAGAAGAAAGAGGTGTTAGGCAAGAGTAGGGGTGAAAGAGAGAAGAATAGAAGTTATGTTACATTTTTGCGCCGGACAATGCCGGGTAGCCCTGTTAGTTGTAGAATAAAATGGATATTTACTAGCATAAGAGGTCTAAAATCTGAACCTAGAAAATGGATTTGTCCATCTAAGCATGATGATGCTTTGGATTCGTGTTCATTTGTTTTCCCCTCGTGTCTAATATAGAGTGTGGTATTGTTCTATAACAGACATGGTATTAAAATATTTTAAAATATTAATTGAAATATTAATTTTCTGGTTTATTATATCATTCTTTGTATATCAAATTTTGTTTTTAAAATTTGAATTCTGTGTGAAGAAGGATTTGTAAAAGGAGTGAAAAGTTTTGAAAAAGCCTCGAAAATGGATATTGGAAATCTGTATGAACCCTGATTTATCAAAACCCCCATCTTTGTGTTTGAGTCAACGATCCAGAACAACAAGCAAGGGAGATCACTCTAAGAACTTAATACAAAGAACAGAACTCTTTTTATTTTAATAGAAAGGGAGGCAACAGCTGTAACGTTTTCTGTATTTCCATAATCTTCATCTGTTTGGTAATACCATTCGTTTGTACTTTGTTGGTGGTTATGAGTCTTGGCATAATGGCTACTTTCTCCAAGGAACTGTGTTTGTAGATGATTAGGAAATTGAAATAGCCAAGAGTGAATGCATAAAAATGCATTCACTCTTGGCTATTTCAATTTCCGTATCAATTTTAAAAGTCAACAAATGATTCCAGTTCTGGTCAAGATGACTTAAATGACATTCACTCAGAATGGGTCGAGTCGGCTCCTCCCATAGAACACATAGCACCCTGGACAAATACAGACCATGCACAATAATTCGCAGCAGCCAAAATAATGAAGGGCAGCCAGTCCTAGCACCAGTGGCAAACCATAAACCTATGGACCGCAGGTAGATTCAACGTTGGCTCTAGTTATGTGTAACTATGTCTTCAGCTGGCCTCTTGGGTGTTTTTGCTAATTTGGAATGGTTCTGAAGCTATTGTTTCCTGGATTAACTCTTGGATTGTGATGTACAGCATGGTCAAACTAACAAAGTCTCCTCTTTTAAAAGAGTTTGGTTAAAGGAGATGATCCTGCATCGCGTCCCAATTTGGATATTGGAGACGGAATGATTCCAGCGGACCTGCAAAATTTGGTCTGGGCAGCATAGGTTAAACCTTACTGATCTTTCGAGATCCGCAGCTCAAGATGACCACCCACCCTTTTTTTGTGTTGTTGTTGTTATTGCTCCTAGTTAGACATCAAGAAATTATGATGAGGCTTTAATTTTCTTTCGTGGTTACCACATTTAATTGTCTCTGATAAAACCCTTCTAAATCCATACATTTGACATGAGAGCCAATCAGAACTCTGAGAATGAACATGCTCATCTAAAGATGATGGAACATTCCGGCCTTCTTATAAATCAACTTTCTAGACTTCATTATTTCAGTGTATTTAGTTTGAGCTAAACTAGTTAGACAACTAAGCACTGACTACTTAATTCGATAGTTGGAAAATACAAATTCAATTTATCGTCAGTTTTTTTTTTTTTTTTTTGTTTTCTTTTTTTTCTTTTTTTTTCTTTTTTTTCTTTTTTCTTTTTTTTCTTTTTTTCTCTTTTCTTTTTTCTTTTTTTTCTTTTTCTTTCTTTTTTTTCTTTTTCCTTTTCTTTTTTTTTTTTTTTTTTTAAGAAAAAGAAAATGCTTACATTGCACAGTCTGTCTCATGAAAGGACAAGAAAATATTCCAGTTCCTGAAACTGAAAGACAAAAGAAAAATGATTAAATGCATATAAATGGAAAAAGGAATGCACTATACACGTTGTCTGCATGAATTATGAGCAAAAAAGGGATAATCATAATATGAAAATCTGATATAACTTGAGAGTTTATACCTATCATCTTAAATGAAAACAACTTTTACATCCTTTCTCGTCACATACTTCTATTTACACCTCATTTTCACTATGACAATGTATCTGATCCCAACCTCTTGATTAAGCATCCCACAGTTTATGACTGAGAATCTTGCTATACTGAAACAACCTCCTTACTCATCTGAGCTTGCTCCCTATGACTTTCTTTTCTTGAAAGCCTAAAGGGATCAATGAGGAGACCTGTTTTAAAGATGTTAAGAGAGCTGTAATGATAAAGCTGAGTGGCATCCCAACGAATGCTTTCGGAAGTGCAGAGAAGGACGAAAAAGTACATTACGCTCGAGAGGATTAACTTTCAAGGGAAAACCTCTAATTTGTGATTTCAGACTAAAATAAATTGCATGTGATACAAATTGCATAATTTTTCAAACATTCCTCAATGGGAATAGAAAAAAAATAAGTGAAGGATGCATGGTCCCCGGTGAGTGCACAGTGAACAAGGCATAAAAAAATGTTCAGCATTTGTGCCCCCCCCCCATTTAGCCCCAAAAGTCCCAAGGGGACGTCAAATCCTAGTGAAAATGAACAGGCGGTGCAGTTTTATGCCTTAACATATGTAAATTTGAGTTCTGCACCATGCAAAAAAAAAAAAAAATGTCTAAGTCCATCATTTGTCCCCCCCCCCTCCATTTAGCCTCTAAAGTCCCCAAGGCCTTAACATATTTAAATTTGAATTCAGCACCATGCAAAACTGTTAAATAGACATACACAGAAAATTTTGGACAAATATGGTAAAAAAGTCCCTAAAAAAGTCCCTAAAAGAGCCCCTGGGCACACCCAAGAGTTATCGCGAAGTATATACAAACAAAATTATATAGAAATGAGTTAGTTACAACTTTTCAGAAAGTTTTATAAAAATTCCAAGACATCAATTGTTTTTAATAAGCACAAAAGTGTCATTTTAGCCATTTTGACTAATACTTGGAACTGTAGCGACTCAATACTTTTATCCATTGCGCCACAAGCCCCAAAGGGCAATCAAGGTTGGGCTTTTTTGTCTTATAAATAGTGATGGGAAGACACCATTATTTTTTCCCGATCCTGATACGATTAACAGTTCTGTACTAAATACTTGATTCCAATACAATTACCGATTCCGATTCTTTGTAAATCTCTAAATATTTAATTATAAAATTGGTATAAACACATGTTAAATGTGTATATATTTTCTCAAATGTATAAACACACTTGTGAGGGGGAGATCTATAAATTTTAGTTTTACTGGAAGTTTAAAATCAATAAATACTTATTTTATTATTAGTACCAGGAGTTAAAGTTTTTCTTAAACCAAAATCAAATTAGAAAAGATAAAGGAATCGTTTTGGCATCAGAAAATATGCACAAATTTTTCTCAATACCGATTCCGATACTCCAGAAAGTTACGATTTTTTCGATTCTCGATTCCGATTAATTGTCCCAACACTATTTATAAATCAAAGTTTCTGTTCTTATCTGGTCTTCCATTTATTGAGTCCCTATCAAATGGTATTAGGTTGGTGCAAAAATAATGTCGTTTTTTTTATAATTAATATATATATATATATATATATATATATATATATATATATATATATATATATGTACGTACTTATTGATTTGTAAATCGCCACTTGTTCTCATCTCCTCTTACCAACAGCGACTATAATTCATTCCTCGCATTGTGACAGCCTTCTAAATCTCTTTTACACACACACACACACACACACACATATATATATATATATATATATATATATATATATATATATTTTATATATTATTTTATTGGAATGCTTTGAGATTAGTAATTTGTGTATTAAAAAAAAAAAAAAATTTTTGTAGACTTTTATCCTCATTTTCATAGTTGTTGCTTCACCACGTTTCGACCAACTCTTCCTCTGGCCTTCTTCAGGTGATTAACAAATGTGAAACAACATCTATGAAGATGAGGACAACAGTCAAAAAAAAAAAAAAAAAAGAATTATACAAATTACTCATCTCAGAGGATTCCAATAAAAATAATATATAATTTCTATTCATCCTTAACTGTGCATCGAACAGATACCATAATACTCGATTCGCTGCATCTTATCATAGCAAAGCTCTATACAAAATTTCAGCCAGAACAGTCCAGTAGTTTCCGAGAAAAGTTCTAGAGTAAATGTGATATTGTGGTGACTAATGTTTATTAATCCCCAACTCTGCATACCATAATACTTAGTTGTCAATAGAAATAATAATAATAATGATAATAAATGTAGTCAGTATAAACTGGCGTCACACCAAATAATCGAGGAGGGTCAAGCAGGATGGAAACACTTAGGAGAGAAAGCACTAACCAGACCTCCACTGGACGACTGTGAGAAGGACTGGGATTTTGGGCATGCTTATTGGCACCCAGATTCTAGTGAGGACCAATGTTCACTGCCAACAAGAAATCGGTGGTGGATGGCCGTTGTAATAACACAGATTGATTTGCAAAGGTTATAGAGAGAGTTAAAGAGTACTGGAAATCTAGGGAGATTTGTTGTCACTCAGACTCCAGGAAACACCACAGGTTGTTCGGTGTGACTACTCCTAGTGAGTAAATAATAGTAATAATAATAATAATAATAATGCAAAGATTGACAAACTTTGAAATAGAAACTTACCATTTACCAAGAAAAGCTGAAAAAAATATAAAAAAAGGATTAAACAATCATGCTAAAATACTCACAAACAAAATTATAAATACATTTTATTTTTAAGAATATTAATTCAGTATTATTCAGGTGTGTTGCGATCTGCACAATTTCGTACACAAATTAAAAAAGGACATTATACAAGTGAGTATTCACAGGTTGACTGTGTGCAGTTCTCTCCTTCGAAAAAAGAAGAAAAAAAAATAGCTTTTTGCCTTATATGGATTTTCATACTTTATTAATTTTTTGTGAAGGGACTGCCATACAGATTTAGGGTTACTGGAAGCGTAATAGAGCTGCTAGTGCTGGTAGAAGCAGCAGACGCATAACACATATGCAAATGACCGAGCCAGTACACAATGTGACATCATAGTGGAGAAAGAGAGAAAAAGTATGCGCCACATGTCAAGGACCGGAGAAGAAATTGTGTGCTGGGGAATATGAACATTGGACTCTGTGGTGGCGAAAGACTTTTAATTCGACTAAATGGCAGATAACGTAAACTAAATGAACTGTGTTAAACTAGATGCAATGCGTTGTTGGAAATACCAAGAATAAATGCCTTTTGTTAAAACTGAAAAAACAAAAAATGCTTTGTTGAATTTCTTCCTTTCCCTTTTGTTCCTTTGCAACTGTTTCAGACACTACGTGTGGGTCCATGTTAATTCGATTTATTTGGCCTGGGTTAAAACATTACATGTTTCGTCACCGTTAAGAAGGGCACAGAAAGCGAGAAAAAAAAGACAAAAGGAGGGAGGGGCGGTCGGAAATACAGTTGACCAGCACCTGTCCAATTTTGTCTGGAACTGATCTGTTGTTGGTGCAGTGACAACCTCAAGCGGCAGTCTATTCCAATATGACAGTAGGATTAAGAGAAGATTGTCTTTTTTCTGTTAATTTTATCCCCGCCCCTCCCAAGTAAAAACAATATGTATTCCTATTTCACCAAAAAAAATTCTAGTTATTTGCCTTTTAAATGCTATTTTGTTAGAGACTGACCCAGAAATGATTTTTAATGATTTTTAACTGATAAAGAGTGACTATAAAGAGAGGTAGTTCGTTTCTCATTCATGTTTGTGATGATGTTTTTTTTTTTTTTTGACACTAGGCGTACAGACAAGTAAATTAATATTTAGATTATGCACGGTTGCTTGTTTATACACATTTATTGTGAAGACAAACGCACATAAGGACAAATAAAACATAATACAAGACTGGTCCAGAAATGAGTGACCATTTTAAATTGAATTTATAAAGGAAACGGATTATAAATTCAAAAAATAATTGGCCCACCCCCACTAGCAAAGTTTTTCAGGGTGTGCATACTTAATCACCACCAAAAAAAAAAGTAGAATGTCACTTTTTGGGTGAGGGGTGGGGAGAATTCCTTATTCGCTTTTAAATGTAGATAGAATTTTCGTTTTAATTTAACAAACTTCCTAATATGGTGTCAGTTTATGTATCTTATTCAAGACTTTGATAAACTCATTGTAAGATTTTCTTCTGCTATTTTTGCCGTGCCGTTTTCATCCAAATTCGTTATTTATGATCTGTAGATTTTATGTAACGTATTTCCAATGTTATTGTTATATAGTGAGGTCCGTCCATCCAGCACAGCCGCAGCCAAGATTGAACTCCCCACACAAGTTTGTAGTGTAATTCAGATCTTGTCAGTAGCTGAATACTTGATGTTTTGCCAGGGCTATCAAGGGTATTTTTATTGTGACACCATCACTAGATGCGGTGCCTACCACAGCTTAAGAGAGTCCCATCTACCGTTAAGACTGCGCCAGTTTCTCAACCTGGTATTTTACCTCGCGGTACATAGAAACTTCCCAAATGGTCACCCATCTGGTACTGGTCAGGCTTAACGTTGCTTGACTTTGGTGATCTGGCAAGAACTGGTGTGTCAACGTGATTGTGCCGTATATAAAAATAGTGAATTGCGTTATCATTAATATAATATAAAACATCTTACCTCCACGTTGTCCAACCTTTCTGCGCGTGTGTGGCACACGGTGAAGGAAATAGCACATGAAAAATGAGGGACAATAAACATAACTAGCAGAACTACATTAGTTGAAAAGTTTTTAAATAAAATGAATAAAAAATATCATAAAACAAATAACGAATTTAAAACAATTTTTTATTTTAGTAAATTTCTTTTTCTTTTTTTTTAACCTTTTAAAGCTAAAAAAAAATTAGATTTTTTTTCAACGAAAATTCAACACACAATACATTGTTTTTTCTTCTAAATAATTTTTTTATATGACTTATGTAAATTTACCTGCACATTTGTTTTAATTAAAAAAAAAAAAGCTATCATAAAAAAAATTTAGATTTTTTTTCAACGAAAATTCAACACACAATACATTGTTTTTTCTTCTAAATAATTTTTTTATATGACTTATGTAAATTCACCTGCACATTTGTTTTAATTAAAAAAAAAAAAAGCTATCATAAAAAATTAAGTCTCCTCTTAACATGACATTTTAAAAAATCTATCTATATATATAAAAGGCAAAATGTGTGTGTGAGAGTGTGTGTGTTTGTATGTCCGCCAAAAACTTTCAACACAGGCCACGGATTTTCTCCAGATAGTATCATTTTCAAGCTCGAACCTTCAGCTGACAAATATCGAAAAATTGGCCCAAAACGTTAATTCCTTCACCCGCAACCAAACCCGTTTTTACCAGGAGGGGTCGGAAAAAAATCGTATCTTCATGACAACATGGCTTCTACGCATGTGTCGACACGGTCAAAAGACGTACATTGAATTTGTTTAAATGTTATAAAAACCGACTTACTTCCGCCCACGCGTCTGTAGCACGATGGTTTAAGTGACAACATCGTTTTCTAAACATTTCAGGTTCAATCCCAGTTATCAGATATATTTTTTTCTCGATTTTTAAACATTTAATATTGAAACAGGGTTATTTATACCATTTTTTTTTTCGCTTTTCCCTGTTTTTTTTTTTAATCCTTTTTTTGGTTTGTGCTTTATCCGTTTTTTTTTTTTTTTTTTTTTAAAAGATGTTTTACGTCCGTTCGCTGTTTTGTTTTTTCCGATCATTAAAAAAAATTTAAACAGGGTTATTAATTCGCTTATTCTTTAACCCCCCCCCTCACCGCCAAACACCTGCGCAACGCCATCCTTTTCTTTTTTATTTTTCCGAATTTTTTTAAGAAGTTTTACGTTCGTTTACTGTTTTTTTTTGTTTTTTTTGTTTGGGGTTTCCCGATTTTTAAAAAAGTTCTTTACCCCTTCCTCCCTACACATACACACCTCCAAACACCCGGGCAACGCCGGGTACCCCCGCTAGTATATATATATAAAAGGCAAAATATGTGTTAGTGTATGCACATTTTTTGTATGTCCGGCAAAGGCTTTTGGAAGGGGGGGGCGCTCAAGGGGGTCACTGTTTCTTAGAACCTTTTATATACTACCTAGATTATAATATCTCTGATTTACGAAATGAAGTAGTGTGTATCTTTTATTCGAGCGACTTTTACACGCTATTTTCACAATATTTTTTACTCTCCGCATGTTTGTTTGGCTTTTCAGTATAAAAGTGAAACTGAACCCATAGCAAAACCAAGCTCCCTGGCACTCGTGCCGGGAGGTCCAGAAAAGCAATGAGCTTTCATCAATGCGGGAAAACCTGTCATATCAGTTAATTGCTATTCATTTGGACACTCCCCTTTTTATGGTTTTGCCCAACATCTTGAGGAAACTGGCTTGCAGCCAAAGTTAAGTGCAGGATTTCATTCCCCTATGGTATAATGTTTGACCTTATTTATGCAACTGTCACTTAATTTTTTAATCGTTTAATTTCAACCGTTCTCAATTCCACTACCCTTATAGCGTTGCGGTAAGTTCCCAGGCTATTCGCCTCAAGGCTTGGGGTTCGAGCCTACCTACCTACCTACCTACCTACCTACCAAAACTTTTTTTTTCTTTTACACCTCCAAACATCCAGGCAACACCGGGCACCCATGCTAGTCTATTATATAAATCTCACCCGTCTGTTTAAATATATATATGTATGTGTGCCTAAAACTTTTGACAGAGGTGATGGATTTTCACAAGATAGGTATCGTTTTTAAGCTCGACCCTTCGGACGACAAATATCGAAAAATTGACTAAAACATTAATTCCTTCACCCTCAACTGGGCATTTTTCTACAAGGAGAGGTCGTTTTTTGTTTTTTTTCGCCAATATTTTCGAATATCATCCCCTCTTTTCAATTGACTAGCCTTAATTTAAACCTTCACCACTTCCGGTTTGGCAATTGATGCAATGGCAAAGACGTCACGTTTTTTCTTTTTTTTTTTTTTTTCTCACATTCTTTTCCTCCTTCGCGGCCAACCTACCTACTACCACTTTTTTTTTTTTTTTTTTTTTTTTTTTTTTTTTGCTCAACACACACCTCCAAACTCTTGGGCAATGCTAGGCACCCAGGCTAGTTTTAAAATAAAATAGCCAATTTGAAACCATAAACAGACAGCCATGTTTTCGCTTCTTTTTTTAAATTTTTGAAGAGGAAATGGTTTTAATGATTTTTTTAACTGATGAAGAGTAACTATAAAGGGAGGTAATTAGTTTCTCATTAATTAATGTTTGCAATGATTTTTTTTTGTGTGTGTGACACTGGACGTACGTACAACAAGTAAATTAATATTTAGATTGCTCACGGTTGCATGTTTATACACATTTATTGTAAAGACAAACACACATGAGGACAAATAATGCATAATACAATTTTTTGGAAAGGAAATGGTTTTAATGATTTTGGACGGATAAAGAATGACTATAAAGGGAGGTAATTCGTTTCTCATTAATTAATTTGTCTCCTTTCAAAATATCAAATCTTAACAACTTTTAGAAATGGTAAATATTGTATTAACAAATTCTATGAACAAAGCTTCTTTTTTAGAACTGTCCGCCTGTGTTACTCTGTTCAAGTGAACTGATCTGCTTCCCAACTGACTACAACATGGTCGTCTTCAAGTCCAATGTAGACAAGTTCTTGCTGTCCCATCTCCTCAAATAATCAAATTCTACCCAATTCCTATTAAAAACGACCACTAAGTTTACTCTCATTAACTCTTATTTTTGAGTAGCGTTGATACTCCCTTCTACAAAAAAAAAAAAAAAAAAAATCCCAACAAATAAAGCGAATATCATGTCTGAAAATCGAAACTGAAACCTTGAGATCTTTAAATGACTCGATTGGTTGAAGCCCAGATTGAACTTAATTTCTTAAGCTCTATTTAAAATAATCTTAAAATAATTGAAGCTTTGCCGTGCGTCATAGCTTTATAGGTTGTCGTGCTTTAAAATATAAATTCAAACATAAACGATGATAAAAAAATAAATAGGTAAACATTATCAATAGTGTTGGAAATTATTTTAATTATGTATTAGTGTAGGAAATTATTTTAATTGCGTATTAGTGTTGGAAATTATTTTAATTATGTATTAGCATAAGAAATTATTTTAATTATGTATTAGCGTAAGAAATTATTATAACTGCGTATTAGTGTAGGAAATTATTTTAACTGTGTATAATAGCATAGATAATTATTTTTACTGCGTATATTAGCATGGGAAATTATTTTAACTGCTTATATTAGCATGGGAAATTATTTTAACAGCATATTAGCATCTGCATAATATTCTGCTTGTTCATTTTTTAGTTAGTCCGTGTGTCATGCTTAAAAAAGTGTCAATTCATGACATTTAGCTTTAAAAAGACCAATCTGGCAACCCGAGACAAAAATATGGGTGACCTCCCTTTGATGTAGCCTTGTTTTCGAATATCATAATATATGATCATTGTTGTAATTGGGTGAGAAAAGAACTTAAATACAATGGACACTATTTTCATGGAAATATTAATAAACTCATATTTGGTGCGAGTTAGGGGGGGGTGTTCTGTAAAAAAAAAGCATTTTTTTGCGTTATCCAGAAAAAATATTTGTTGATTAAATATTTCTCATTCCATGGAATTTCTACTAGTTAAAAATAATTTAATATTTAATGGATACTAGAATTTGCATCCGTAGGGCACACATATCTAGTTAAGGAAAAAAAAAGAAAATAATACTTACTACTGTCACCAGAATAGAAGTCCACATAGTTCCTGAAATTTCAAAATTAAAAATAGTATATAATTTTTAATTAATCAATTCGGAAAAAAAAGACAGTCGTGTCTTGGCCTTTTAGCTAGGATCAAAGTGTTATACCTGTTCTGGTATCATACTTGTTTCTTAAAAATACATATTTAAAAAAAAAAAAAAAACATTTTTATTTAGCATTAACTGATCCGTTTCTTCAGCCATGTTAATTTTTTGTTGACAAAAAAAAAAAAAAAAAAATGAATGACTTGATGACCTTATTAATTTTGAAATTAATTTGTTAGCATTTATATTAATTAATAAGAGCGCCTTTCCATCGCCACTATTCGTGGATAAGTCTTGAGCCTGCTCTCGGCCTACCGAGCTAGCAGGGCACTTGATAAAACTTCTTGATTATTTGCATATTAGTTTTGAAAAAAAAAAAAAGTTTTATTAATTAACTATTCTTATCTCTACTATTATATAAAAGAAACTTTGTGTGTGAGAGTTCGTTTCCTATGGACTCGAAAATGGCTGGGCCGATTTTTATGAAAGTTCACAAAAAAGTACTTTATATGCCTGGCAGTGTTCTTAGATAGGCTTTGTATCAGAATGTCTTCGATAAGTATCTATAATCAAAATAATCCGATGAAAAATGGAACAGGCGATTTTGACCAAGTTAACACCTTAAACAATCTAAAGTGCATTTGAGAAGTTTTATTACCACACAAATAAAAAGGCCCAACATATAAAATCAACGGTAGGTTCTTTGATATGACAGGGGCGCATTCGAAATGAATGTTTCTGTTTAAAGCACAATTGCACCATAATACTTTTTTTTTTTCATTTTAAACTTAAATTCAAGTCCTTATCACTGCAAAAAAAAAAAAGCAGTAAAGCCAGGCATATAACATCAACTTCTTTGATTTGACAGGGGCGCCTTGAAATGAATGCTTTTTGTTTAGAGCACAATTGAAACATGATACTTGATTTTTACATTTTAAACTTTAATTCAAGCCATTATATATATAAGCCATAGCAAACATCTATATGAGTACTTTAACCATAGTTCCTGATTTCCAAAGGCGAAAAATTAAAAGATACATCTGCCTTACTTTAATGCTAGGTTTATTTATGGTGTCTTTTACATTTAATAAAAACCCTTCACAATATTTGCTGATGAGGAAAACTTGTTTATTAAAAAACTATATGTAATAATTATTGTTCGTAACTTGATGTCTACCACAATAAAAACACTGTTTTCCGAAATGATCGTACAAATAATTAATTTTGTTGTTGTTCCTTCTTATGAAACGGATTTTTAATTTAATTATAATTTGATTTTTAAATTTTAAATTATCAATCACATTACTTAATATTAAATTAGCTCTAGGATATTTACCTATCGAGCTTATTATATATCTAAATTACAACGAGCACTTTTTCTTTCCTGTATTTTAATTAAACTAGAAATTTCACTATTACATTAAAATACACTCTGCTCTTTAGACTATTGTTCTCATCTCCTTTAAATTATATATATATATATATATATATATATATATATATATATATATATATATATATATATATATAATAATTGGTAAATTTTTACGACGTGCCCCAGTGTATTATAAACACCCCAACCTGCTCATGGCTTTCGGAATACCCCCCCCACCTCGAAAGCCGTTGTTAACATGGGGAGATGTGGGGTGTTTATTCCGAAAACCGTTCCTAACATGGGGTGGTTGGGGGTGTTTATACTACGCTGGGGCAGGTCGTAAAAAATACCAAATAATTTTATAAAATCAACAGTAGGTTCTCTACAGTGCAGTGTAGACTATAATATTGTGAACTTAGGCACTGCGAGAGGTGTGCGAAGTTTCATGCAGGTGCATCGCGACGGGTCCCCAATTAGAGGAGGCAATCAATCGATTGGATTGAAGAAAATTAGCGATTTCATCGATTTGGAGAACGATAAAAATAAGGGAGTGTAAAGCATTCGTTGATCATCATTCAACTCCAGGAAACGTCGGGTCTTCCTGCTAGTTCATTCAATAAATCTGCTTCTTAGATGAAAAAAAAAAATCAACGTTGAATTTCCAAGTTATTTGTCATGGCGTTATCGCCTACAAAATCATGTTCATTTATGATTAAAGAATATCGCTTCTGATTTAATCTAATACGTAAAAAACGAAATGTGAATACGGAATAAAACTGTTTTTTTTTTGTTTTTTTTTTTGTTTTTTTGTGAGGATTGGTTATTCGTGTTATTTGGATTCTTCGGACTACTGTTCTCATCTTCACTGTTCTCATCTTCAGTGTCATTTTCACAACATTTCCGTGGATATAACCTTCGACCTTTTCCGGGTGTATCTTGTCGAACTCAAGAATGTTTCTGTCGAACTCAGGAATTTGGACGGAATTTCAAACGAAATCCTTTATTTATTTTACGGAGGTAGCAGGCTCTCGTTCGGTCAGTCATTCGTGGATAGAGTATTCAGAAAAGTGGTTAGAGTACTTGGAAAAAAATGAATTGTAAAAATGATATTCTCCTGAAGGTTTAATTCTCAGTGCAGGCGATCAAAAATACAACTGCGAATTACTTAGGACCCCTATCGAGTCATGGCTGACGGAACGAGAGCATACTACCCCCGTGAAGTAAAAAAAGAGTTCCGTTCGAAATTTTATCCAGATTTCTGAATTCAACAGAAACATTTCTGAATTCGACAAGATACAGCTGAAGAAGGTCGGAGGCTACATCGGACGAAACGTTGTGAAAACAACATTCAAGATGAGAACAGTAGTCTGAAGAATCCAAATAATACGAATAATGTGAAACACGCTTAAAATAGGCTTTGCTTCTAAATAAATCCAGATAATAGGAATATGGCATCGAAATTCGTGGCAAAGGTCAATTTTTACGACGTGTCTCAGCGTTTTATAAGCACCTCGACCTCCCCATGTTAAGAACGGCTTTCGGAATAAACATCCCAAACATCGAAACCCGTTCTTAACATGGGGAGGAATTGCTAAGATCAATTTTTACGATGTGCCCCAGCGTATTATAAAGATCCCAACCTCCCCATGTTAAGAACGGCTTCCGGAATAAACACCCCCAACCTCCCCATGTTAAGAACGGCTTTTGAGGTTGGGGGGTGTTTATTCCGAAAGCCGTTCTTAACTTGGGGAGGTTGGGGGTTTATAATACGCTGGGGCACGTCGTAAAAATTGACCTTAGCAAATCCTAGTATATTTAAGATTTCTTCGGATGCTATTGCTACACTTCAATTTCTTGTTCTCTGACAGTGAAGACGAAATCCTTCATGACTGAGACAATTTCTAATTTTTGTTTTTTTTTCTCCACGTTAAAAAAACGACTCTGGTGTCTAACTATCTCGTGGAGAGGCATTGTAAATAGGAACTTTCATAAATAGATAATAATAATAATAATAATAATAATAATAATAATAATAACAATAATAATAATAATAATATGTTTATCTTTATATTGCTCCAAAATAATTCTAGTTTTAGAGTTATTTGGTTGGATTACTAATTTAATAATCAAATGATACCGAAATAATTAACGATAATTTGCATGTCTTTATTTTATTTATTGATTTTTTAAAGACGATTTTTAAAAAGTACAAAGATTTTCTGACACTGGCGGTTAGTTTAGAAAAAAGGATCACATTTAAAATATGTCAAGAAGCAAATTATTAATTTTTTTCCATGTCTCAAAGAAGACTGTATTGCCCGGTCATAAAATACGCTTAAATATGATATTTTAATTTCTTCAAATTTCGTTTTTATTATTATACCTATTTACTATGCCTCTCCACGGGGCAGAGTTAGACACCAGGGTCGTTTTTTAACGTGGAGAAAAGGTACAAAAATAAAAAAAAATTGTCTCAGTCGTGAAGGACTGCTCCTCCACCAAAAGAGAACAAGAAATGGAAGTGCAGCATCTGAAGAACAGATACTACACTTTGATCTTGACCAAAAGGGCAAGGAGCGGTAGGGAGAGGGGGCGCCTGGCCTTACCCGATCGTGAAATACGCTTAAATATATTTTAATTCATGCAGATTGTGTATTTATTAATATAGAGCCAATTGTCTATTAAATATTATATTGTACCTAATATATAGTACTGATTTCGTCCCTCTTGCACTTTAAGTAAATGGAAATTAGGCAGATAAAAAAGGAACAGCAGTCGTGTTACACCGGTTGAAAGAATGCCACTAATTGGATAGAAATTATGACGTCATTTTATAAATAAAATGGATTGACAATATTAGAAAAGAGATTTTTTTTATAATAGATAATTTTTATTGATGCAGGATTTTTTTAAAAACAATGTTTTAAACAATTTTTTAAGCGTAATTTTAATTAATTAGAAATGATAACAAGAAACGATATTGAAATTGACAATATTAGAAAACAATTTTTTTTTTTTTTTGATAAATGATTGTATTAGAAATAAAAAAAAATACGCGTATGATAAATAAAAAAAAAGTCTATGGGATAAATACGAAGAAAGTGAAACAACTTTTTTGCGCATTTCAGGGAGCAGCCATTAAAAGAAAACTGTTTAGGCAACGTTTTTTTTTTTTTTTAATTTAAAATAAAAGTAAAATAGTTCACTATAGATTGTTACTTAAATGACTTTAACTCCTTTAAAATGCTTCTACATTAATTATTTTTATACTATTATTAAGTACTTATTAAATTCTTTTACAATAATTTCAATTCTTAAATTCTATCTTAACTTAAAAAATTTAATTCTAAAAATACTATTAATTATTAAATACTTAGTTATTAAATTCTTTTCCAATTATTTTTCAATAATTTCAATTTTATCAATATTTCATAGTAATGACGTCAATATTTCTCTATCCAATCAAATTGCATTCTTTGTCAAACGGTGTCAAACGACTGCTGTTCCTTTTTTATCTTCCTAATTTGCATTTACTTAAAGTGCAAGAGGGGCCTGATTTCAAAATTAAAAAAAAAAAAAAAAAAAAAAAAAAATGACTGGTGTTATAAGCTAGAATCGAAACCAAAGCATTTAGCGTTCCAGCCGCGTTCTCTACCGTTTGAGTTGTTGAGAGATAACTAAGAAAGATTTAAAATTTAACGACTTATGTTTAGCAGTTGTATTCTAAAATTCATTAATCGGTTGGTTCACTAGTTTAAAGGAGTGAAACCTGTACATAGAAAGATATAAAACATACCTAACTTTATAACTTTATATTTTCCTGCTTTCTACAATATGGTTGTGTTCAAGTCTAACGTAAATAAGTTCTTGATGAGCCGTTCCATATGTTATCAAATTTACCAAATTTTCATTACTAATGATTACTATATTGTCCAATGTCTACTGTACACTCTTTAACCCTTATCCTTGAGTGGCCTCTTGGCCTTGATAAGTGGTGATGCCTATGTAAAAATATATATATATTATGAGTAATGACATGCACTTTTTACCTTTTTTGTCCTTGAAAAAATTTTTTCTGTTGAAGAACCACACCTTTATTTTTCCAACGAACTTTCCCGAAAACGTCTGACCGTTACTTTCACTATTCAATAATGAAAGTAACGGTTTTGAGTGAAATGAGTAATGAGGTGTGTCTTCCTTTTTTTTCTTTTTCTTTTCTTTCATTTTTCTTTCTTTCTTTTTCGCCTTTTCCTTTCTCTTTTCGCTTTTTTCTTTGTCTTTTTTTCATTATTTATTGCTGCGCTGTCCTCTCAGTATTTTGTGCTTGTTAGGATAGAGGCTACGGATCGACTTCATTATTATTAATATTATCAACATAATCATCATCAACATCAACATAATCATTAGCATCAACATAACATAACCATCATCATCAACATCAATAGGATAGCATGTGCGTTATTTATTTTGTTTGTCATACTTACATGCGAGTGAGTGACTGTCGTTTAACTGTTATTGACTTTTGTAATAAATAAGTTTACCCAAATTCTTTATAAGTTTTGGTTTCGGTTTCTATTATAGCTGATGTCAAGTTATCTAATTTTTTTATAAATAATTTTATCAAGAATTCTTCATAAGTTTGGATTTTGGTTTCGATTATAGCTGAAGGAACTCCAGTTATATATATTTCATAAGTTTTGGTTTCGGTTTCGATTCAAGCTGACGCACTCAAGTCATATATATATTGAAATCGCAACTTTATAATATACTAGCAGGGGTGCCCGGCGTTGCTCGGGTGTTTGGAGGTGTATGCTGTGCAAAAAAAGCAAAAAAACAAAAAAATGGTTAATTTTTTAAAACTTTGACCCCTATTATGACCCCTTAAAATTTATTGTTTCGGGCTCAAATCACTTTATTAAGTTAGATCCAGGTTCAAGGAACCTATATCTAAAATTTCAAGTGTCTAGACCCAAAATTGTCGGAGGAGTTTGGTAGAGTTCTTAAAGGTCAAATCGTTGAAATTTGACCCCTTAACAGCCAAATTTCTGGCTGACACCCGTCACATCGATTTTCCCAAATCTCAGTACCCGGTATTTCAAATTTCGAGTCTATAGACTAAAAATTGACAGAGTTATTGCGTAGGGAAATGTACACAGACAGACAGACACACAGACAGACACGTTCACTTTTATAGATATATAGATAAAAATCGATAGAACATTAACTCTATAATAATATGTACGAAATCTGCAAGTATTAAAATATCATATTTAAGCGTACTTTACGGCCGGTGTATGCCGGGCGTCCCTGGCTAACTAAGATAAATACTTTTGCACTTTTAACAAAAGAGCTACAATAATATCAGAGCGTCTCCGTTTACGCTGAACATCTACAGAATGCCAGCATCAACATATTACATATGAATGAGTCCCCTATGGAATTGCCAAAGGTCCCGCTAGTTATTATTATTATTATTATTATTATTATTATTATTATTATTATTATTAAATATGTCGTTTTAAACAAAAACGATATTCTGTACTTAATTGTTATGTCGAAAATATTAATATATCCCAAAGTTACGAAAATTCATCAAGTACAAAGTTATAAGTAAAACTAATTTTTACCGAAAACTGGGGAAAATTGCATTTTTCGTAGGTGTTATAAAGTAGACGAGGAAGAGTTCACATACAGGGACATAACTCCGGAAACATATTTTAGATTACTGTGAGAATTTTATTCCCACATTGCTTTCGAACAGAGGGCGAAATTAAAGCACAACAAATTGAAAAGTGCACTTACCTGAGGGTTTAGTCACATGTTTTCTTTTCTCACAAAATATGTTGCGTCATCTTGCAACTCTGCATAAGCGTGGTAGTTGAAAAATTTTCTATGAAAATTAGTAATTGTCTTTGGCAGAGAGAACTCTTCTTTTTAATGCAATGTAGTTCGGATGCATCCAATGAGGTTGTAATTAACCAAAATTAACATTTTGCTGACTGAAAGGACGATATTATGTCAAGAAAGAAATATCTAACTTAGGTTAAATAGTCTCAAAGATACCATGACAATTTGGGCGCCAAAGGCCTTTAAATTAAGAAAATGAAATGAGTCCGGAATTTGATCTTTTCAGACGTCTTCTTTGAAACGAAAATAAAATAGAAAAAATCATGGCCACCATATCTGAAATAGAAAATTGTGAACCGATGTTATTGCTCTTAATAATAATTTATTATATAAATCTCACCTGTCTGTTTAAATGTATATATGTATGTATGTCTGCCTAAAATTTTCGACAGAGGGGACAGATTTTCATGAGATTGGTATCATTTTGAAGCTCAACCCTTCGGACGACAAATATCGAGCAATTGGCTAAAAACAACTTCCTTCACCCTCAACTGGGCACTTTTCTATAGGGAGGGGGTCACTTTTTTCGCCGATATTTTCGAAAGTCATTGCCTCTTTTCGATTGACTAGCCTTAATTTAAACCTTTGTCACTTGTGATTTGGCGATGGATGCAACAGCAAAGACGTCACTTTTTTTTTTTTTTCATGTTCTTTTCCTCGTTCGCGTTACGGGTTCAAGCCTGCCTGCTTACTACCACATTTTATTTAAATTTTTTGGGGAGCAACATACACCTCCAAACACTCGGGCAACGCCGGGTACCCAGGCTAGTCTATTATATAAATCTCAAACGTCTGTTAGTGTGTGTGTGTGTGTGTGTGTGTGTTTGTATGTCTTGCTAAAACTTTTGACACATGCAACCAACACTGACAAAATTGGTATCGTTTGAAAGCTTGGTATCTCGGACAACAAATATTCAAAAATTAGTCCAAAAAATCAATTCTTTCACCGTCAACTGGGTTGTTTTTTTACAAGGGGGGGGGGTCGCTTTTTTCATCGACATTTTTGCAAAGTCATCATACGCCTTGCAATAACTAAGCTAAGTTTGAGCGGTGGTGGCGGCGTTTGTCGCGGTGAGCACGAGGGCTAAATCGTAGGCTTTTTTTTCACTTCTTTTTCTTCTTAGCATTACAAGTTCGAGCCTGCCTGCTACTTTTTTTTGTGTGTGGTTGCTGCTATTTACAGTTTTTTAGGGGGTTGGTTAAATTCTTTTTTAATTTGTTTGAAACATTTTTTTAGGGCTCCGTTAAGGGCTTACTTTAAAACCTCTCCACACTCTGTCAACACTGGGCACCCTCCGCTAGTAATAATTCCCCAATTATATGTTGGCTGGATTTTTTTTCAAATTATTTATTTTCAACAATTTATTTAATCATTAACAAAACATTGATATTTTTTTTTATTTTGTGTGCACATGCGAAAACAAACATGGCCACTAGTGAAAACAATAGGGAATATATTGAATAACAAAGGTCTTAATATAATAATAATAAATACTTGTCGACGGCAAGTTTAAACGTCATCCCTAAAAATCAACTTTTCAAATGTAAGTCTTTAGTTGGTACTCTAGCGCATATTGACCCCCCCCCCCTTTATTTATGTTTCCCCCAAACCTCTGGCCTTGATGGAGAGGAGACTAAAACTTGCTACTATGGTTTCAAATCATCTGAAATAACAACAAGGGGAGACTTGATTCCAAATAATTCTCTTTTCGAAATAGGGTATGATTATGAATATCTCCAATATCAAATCCTTATAGATTCCAATTATAGTACTCAAAAAACTTCAACCTGAACTAGCGCCCATACTTACAAAACTGTTTAAACGTTGTCTTAAGGAGAATAGCTTCCCATCACCCTGGAAAATTTCATCAGTATGCCCTGTATTTAAGAATTCAGGTGATCGCTCATCCCCTTCTAAGTACAGGCCAATAACTCTCCTGTGCGTCATGAGTAAGTTGCTGGAATCTGTGTTAAATACAGAAGTAATCAACCATCTCAACAAAAATAACCTTCTTAGTGACACTCAATATGGTTTCCGTTCTGCTAGATCTACAGCAGATGTGCTTACAGTTATAGGATTAGCAAATCTCTCGACGGAGGCAACCTTTCTAGGGCAATTGCTCTTGACATATCAAAGGCCTTTGATAGGGTATGGCATAAAGGTTTACTTCACAAGATCTCCAGCTATGGTATAGCTGGAAATGTCTTCTCAATTATTAAATCATTTCTCTCTGATAGGTTCATAAGAGTAGTAGTTGAGGGGCAAAAATCAGAAGCTCACAGTATTAATGCTGGTGTCCCTCAGGGGTCCATCCTAGGCCCAACTCTTTTCCTGATCTACATTAATGATCTTCCAAATCACATCCTTAAATCATTTGTAGACATTATGCTGACGACACTACCATTTATGGTAGCACATCTAAGACAGTAAATGACCAAATTCTCTCCGATTCTTTCTCCTCTGATCTTGAGCACGTAGTACAATGGGGAAAGGACTGGCTGGTTACTTTTAATGCATCTAAAACCAAGCTTCTCTCTTTACATCATCAACATTCTGATCCACATCTGGCATCAATTGAAATGAATGGCTCTCGTCTTCAGGACGCCTCAAGTTTTGACAAGCTTCTGGGCTTGACCATTACTCCTGATCTTAAATGGAACACGTACATCAAATCTGTTGCCAAGGCCGCTGGAAAAATGGTGGGATCTTTCTATCAATCCAGTAGATATCTCTCTGCTGATGCAATTCTCTATCTATATAAGAGCCAGGTACGTCCAAGGATGGAATACTGTTGCCACATCTGGGCAGGAGCTGCTAGAAAGGATTTGTCCTGCCTTGATAGAGTTCAAAATAGACTTCGTAGCCTCGTAGGAGATGTTCTTTTCTCTTCCCTGCAACCTCTATCTCACAGAAGAGATGTTGCGAGTTTGTCTCTGATGTATCGTTATTTTCATGGAAAGTGTTCGACTGAGCTTCAATCTATGGTCCCCCCTCGCCAAACTTTCACAAGAAACGCTCGTCTAGCTGAAAACACTATCAATAATTCCCCCCACTCTTTATCTGTGCCTAAACCTAAACGTAGATTCCATGAACAGAGCTTCTTTCTTAGAACTGCACGCCTGTGGAATTGTCTTCCGTTTTCCTGCTTTCCGGCTGACTACAATATGGTTGTGTTCAAGTCTAACGTAAATAAGTTCTTGATGAGCCGTTCCATATAAGTTATCAAATTTACCGAATCTCCATTACTAACGGTTACTATATTGTCCAATTTCTACTTTACACTCTTTAACCCTTATCCTTGAGTGGCCTCTTGGCCTTGATAATGTGGTGATGCCTGTGTAAAAAAAAAAAAAAAGATATCAAACCTTTCCTTTTGTAATCTTGCATGTTTTTTCTTCATGTCAACACGGGAAGAATGTTTTGCTCGGTGGCTTTCAGCTCAAAAACTGTCTACTGAGAAGCAGTCACCTCCAGGACTTGCATAGAACAACTAACCATCAGAAACTGTTCTGAAACTAAACATGGCTTACAACTGAAGACATTAATTGTTTTTGTTCCAGGCTAATTCAAGCTAAGTTACTATTTTCTATGACTGGTGATTTTTTTTTTTTTTTTTTAATATATGCATAAAAATGAAGGTGTCACCATAAAAATATTTAAAAATATTTTTATGGTGTTTCTTCGTTATTGGAGTGACATTCGAAAATCGAAAAAAAAAAAAAAAAAAAAAAAAAAATGCCGACGTCGTCGACGACTACGCCTTCATCAAAACATCAACACATCTGAGTTCTTTTACCATAAAACACACCGCGTGTGCACGGGTGATGTTTCCAGACTACGCATTTCATATGTACTTATATATTGAGGTGTTCAGCTTCCGACTTTTATATTAAAATTTTTCCTAAAAAAACAAAACAAAAAAAAAAACGACGACGACGACCACGACCTCTTCGTCAAAACACCAACAAGACTGCGTGTACATTCGTGATGTTTCTGGTTACTTGCATCCCCACAAGAGCAAAGTTTGACATGAGGTCGATTTTTAATGTGGGGAATATCCAGCTCCCCAAAAAGGGACACACTGGATAGGAACAAAAATAAAAATTGTCCCAGTCATGAAGGATTTCTCCTCCACTGACCGAAAACAGAAAAGGTGAAGTGTAGCATCAGAACGGATACTACACTGTAATCTTGGTCTGCTGTGATGTTTCAAAACGTCACATTTCAAATGTATTTATATATTGAAGAGTTCAGCTCCCAAATACTTGCGACTTTCTTTTGTATTAAGATTTTCCCGGAAAACATAACAAATCATAACATAATTCGTCATAACTAAATTGAAGAGATTAGCTCCCAAATTATTTACGTTTTTTTTTTTTTTTTTTTTTTAATATGCCGAAAGAAAAATACGAAAGTTTATTGGACGAAATATCACGAACTAATTTTTTGCCAACAATTTTATTTACGCTACATATTTCTTTTAATAAAATCCAGTATTTTTTTTATTGGAACAAATCATTAGAAAATATACTCGATTACTGGGAAGCTAAACTCTTCAATATATAAAAATGCGTCTGTACTTCGCTACAGTCCATTCATTTTGTCCAGGGGCGCCAGTGCCTACTACTATACTGGGCCGGCAGTGGCTCCCACTAATAACCGTAATTTAATTGATTTTTTTTTACAGGTGGAGTGGGAGCATACTTCCACCATGCAACGGTGGTACACGGGTCCTGCTAGTTTAAATAAAGTCGTTTTAAAATATTTTCTCACAATTACTTGAATGTTTTGTTCAAAAAAAATTATAATATCGTCGTATTTTACTTTTTTGTTATTAATGTCATAAAACTTTGTTACATTAAATAAAATACTTGTAACCCCCCCCCCTTTTTTTTTGTTTGAGAAAAAAAAAGTATCTTTCTTTCTAAAAATTCCTCGAATGTTTTATTTGAGAAAAATTACAATATCGTTGTATTTTACTTTTTTTTTTCTTTTTTTTTTGTTATTAATGTTATAAAACTTTGTTACATTAAATAAAATAGCTGGAAAAAAAAGTCACTTCTTTCTTTTCTTACACTTCCTCGAATGTTTTAGCTTCCCAAATTATCGTATGAAAAAAATGGACGAATCTCATAGTAAAGCAGTTATCTCCCTCAGAATACTCAGTAAATATATCGAATTGCCGTATAATCATGACAAAGTAGCAAACAATCATACAGACACTCAAGATTTTTGTCTCGTGGATAAATCCAGGAGACAAAATCTTGAGTGTCTGTATGTTTCCTTATAGAAATTTATAATTTAATTCTTAATTTTGTTGGCCTCATTAGATCACCGAAGTTAAGCAACGTTGAGCCTGACCAGTAGCAGATGGGTGACCATTTGGGAATATCAGGTGCTTTGCATGTAGGAGGACGTTGAGACTTCCCTGCAAGAACTGCAAAATCTTAACGTTGTCATTTCCCCTGGTGATTGGGGATCGTTTGTGAACTTGATAATCCCATGAAACTTCCTCCTTCAGGGTAAGGCGGTTCAACACGCCTAGTGTAAATATTGCTGTTTTTATTTATTTATTTTTTTTACTCGGAAATCATTGCTTATCAAAAGAGAATAAGAATTAATAAGTGTCCGGTGGTCTGTGAGATAACACCGCGATGATTGGTAGTGGTGGAAATCGTCTCAACAAGAATTTGTTTACATTGGACTTGATAGCTATCATGAAAGCTGGGAGGCAGCCTTGCGGTATAGAGTTCCACAGGCGGGCAGTTCTAGGGAATAAAAATTGATGGAATTATTTAACGCATAAAACTAGATTGCCGTGATTAGTTGAATAGTTCTCTTTTCTTTCTGTTTTCAGTGCCAAGGGGATCTTGTCCCCCACAGTACGCCGCAGACGATAGCTTGTTGTGATTGGGAAGATCATTGCAATCGAGATCTCCGACCGACCTTTATCGAGCGGAGTACCACACCCATCCCAGGTAAGTAGTGCACCGCGTACATACTACGCTTTTGCTACTCTCGTTTTTCAACAGCAATTTCGATAATGGCTTCGTATTGATCAGTCACGAAGATGGGGCGGGGGTGCGCGAAGAGTTATTATACCTGTATTGATTTACGTCCCCCCACGCCCTCCCCAGATCTATCACTCTCTTTACTCCTTTTTATTTTTTTTTTTTCAGTTCTTTCATATTTTTTATGGTTTTTTTTGCAACTCACCCAATTACTCCCTCGTTTACCTCCAGATATTTTAAAAATCCTTTTCTTCCTCCTTCCGCATTGTTTTTCTTTTCTTCCTACCTTTCCCCTTTTCTCCCTCCATCTTTCCATTTCCCCCAGTCTCTCCGTTCCTTCCTCCTCCTCTCCTTTTTTTCTCCTTCCCTCATACCTTTTCCTTTTTTATCTTTCTGTATCCCATTTCTCTCTCTCTCTCTCTCCTTTTTTCTGTCTCCCCTCTTTTCTTCTTCTTCCATACCTCTCTCTTTCCTTTTTCTTTTCAATCCCTTCCTCTCTGTTTTTTTCTTTTCAATCCAACTCCTTTCCTTATCTTTCCTATTTCACTTTCCTCCTTTCTTCTTCCCTCCTCCTTTTTTCTTCTTCCCTCCGTCCCTCCTTTTTTCTTCTTCCCTCCGTCCCTCCTTTTTTCTTCTTCCCTCCGTCCCTCCTTTTTTCTTCTTCCCTCCGTCCCTCCTTTTTTCTTCTTCCCTCCGTCCCTCCTTTTTTCTTCTTCCCTCCGTCCCTCCTTTTTTCTTTTTCCCTCCGTCCCTCCTTTTTTCTTTTTCCCTCCGTCCCTCCTTTTTTCTTCTTCCCTCCGTCCCTCCTTTTTTCTTCTTCCCTCCGTCCCTCCTTTTTTCTTCTTCCCTCCGTCCCTCCTTTTTTCTTCTTCCCTCCGTCCCTCCTTTTTTCTTCTTCCCTCCGTCCCTCCTTTTTTCTTCTTCCCTCCGTCCCTCCTTTTTTCTTCTTCCCTCCGTCCCTCCTTTTTTCTTCTTCCCTCCGTCCCTCCTTTTTTCTTCTTCCCTCCGTCCCTCCTTTTTTCTTCTTCCCTCCGTCCCTCCTTTTTTCTTCTTCCCTCCGTCCTTCCCTTTATCCTCTTCCCTGCCCATCCCGCCTTTTTCTTCATCCTCTGTCCCTCCTTTCTTTTTTTATCACTCCCTACTCCTTTCTTTTTCCATCACTCCCTCCTCCTTTCTTTTTCCATCACTCCCTCCTCCTTTCTTTTTCCATCACTCCCTCCTCTCCTTTCTTTTTCCATCACTCCCTCCTCTCCTTTCTTTTTCCATCACTCCCTCCTCTCCTTTCTTTTTCCATCCCTCCCTCCTCTCCTTTCTTTTTCCATCCCTCCCTCCTCTCCTTTCTTTTTCCATCCCTCCCTCCTCTCCTTTCTTTTTCCATCCCTCCCTCCTCTCCTTTCTTTTTCCATCCCTCCCTCCTCTCCTTTCTTTTTCCATCCCTCCCTCCTCTCCTTTCTTTTTCCATCCCTCCCTCCTCTCCTTTCTTTTTCCATCCCTCCCTCCTCTCCTTTCTATTTCCACCCTCGTTCCCTCCTTCCTTTTTCCACCCTCGTTCCCTCCTTCCTTTTTCCACCCTCGTCCCCTCCTTCCTTTTTCCACCCTCGTCCCCTCCTTCCTTTTTCCACCCTCGTCCCCTCCTTCCTTTTTCCACCCTCGTCCCCTCCTTCCTTTTTCCACCCTCGTCCCCTCCTTCCTTTTTCCACCCTCGTCCCCTCCTTCCTTTTTCCACCCTCGTCCCCTCCTTCCTTTTTCCACCCTCGTCCACTCCTTCCTTTTTCCACCCTCGTCCACTCCTTCCTTTTTCCACCCTCATCCACTCCTTCCTTTTTCCACCCTCGTCCACTCCTTCCTTTTTCCACCCTCGTCCACTCCTTCCTTTTTCCACCCTCGTCCACTCCTTCCTTTTTCCACCCTCGTCCACTCCTTCCTTTTTCCACCCTCGTCCACTCCTTCCTTTTTCCACCCTCGTTCCCTCCTTCCTTTTTCCACCCTCGTTCCCTCCTTCCTTTTTCCACACTCGTCCCCTCCTTCCTTTTTCCACACTCGTCCCCTCCTTCCTTTTTCCACACTCGTCCCCTCCTTCCTTTTTCCACACTCGTCCCCTCCTTCCTTTTTTACCTGCCTCGTCCACTCCTTCCTTTACGTCCCTCGTCCCCTCCTTCCTTTTTTCTTACGTCCCTCGTCCCTTCCTTCCTTTTTTTTACGTCCCTCGTCCCCTCCTTCCTTGTTTTGTACGTCCCTCGTCCCCTCCTTCCTTTTTTTGTACGTCCCTCGTCCCCTCCTTCCTTTTTTGTACGTCCCTCGTCCCCTCCTTCCTTTTTTTGTACGTCCCTCGTCCCCTCCTTCCTTTTTTTGTACGTCCCTCGTCCCCTCCTTCCTTTTTTTACGTCCCTCGTCCCCTCCTTCCTTTTTTTACGTCCCTCGTCCCCTCCTTCCTTTTTTTACGTCCCTCGTCCCCTCCTTCCTTTTTTTACGTCCCTCGTCCCCTCCTTCCTTTTTTACCTGCCTCGTCCACTCCTTCCTTTACGTCCCTCGTCCCCTCCTTCCTTTTTTCTTACGTCCCTCGTCCCTTCCTTCCTTTTTTTTACGTCCCTCGTCCCCTCCTTCCTTGTTTTGTACGTCCCTCGTCCCCTCCTTCCTTTTTTTGTACGTCCCTCGTCCCCTCCTTCCTTTTTTGTACGTCCCTCGTCCCCTCCTTCCTTTTTTTGTACGTCCCTCGTCCCCTCCTTCCTTTTTTTGTACGTCCCTCGTCCCCTCCTTCCTTTTTTTACGTCCCTCGTCCCCTCCTTCCTTTTTTTACGTCCCTCGTCCCCTCCTTCCTTTTTTTACGTCCCTCGTCCCCTCCTTCTTTTTTTTTTACGTCCCTCGTCCCCTCCTTCTTTTTTTTTACGTCCCTCGTCCCCTCCTTTTTTTTTTTCGTCCCTCGTCCCCTCCTTCTTTTTTTTTTACGTCCCTCGTCCCCTCCTTCTTTTTTTTTTTTACGTCCCTTGTCCCCTCCTTCCTTTTTTTACGTCCCTCGTCCCCTCTTTCCTTTTTTTGGAAAAATCAGTTGTAAAAAGTGATATTCTCCTGAAGGTTGAAGGTTCAACAGTGCTTTTCAACTTTCTTGTTGGAGCGGAACCCCATGGAAACATTCCACTGGCTCATGGAACTCCTATGCAATAATTTAGTTGTCTTATGCAAAAAAAAAAAAAAAAAAAAAAATTTAAATGAAAATATTCTTATTCTTATGATTTTTAGTGCAATTCTTCTAGTGTTGACTGTATAATAAAAAATATATAAAAGCAATCATAATAATAGTGGCAAGATGAATTAATTTTTCAAATGTAACGAATTTAATTAAGTAAAATTAAATATATTTAAACAATATTTGTTTTCAAAAGTATGCATATAATAATAAAATAGATTTTCAAAATTTGTTCCATGTTCTAATTTAGGAATTGCGGAACTCCTGGACTGTACTGGGGGAACCCTAAGGTTCCGTGGAACCCTGGTTGAAAAGCACTGATATACGGACTAGATAAAAACTGGAAAGAATTATATAATTGTATTTATTTTCATCTGAATGTACGTGTTTTTTTTTTTTTTGTTTTGTTTTTTTTTTCAGGTCATCGTACCTCCACGCATTTTGACACCACAAGTAAAATCGTCCTCTGTGTATCGTTATTGTTTGTCATATTGACCATAATTGGAATGACGCTTGCCTATCAAAGGTAAGTCGCATCTTTTAATTTTTTGCTTTTTTCTTTGTTGCCTTCATCATTTCTTAGTTTTGTCTTTTCGGATGATTTAATTCTGAATCATGTTATTCTGATTAAAATTTTTTTTTTTTAAATTTGGAGAGGGGGTCTTAATTTTTAGTCACCTCAAAAATTTATTCATATTTTCTTTGCACAATCACGCACACACACACTGGCTTGAGATAGTTGCTAGTCTAGCCACACTGAAGAGCTATGATACAGCAAAACAATCTATCTGTGGATAACTATAAATGCTCCCTTATTTTGGGTTGAGCATATTGGGGAGTGAAATAACAAACTGCTGCTAGCGTATAATGCAATGCTCTTTATGTAAACAAATAGAACTTAGGTGTTTGGACAATGTTTGATCATTGTTAATACCCATCTTAGCAACAACCAAATAAAGTAATGTTTTGTAATGCTGATTCTTGCCTCGCAGGTTGAGTTTCAATCATGGCTTGAGGTAGTTGCTAGTCTAGCCGCACTGAAGATCTATGATATAGCGAAACAGTCTCTATGAATGAGATATATAATCAAAATTTTGAAATTTTTCAGAATAAAAAATAGATTAGTGCAATAGGGGCAAAGTTTGTTTTTGTTTTTTCTTTATTCCGCATTTATTTGTAGATAATGATTTCCTCCATCGTTTTATTTTTAATTTGGGCGATATTTATTCAGAATATTTATTTATCACACTTTTCTTTTTCCTCTCTTTTGCTCCAATGACAACTTTGTAATAATTTATTTATTTATTTTAAACGCTATCTATCCACTTTTCACTCTTGGAGATGTATCGGTTGGAGGTACCGCGGTTTCTATTTTTTTTTTTTTTTTTTTTTTTTTTTAGTCAATTTATTATTATTATGAGAAAATTTTGAAATAACTATTTAACACTATTGAGCTTCCTTTTCCTTTGGAAGTTGTATTTTTGCCTATATCGTAAGTAAAATAAGATTACGTATAAAGAAATGATGGTTTCCTTACGAATAAATCTGAACTGTATAAAGTAGTGTTGGGACGATTATTTAAGAATCAGAAAAATCTTAAGTTTTTTTGGGGGGGAATCTGAAAAGTTTGTGCCTATTTTCTGATGCCAAAAACGATTCTTTTAATCGTCCTTTTTTTTTCAGTTTGTTTAAAACAAAATCTTCCACTGTTGGTAATGATGTTAAAATAGTAAATATTTATTGATTTTAAACTACCAGTGAAATCAAAATCTGTAGACTATCCCCCACTAGTGTTCATTTTATGCTTAAGAAAAATATCTGCACATTTAACACGTGTTTTTACCGTAGTAATCGGAGGGGGGGGGTAACAACTCTAATATTTAGAGATTTATAAAGAATTGGAATCGGGGGTGGGGGGATATTGGAATCATCCAATCACTAATAAAGAGTAACTGTTTTTTTTTATATTATCACATTATATATATATATATATATATATATATATATATATAAACTGTTCTGTTAAGGGCATTAATTTTATCCATCCTAGAACGTGTTTTTCAGTTTTATTATAGACCCTCATCTAACCAAAGTATGACAGATATATATATATATATATATATATATATATATATATATATATATATATATATATATATTTCCACAGCCAAACAACATCGCAGCCCACAAGAGCCATGACAGCCAACAAATCAGATGTCCTCGCATGCAAGAGGCTCGGGTTTCGGATCCCGGATATATTTAACTGATTAGCCCAAATGAGGGCGAAACTCGAGTTTCGGACTTCCAGTTGGTTGGCTATCATGGCTCTTGTGAGCTGCGACGTTGTTTGGCTGTGGAAGTATTTATATACTCTCTTAGATTCTGAAAACTTATATATATGCGTGGCTCAGAGGCTAAGGAATGAGGGGGCAGAATTGTATGTTTTGGTTTTGATTCTAGCTGATGGTATCCATATATATCATTTTTTTTTTTTTAGTTTTGATCTCAGTAGGTTTAATATAATAATCGATAGAGAATTTTCTCTATAATAATATATACATAATCTGCATGAAGTAAAATATCATATTTAAGCGTATTATCTTGCAGCCTGCTAGTGTATATATATATATATATATATATATATATATATATAAAAACTGTTCTGTTAAGGGCATTAATTTTACTCGTCCTGGGACTGGTCTTTTACTATGAACCCCCACCTAACCAAAGTGCGGTCCATTGTCTACTGAGGTAGAGGAAAGTTCTCATATATATTTGAAGAAGACAAAATCAGTGGCAGGTTAAAGTGCATAGGCAGCTATCAGATAGCCATTCATCAAAGCTTATTTCAGCTAACCACCCAGGGTCAGAGGTCAGTCGTCAGAGGTTAGATCCGATGCAGACAAAATGTCTCCTTCTTTTATTACTCCACCCTAAAGAAATCACTTGCAGACAGGTTTTGATTGGAGTGTGTGTGTATGTGTGTGTGTGTGTTTTTTTTTTGGAGGGGGGGGGAATTGCACTTAAGACCGGACACTTGACCACCTTCACCACCAGCGTGCAGCAATGCCATTGTTCTACTTCCGTAACTTTGCTGACCCTTTCCATTTAATTTTATCGTCTTCTGACCTCCTTAGGCAAAAGCAATTTAAGTTTTTAACAAAACAATGCTGCTATTTCACTTGACGGATTAATGAACCTAAATCTGCCTTTTCTTTTTTTCTTTTTTTGCGGTGTTTATTTTTGTTATTTTATTGTTGTTGGGCGAGTCAAACTTCTACATAGAGCTCACGAAGATCGCACATCGGCATTTTCTGGTCTGCATGACGTCCTGATCAGTTGCATCTATTTGGTAATCTTCAAAGTAACGGAATAATATATATATATATATATATATATATATATATATATATATATATATATATATATATATATATATGAGCAAACAGTTAATAAAACATGCTAAAAAACACTTTGAAATGAGTTAAAAATATATTTAATTTGAAAAGGAAACACTAGATAAGTGGATAGTCCTTAATCCGCGGAATTTCGAAGAAATACTTTCCTTCTCATCAGAGGGCAGGAATTAGCAAAATGCGGGATCGGATTTTGCATGGAAAAGTATTTGATGAAACAACAAGTAAGTCAAAGATCTTACTTGATAACAAACAAAAAAAATGAAGCAGAGGGAATATGGTGAAGAAAAAGGTGATTACACATGAATGGATATTCTGGTGGAAGATAAATAATCCAATGACGGTAAAATCCAAATGTATAACTTCAAGAAAGTTAATTGAATTTCCATTTGCACAAGTAAAATCCAAGGAAATCCCGTAATTGGAAGAAGATGGTCCATAATAATCCAAAGGCAGAAATCCATGGAATAATTCACAAAAATGTGTACAAGGAAGAAAGGAAAAAATTCCAATAATATTAATAAAAGAAAAAGAAGATATACTTTTCACTCTACTGCCGAGGCATAAATATTTAAGAGTCTAAAAATTCAGTACGCAAAGTAAAGATGTCGGAAGTAAACTCAGCTTACTAAACATGAAATGAAATACGAAACCATATGGAAATAATTTATTTCAAAAAATTATTTTAGCTTTAACACTTCTTGTGATATCAGGAAATAATAATAATAAAAAAAAAACTTTCATTTTGTTTTACATTTCTAAAAAAAAATTTTTTGTTTTTGTTTTTTACGAAAAAACAAAAACAAAAAATTATTTTTTCGTAAAAAAACTTTTTTGTTTTTTTACGAAAAAACAAACTAATGATAATTTTTATTATTTAGATTTCTATAAATGTTGTCTTTTTGAAATGATGTATTTATGCCTTTCACAAGTTTTATCACAGAATTTATTTCATAAACATTGTATGAAAGATTTTTGTTAACACTTGTGTTATTAAAAAAAACTTGATTTCGTTTCTTGTTTAGTGACTTCAGTTCCATATTTAGGTAAACCGAGTCCACTTCCGGCCTCTTGACATTGCATACTAAATTTTTGGACTTAACACACACACACACACACACACACACACACACACACACACACACACACA
Organism: Euprymna scolopes; assembly: GCF_053919585.1. Lineage (NCBI taxonomy): Eukaryota > Metazoa > Mollusca > Cephalopoda > Sepiida > Sepiolidae > Euprymna > Euprymna scolopes. The sequence goes on from NC_136522.1 coordinate 60,743,172, forward strand.
CACATATATACGAGCAGCAGGGCCCGGCGTTGCCCGGTTGTAAAATGTGCTTAAATATGATATTTTGATGTATGCAGCTTTCGTATTTATTATTATAGTCAGTTATTTCATATTATATTGTACTCAATATGTAATCATGATTTCAAAAGTAAAAAAAAAAAATTTGAATGTCATCGGTTAGTCGAAACCAAAACCTAACAAAACAGTTTCATGATGGAAACTATGTCTACAAGTTAAGCAAATACTGAAGTCTATTTGTACTCAAATTGTTGGGCTGTGGAAAGGAGTGTGAATTTTATTAATTATAAACTGGTTTCAATGACAATGTTTTCGATAGACAAGATGCAAACAAGGGTAGTCCGACGGTCCATAGTTTATATCATAATTTAGGAATTTTAATTTGTGATTTGAAAAAGTTAAATTTCAAATATAGAAATTTTATTGTATGCAAGACAAAGAATACAGTATAGTAAAATACATTTTCTTAACACATAAGTTTTCGATGTTTATACATCTCCTGGAAATATGTATATATTGGATTGTTACCAACTTCCTTGGATTTATTACAATACGCGTTGAATCTTTTTACCTGCCGAATTACCAAGAGCTTCCATTACAGGATTTGGCATACATTTTCGATTTGAAATTCAATATCCTTTTTTTTATTTTTATTTTTTTCATCAATATCCAATTTCCCTTATTCTATGTAGCTAAAATGATTTAAAAAATTTAAAAACATTTAATTTCATTTTCTATGTTTATTACCTTTAGCAAATTAGGTGCAAACCTTTTATAATATTTGCTAATATTTTTCCTCCGAGGAGATGTATAAACATCGAAAACTCATGAGTTAAGGAAATGTATTTTACTATACTGCATTCTTTGTCTTGCATACAATAAAATTTCTATATTTGAAATTTAACTTTTTCAAAACACAAATTTTTAAATTCCTAAATTATGATTTATTTGCTCTATCTAGTATATTGAGCAATTTTATTTAGCTGGGATAATCTTATATAAAATATTACATCCAATAAGATTTCCCGAAATAGGACTCAAATTTAATTTAATAAAGGGGCTTTTTATAACAATAACGTTTTTATAAATAAATATTAACAAGTAGTTTAACTAGTTTATCATGCTGCCGCAATCATCAGTGTAAGAGTGACCATGTAGTACATTAAAATCCAGTCCCAAAGTCAACCATGACTCCATAGGTATTTTACATCTAGTCTACATTCATACACAGAGCTTGGCCTTCGGGACAAGATCAAAGTGTAATATCTGTTCTTCAGATGCTGCACTTCTATTTCTTGTTCTCTTTCGGTGGAGGAGAAATCCTTCACGACTGAGACAATTTTTATTTTTGTACCTTTTCTCCACGTTAAAAAACGACCCTGGTGTCTAACTCTGTCCCGTGGGGAGGCATAGTAAATAGGTACATTCATACACAGAGCTGTCTTTGGCCTTTTGGTCAAGAAAAAATATTTTAAAATTGGGCTTAAGTAGGCACCCCCCCTCCCACCACACACACATAAATACAAATTTAAAAAGGTAACTATGATAAAAGAGGCTGGCCGAGAGAAAAATCATTTAAAATTTACAACAGAGACGAGATAGATCAACCAACCTCACCATCCCCACTTCTTTTTGAGTTGGCCTCATGCCTAAGTTTTTTGTTCATTTTCCCAATTGCATTTTTTTCCTGTGAATAAAAAATTTAATATCTCAAAGTGTAGTATCAGTTCTTCGAGTGCTGCACTTCCATTTCTTGTTCTCTTTCGGTGGAGGATCAATCCTTCACGACTGAGACAATTTTTTATTTTTGTACCCTTTCTCCCCGTTAAAAAACGACCCTGATATCTAACTCTGTCCCGTGGGGAGGCATAGTAAATAGGTACATTCATACACAGAGCTCACAAACATTGTCCCTCAAGATTACTTGGTCTGCATGAAGTCCACCTCATCAGTTGAAGCTATTCAATAACTTGTAAATAATCTTCAATGTAATATATATATCTATAAAAGTGAAAGTGTCTGTCTGCCTGTGTATATTTGCCTACCAAATAACTCGAAATAGGGTATTGAGATTCGGGAAAATCTTTGTAATCCGTTTTCGGCTAGAAATTTGGCTGTTAAGGGGTCAAAGTTCAACGATTTGACTTTGAGAACTCTACCAAACTCCTCCGCCAATTTTGGATATAAACAATTGAAATTTTAGATATATGTTCCTTGGACATGGATTTAACCTAATAACTTGATTTGAGCCTAAAACAAATGTTTAGGGGTCATAATAGGGGTCAACGTTAAAAAAAATTGACCTCTGCAGTCTCTACCAAATTACTCAGACAATTTCTGGTTTAAACATTTAAAATTTTACATAAAGGGTATTCAGAGATAGGGCAAGCTTTTTAATCGGTTTGGGTCAAAAGTTTAAGCTACCAATATATAAATGTATGTATGTATGTTTGCATGTCTGCCTAAAACTTTCAACAGAGGCGACAGATTTTCACAAGATCAGTATCGTTTTGAAGCTTGACCCTTCAGACGACAAATACCGAAAAATTGGCTGAAAACATTAATTTCTTTACCCTCAACTGGACACTTTTCTACAGGGAGGGGGTCACGTTTTTCACCGATATTTTCGAAAGTCAACCCCTCTTTTCAATTGTCCAGCCTTAATTTAAACCTACGTCACTTCCAGTTTGGTGGTGGTCATAACAGCAAAGACGTCACGTCCCCCCCCATTCTTTTCTTCCTTCGTGGTACAGGTGCCTGTCTTCTTACTACCACTTTTTTTTTTTTGCTCAACACACACCTCCAAACACCCAGGCAATGCCGGGCACCCATGCTAGTATATATATATATATATATATATATACTAGCATTTCAGCCCGGTGTTGCCCGGGTATTTGGATGTGTATGTTGAGCAAAAAAAAAACATAAGTGGTAGTAGCAAGGCAGGCTCGAACCCGTATCGCGAAGGAGGAAAAGAACTTAACAGCCAAATTTCTGGCCGAAAACCGATCACAAAGATTTTCCCAAATCTCAGTACCCTGTACATCAAATTTCGAGTCTGTAGATTTAAAATTGAGAGAGTTATTGCGTAGGGAAATGTACACACAGATACACAGACACGTTCACTTATATATATGACATGAAAAGAACAAACCAAAATTATGTTTATCAACGTTTTGTCTTTATTTCAAGACGTCTTCAAGATGATTGATTAATTTTCATTAAGTATGGCAGACTTAAGCTTGAAATACTATTTTCATTGGGTGTGACCCACTTAAGTTTGAAATATCATTTTCATTTGCTGAAGCTCGTTTAAGCTTGAAATCCCATTTTCATTGGCTGTGGTCCATTTAAGCTCGAAATATTTCATTTGCTATGGCCTGCTTAAGCTTCAAATACCATTTTCATAGGGTTGGCCTTACTTAAGCTTAAAATACCATTTTCATTGGGTGTGGTCCACTTTAGCTTGAAATGTTATTACATTATTACTTAGGCTTAAAATACCATTTTCATTACGTGTGGTTCACTTAAACTTTAAATACCATTTTCTTGAGTGTGATTTACTTGAGCTAGAAATACTATTTTCATGAGGTGTGGTCTACTTAAGATTGAAATTTTATTTTCGATTGTCCCCCCCCATTTTAGCTTGAAATACTATTTTCATTGAGTGTCATCCACTTGAGCTTGAAATGCTATTTTCATGGGGTGTGATCAACCTTAAGCTTGACATACAATTTTCGTTGAGCATGGCCTACTTAAACTTGAAATATTTTCATTTGTTTTTTTTAGGGGGGGGTCACTTAGGCTTGAAATGCTATTTTCATTAGGTGTGGTCCACTTAAGCTCAAAATATCATTTTCATTTGAGTGTGGTCCACTTAAGCTGAAAATACTATTTTTGTTGGGTGTGAATCGCTTAAGTTTGAAATACTATTTTCATTAGGTATGTCATGCTTAATTTAAAAAAAGCATTTTGGTTGGGTTTCTCACATTCTATTTGTAAATAGCTGTTTTTGTTGTCGTGTCTCACTTAAGTTTGAAATAGCATTTTCGTTCGATCTGGTGTTACTTAAGTTTAAAATAGCATATTCATCACTTTAGGGACAAATTGAATTGTATGCATATTAAGAATTCATTCTGTAATGCCACCCCTCCATCGTCTCTCCTTGTTCCCTAACCCTAACCCCCATTTTTATTCATGGTTGTATAAAATTCAATTGAAATCCTCAATAATGCCTGCACAGTTTTCTAAACAAACCTGTCACTATCGATTTCTACAGATGTGAAAAAATAAAAAAAATAAAAAAAAATACAAGAAAATCCGCGAATAAGCTTTCTTCAGTTAGGATTTTTCGTATTGATGTGTTGAACAAAATCTGAAATCTCAAATGTCTAGAAAGATGATGGGGAAGGGAGGGGGCGGTCTGATCCACTATCAGATTGTCTGCTTCTCATTATTTCGCTTTCCCCCAACAATATTCACTCTTAGAAATGTGCTTTCCTGATTCTGCAGTTGGCTTCTGCATTTTTTTTTAAAAGTTTTTATTTTTATTTTTGTGTGTTTTGTATTTTCATATATATATATATATATATATATATATATATATATATTGCAAAAGCAAACTGAACAATGTATTAAATTTGGTCATGTTTTTCTACGTTTCCTTGTTTTGGGAGGAGGAGGAGGGGGAGGAGAGCAATGAGGATTGCTGATGTATACGAAACTGATTAATTGTAATTTGTTGAATCTAAAAGAATTATAGTGCTAATCTGCCATTTCAGATAGCATCAATCCTCTTTTCTAGAATAGGGATTCTCTTGAGACGGTGGAGCCTCATTCTGTGTGTGTGTGTGTGTGTGTGTGTGTGTGTGTGTGTGTGTGTGTGTGTGTGTGTGTGTGTGTATATATATATATATGCCTCTGTCTTGAGCGCGCTCTCTCTCTTCCTCTCATCTCTCTCTTTGTCTCAAATCTCGAGCTCTCTGTATTGAATCTCCCAGGCTCTCTCTCTCTCTCTCCCCCAATCTCTGCCTCTGTCTTGAGCACTCTCTCTCTCTATCTCTCATACACGAGCAAACAGTTTATAAAACATGTTAAAAAACACTTTGAAATGAGTTAAAAACATATTTAATCTGAAAAGGAAACACTAGATAAGTGGATAGTCCTTAATCCGCGGAGTTTCGAAGAAATACTTTCCTTCTCATCAGAGGGTAGGAATTAGCAAAATGCGGGATCGGATTTTACATGCAAAAATATTTGATGAAACAACAAGTAAGTCAAATATATATATATATATATATATATATATATATATATATATATATATATAGTAATTTATAAAATATATATTATAAATTACTAACTAGCTCTACCTACGTATTGAGCGCTTTTGAAGTAAATACTTAAAGTTTACGCATAAATCTATACTTTCGTATATTAATTTTATGTGAGTGAATCAAGTAGCTATATATATATATAAATAAATAATGGCTCTACTATTATATAAATGGAACAAGAAATTAAAAGGGATGAAAGAGTTAGTTGGGCCGATTTTCTTTTTTTTTTTAATTTCACACAATAGAACTTTATGTGCCTAACGGTGTTCTTAAATACGTTTTGAATCAGAATATATTCGATAAGTATTGATAATCAAACGAATTAAATTAAAGAACAGGAAATTTTGACCAATGTTAACGCTTTATACAGCCGAACATCATAAATGCATTTGATAAGTTTTATTACCACACAAGCAGAAAGGCTGAGCATATAAGCTCAACAGTAGGTTGTTTGATATGACAAGAGTGCGTTTGAAATATATTTTTCTATTTAGAGCACAATTGTAACATGATAGTTGACTTTTGTATTTTAAACTTTAATTCAAGCTATTATATATAAAAATAATTTTATAAAATCAATAATAGATTCTCTACAGTGCAATATATACTATAATGTATTGTGGACTAAGTCACTGTGGCGAGGCATGTGAAACATCCTCCCGGTACATCGTGAAGGGTCCTAACTAGAGCAAGCAATCAATCAATTTGATTGAAAAATGGACGATTTAACCATTTTTTTTATTTATTTATTTTTTTTTTTTTACATGGGGGGGTCACCTCTTATCAAGGCCCGGAAGCCACTCGGGGATAAGGGTTATTGCGTGTACAATAATCAATGGGATAATGTCGTAGTTAGCATTGAAGATTTGATAAAGTGTCTTACTTAAGGGGGGCGATTAATCAGGAATTTGCTTATGTTGGACTTGAAGATATCCAAGTCGTAGTCAGGTGGGAAACAGGCAGATGGAAGAGAATTCCACAGGCGTGCACTTCTCAAAAAGAATCTTTGTTTATGGAATCTACGTTTTGATTTAGGCACAGATAAAGGGTGGGGAAAACTACTGACAGTGGTTTAGCTAGACGGGTGTTTATTGTGAAAGATTGGTGGGGGGGGACCAGAGATTGGAGCTCAGGCGAGCACTTGCCATGGAATTAACGATAAAACAAAGAAAGGCTCGCAACATCTCTTCTATGGGAGAGAGGTTGCAGGGAAGAGAAAAGGACATCCCCCCACTAAGCCATGAAGTCTATTTTGTACTTTGTCAAGGCAGGATAGGCTGTTTTTAGAAGCTCCAGCCCAGATATGGCAGCAGTACTTCATCTTTGGGCATACTTAGCCTTCATACAGATAGAGAATTGCATCAGTAGTGAGATATCTTCTGGAGCGGTAGAATGATCCCACCATTTTCCAGCGGCCCAGGCAACAAACTTGATGTACGTGTTCCATTTCCGATCAGGAGTAAAGGTCAAAACCAGGAGCTTGTCAAAACATGAAGCCTCCCCAAGACGAGAGCCATCCATTTTAATTGATGCTAGATGAGGAACAGAGCGTTGATGATGTAAAGATAGGACCTTGGTTTTAGATGCATTAAAAGTAACCAGCCACCTCTCCCTCCATCATACCGCATGTTCAAGAACAGAGGAGAGGGAATCAGAGAGAACTTTGTCATTTACGGCCTGTGATGTGTTGCCATAGATGGTCATGTCATCAGCATAGATGTCAACGAATGATTTAAGTATGTGTTTTAGGAGATCATTGATATAGATCAGGAAGAGAGTTGGGCCCAGGGTGGACCCCTGGGGTACTCCAGCATTAATACTGTGGGCTTCTGATTGCTGCCCATCAACCACTACTCTTATAAGCCTATCAGAGAGAAATGATTTAATTATTGAGAAAACATTTCCAGTTATGCCGTAGCTGGAAATCTTGTGAAGTAGGTCCTTATGCCATACCTTTGAAGGCCTTTGATATGTCAAGAGCAATTGCCCTAGAAAGGAAGCCTTCGTCGAGAGATTCACTATTCCTATGGGATATAACTGTTAGCACATCAGTTGTAGATCTAGCAGAACGGAAACCATATTGCATGTCACTAAGGAGGTTATTTCTGCTGAGGTGGTTGACTACTTCTTTATTTAATATAGATTCCATTAACTTACTCATGACACACAAGAGACTTATTGGTCTGTACTGAGAGGACCAAGAACAATAAAAATATGGGAGTGTGAAATATTTATCAAACATTCAATCCTGAGCAATATCGGGTCTCCTTACTAGTTTATGTATATTCATATGTATATATAAATATATATTTTATATATTTACTAGCGTGGGGTACCCGGCGTTACCCGGGTATTTGTAGGTGTGTGTGTTGGGGGGGGGGTAAATCAGAACAAAAAGGAAACTTAACGAAACCGATTTGAAAAAAAAAAATGGGGGAGGGTTGGTAGCATGTGGGCTCGAACCCGAAGCCTTGAGGCCTATAGACTGAGCCTGAACACCTGCGCTACGGCGACAATGTTAATGTAAGAGTCATTAAAGTGAGTCAAGTCAAGGAGGTTTAAATGACAGGTGGATGCTTAATGAGGTCATCGCAGGAGCGTTACGATAAAAGGGCAGTTTTTTGGCGTTTATTTACTTTGTTTCACTGCGGGATCATTTTTTCATTTACTGCGGGGCAGTTTGAGCTTCCCCAAGATGATGGGAGGAGGGAAACCAGCTCCCCATTGAAAGGGGATTGTCCAAATTGAATAGCAATTGTCTCATATAAGGAAAAAAAAACGCATTGATCAAAGCTGATTTTTTTTTTTGGACGTTCCGGCGATCGTGCTGGGAACGATGCAAACAACCTTCGTATTAGTTTCGCTTTTATTATACGAAAAAGGCGAATCTACACGTGCCGATCGAAAAATGTTGAATATTTAGTTTTTCAAAGTCGGGCAAATTAAATACACACGCGACACCCGTTCGTAACTCGAAGATATTATGATTTCAACGTGATATAAAAAGTTTTAAAAATGAGCGACGGCCTCGAGAAGCCGCCGAAAAAAATCCTTTTGCAGACATACACAAAAAGCGAACATACATACATACACACATTTTTGCTTTTATATATATAGATGATAAAATAAATAATTGTCTATTTCTTTTAACATGCTATCTTGAAGAAAACCATGTGGGTAATATATATATATATATATATATATATAGTAAGTTATAAAATATATATGGCAATTTTATAACTTTCTACCTACGTATTGAGCACTGTTGAAGTAAATACTTAAAGTTTACGCATAAATTTATACTTTCGTATATTAATTTATGTGATCAAATTAAGTAGTCATGTGTATATATATATATATATATATATATATATATATATATATATATATATAGTGTGTATTGTTATTGTATATGTAGATTTAATTGATCGTTTTAACCATGACACACAGAGCTGGAAATGCGACACTTGTAAACAAGTGCTTCTGTCAAACTCCTATTCAAGTCAACTTTGTATCTATTAGTCCGGGTCAAACAATCTGTTTAATGTGCAACAAAGTTTGCAAGTCTACTGCTGGTTTGAGAAGCCCTGCAATTGTTCATAGGAATACGCTTCAACCTCCAGAGGAAGTCAACTCCGTGGAAATTGCTCAATTTGTATGTCACGTCTGCTTCAAGATGTGCAAATCTGTAGCGGGACTGCAGAGTCATCTAAGATGACATGGACTACGAGATGGGGAGAACTCCATCTGATGGCGATCATCTGGAAAGATGCAACAATCATATAAACATGTGCCTGGACGTAGAAATTTCCAGGTTGGTATCTGGAGGCGCGTTTAATCCAGTAGGAAAGATACATTGTCAATCTTGGTTAAGGAAAAGGAACACTAATGTAAACATCTGGGGTCTACTGTCTATTGGCAGCCATTGGATCAACTGAGATTTGCAGTTATACTATAAAATGTGGTTGGTTCTGCACAAAGCCTTCACCACTATAAAGAAATAATCTGTGTGCATTTCCGAAAAAACAATTATGATGGACCACATTTTGAAATTGACGGGAGTATCCATCATACATGTGTGTGTGTGTGTGTGTGTGTGTATATATATATATATATATATTAAGTAAAGTGATTTTCAATTTAAAAATTTTAAAATTTAAAAATCAAATTTTAATTAAATTAAAAATCAGTTTCATAAGAAGGAACAACAACAAAGTCAATTATCTGTACGATCGTTTCGGAAATCCGTGCTTTTTATTTGTGGTATACATGAAGTTATGTAGAATAATTATATATAGTTTTTTTGGTAAGCACGGTCTCCTCATCAGCAAATTTAGGAGGATTTTTATTGAATTTAAAAGACACCATAAATTCAATAAAAATCCTCCTAAATTTGCTGATGAGGAGACCGTGCTTACTAAAAAAACTATATATAATTATTCTACATAACTTCATGTATACCACAAATAAAAAGCATGGATTTCCGAAACGATCGTACAGATAATTGACTTTGTTGTTGTTCCTTCTTATGAAACTGATTTTTAATTTAATTAAAATTTGATTTTTAAATTTTAAAATTTTTTAAAATTTTTAAATTGAAAATCAATTTACTTAATATTGAATTAGCTCTAGGACATTTAACTATCGAGCTTATTATATATCTAAATTACAACAAGCATTTCCTGTATTTTAATTAAACTAGTAATTTCACTGTTACATTAAAATACACTTAGCTCTTTAGACTATTATTCTAATCTCCTTTAAATTATATATATATATATATATATTTTAAATTTTCATGGTAAACAACTTATGATCCCTTGAAAAATATATATATATATATATATATATGTGTGTGTGTGTGTCTGTAAATATGTGTGCTTTTATGTGTGTGTGTGTGTGTGTCTGTAAATATGTGCTTTTATGTGTGTGTGTGTGTGTGTGTGTGTGTGTGTGTTTGTAAATATGTGTGCTTTTATGTGTGTGTGTGTCTGTAAATATGTGTGTTTTTATGTGTGTGCATGTGTATATATGTCTTTGTAAATATGTGTGCTTTTATGTGTGTGCATGTGTATATATGTATGTGCTTTTATGTGTGTGTATGTGTATATATGTCTTTGTAAATATGTGTGTGCTTTTATGTGTGTGTATGTGTGTATATGTATCTGTCTGTAAATATATGCGTGTGCTTTTTTATATACCTATGTACCTATATGTGTATTTATGTACAGAGTGGAACAATAAATTTGTTGCCCTAAAGAAAACAACAGCTTTATTTTAAAACTTTTATTGAAAAAAAATCAATTTAGGTAACTTGATTATGTAGTAGAGCTGACATCTATTCAATGTAGCCGCCTTCAGCCTCAATCATCACCTTGATATGGGTCCAGAACTGGGAGCATGATTTTTCAACAAGCGCTGGCTGGAGCTTGGCGAATACTTGTCGGAAAGCGGCGATCAGGCTGTCATTAGTGTAATGGGAGTTTATGTTGGTGATGTTCTTGACATACGAGTAAACGAAGTAGTCTCGTCAGTGCAGATTGGGGGAGGAGGAGAGCCAATGAGAGAAGGGTATAAAGTTGTAGCACTCTAGATCAAGCCTGGATCTCTTTGGACTTGTGGGCTGGCGCAAAGTCTTGTCCTACACCCAGGTTCTACCCGCGCTTACCTGATTGCAACAGGGGATCACCACACTCTTCAGTACATCCAGGTACACTTTGGTGTTGACTTTGAAGATGTGAGGTGGCATGATGTGGTCCTCACTTGAAAACACACCAAAGACCATAACCGTAACTTTGAGTTGTGCCCTCAAGAGTTCAACTATCTGGATTTGCATTTTGAGGGTGCTGGCAATAGTCCTGTTATCATAACTTGGATCGGTAGAGAGCATGAGTTGTACAGCGGCGCATCTCCGGTCTCGCTCGTTGAACATTGTGTCACTTTCAGACATAATAGAAGGCTTTTATCGCTCTTGGGATGTGTATAGAACTGGCCAACTAGTCGATGGTCTGCAACAAAAAGAAAACCGGTTTTCATGAAACGGAAATGGAATCATGTCGTCTTTTCAAGGGTGGCAATTTTATCGTTCCACCCTGTATGTATATTTGTGTATAATATATTGTAGTGTTGGGACGATCAATCGGAAGATTTGGAGGTATCAGAATCGGAAAAATTGATTCCTATTTTCCAGTGCCAAAACGATTGCTTTAATTGTCTTTTTTTTTTTTTATTTGATTTTGTTTAAACCAAAATCTTCCGTTGCTGGTAATAATGATAAAATAATAAATATTTATTGATTTTAAAATAGCAGTAAAGCTAAAATCGATAAATCATCCTCCACAAGTGTATTTTGATGTTTAGGAAAATATCTGCATATTTAACATGTTTTTACAAAAATTGGGGGGAAATAACAATCTTATAGTTAAGTAAGAGATTTATAAAGAATTGGAATTGGTAATTGTATCGGAATCTAGAATTTAGCATGGAATCAGTAATTGTATCAGAATCGGGGAAAAATATTTGAATCGTCCCATCACTAATATATTGATATACACAGGAATGCAAAAATTTGATATTGTATTTAGCGTTTTTTTTTTTTTTTTTTTTTTTTTTTTTTTTGTTAATCTTGCAATCAATCAATACGAGTTTTTGAAGGGAGGATAATTTTGCTGATTTTTCTTGGACGATGATCATTTGGTTTATAACCTCCCTCTTCCTCTTACGCATCTCACCCATTGAACCCCTCACTCTCCTTTCTTTCTTTTGATTTGCAACAGTGTGAAAAAGTCTACATAGGAATTGGTGTGTGTGTGGGGGGGGGCGAATATACCAATGAGGGGATAAACTGCATATGATTTTTCAGCGATTGAGTTGGTGGGACGGTGTTGAACTCGTGAATACCAGTGCAACTTTTACTGCATTAATATATATATATATATATATATATATATATATATATATATATACTAGCAAAAGTACCCGTCGTTGACTGGGTTCAAAAACAACCTACAGAAAATGGACTCTGATTTATGAAAGTATGATGGGTTATGAAAAGGAAGGGTTGTAAATTTGGGTTGAATTTGGGGGTATCAAAACCAAAGCAAAATATGATGAAAGTAAAAATAAAATAGATAAACCCCATAATTTATTATACCATACCTGTTCACACTGAAACACTTATCACAATATTCTGTGGATCTATATTAAAAAACCTTGTTAAACTTTGTGACATATTTCCATTCTATGGAGTTCAGGTGCGAACGAACACCCCATAATTTTATTATACCATATTTCTTCAAACTGAAACATAATTATCAAAGTATACTTATGCAGATAGATATGAAAAGTCTTTATTAAAGTTTGTGCCTATAATCCATTCTATGGAGGCCATGCGCGAACGCAGACCCCACAATTTTATTATACTATCTCTATTTAAGTTAAAACATACTTATCAAAGTATTCTTATGTACATCTATATCAAAAACACTTGTAAACGTTTTTAAGTTTTAAATTTTTTATTTCCATACTTTGTGGACCAGGCGCGCACGCAGACCCCATAATTAACCACCGTTCTGCCAGATCAAACATACCCATTCCTGTGTCTTGATACATCTTCTATCATATGTAATCAGTTTTTTAAAATAGTTAACCATATAGGAGCCTATTCGTGACCAGACACGCACACACACACACACACAGACATTCAGCTTTAATTAAATATTGGAATTTTATTCCACAACGGTAAATGTTAATTTATTTTGTATCAATCACTGGGAAAATGATGCTGATATATATGTATTTTTAGAATAAACATTATCGTATATACTAGCAGGAAGATCCGACGTTGTCCAGGATTGAATAAAGATAAAAAAATTCCCATCCTCCCATACTTCTATTATCATCGAAATCAGCAAAATCGACCATTTTTTAATTAAATCGAGTGATTGTCTGCTCTAGCTGGGGACCCACCGTGGTGTACCAAGAGTAAGCTTAACATGCCTCCACACAGTAACTTAATCCACAATACATTGTAGTTGATATTGCACTGTGGAGAATCTACTGTTGATTTCATAAAATTATCTGTAAATAATGGCTTCATTTAAAGTTTAAAATACAAAAGTCAAGTATCATAGTTCAATTGTGCTCTAAAAGAAATATATATATATATATTGAATAAACTATCGTACATATACTAGCAGGGAGACCCAACGTTATCCAGGGTTGAATGAGGATCAACAAATTTTCCATCCTCCTGTACTTGTCATCGAAATCGATGAAATCACCCATTTTTTTTTTTTTTTTTTTAACTAAGTTGATGGATGCTCTAATTGGGGATCCACTGCGGTTTACTCTGAGTAAGCTGTAAATGCCTACCTGCAGTGACTTCACGTGCAGATTTCGTATTTATTATACTATATTGGACCCAATACATAGTAATAATTTAAAAAGTTAAAAAAAAAAAAAAAAAAAGTCTAGCGCCACCACCAAGAATCGAAACCAAAACGTTTAGCTTATGATTTACTTTTTCCTTTGACGTTAATGACTATACTTTGAAGACATGTTTACTACAAAGCTAAAAATTAAAATATGAACCAATAGCTATCACGTTACACATGCATATTTGTAATGCCATCGTTTGACGTTCACCTGGCAAATTTTATTTCTTTAATTTTCACACTTTTGCCCCAATTTTCCCTGGTTAAAACTCAAATATAAAGTTTTGCATGGATCTGAATACCCTATATATGAAGTTTCATGTTTATAGACTAAAATTTGACAGAGGAGTTTGGTAGGCAAAATTTTTTAAACAAATATATATAAAAGGGCTCCTTCAGTCTTTGACAGACTATGGATACCCACGAAGGGGTGCCTGCACGTGAAAATTTTGTTACAGGGGTGCGCAATCTCGAACCACACCTCTCGACATTGTTTAATACCAGTGACCAGTGAAATGAATGTACAGGACGACTGAAAACAAATGCCGAGATAAGCGGAGAGCACATACAGCGCCTAGAATTCCCAAATAGTCACCCATCTGGTACTAACCAGGCTCAACGTTGCTTAACTTCGAGGATCTGATGAGAACTGGTGTGTCAACGTGATTATGCATACATAAATATATGTAGAAAGAGTTTTTTGTGTTTACTATAAGTTTTTTACGCAAATATTATGCAAGTATAAATCATGTAGAATATCTGCATGAATATAATTACACATAATAGTTAACTAAATATGATCATCCTATAAGAAAACCAAAAAACTAATAGGGAATTAATTAAAATGAATGTTTAAAAGAATGTGCAAATTATCTAGATTTTTTTGCAGATAAATGCAATTCAATGACCCATATATAACAGTCGTATTTTCTTTTTAAATAAATAGAAAAAAGGCGAACCTTTTTTCTTCTTGGCCTTCAGGCCAAGATCTTTTTTCTGTTATCAAAGTGTAGTATCTGTTCCGGCAGATACTGCAATCAAAGTAATATGTAGAAGCAACCCCACATATCAGACTATTGCTCTTGAGCAATCAGTTTTGATCAATGTAGGGGAAACCCTTCATACCAATTGTCACTATCCAGTTCCCTCTCGGAGGGGAACTGGTCCCCCTCCCCTCACTCTCCACATTAAAAAAGTTCCTTGTGCCTAATTTTCTCAGTGGGGAAGCAAATAAATAACTAAATAGAAAAAAGGGTTTTTAATATATCATTACACTAAAAAAAAACAAATTCATGGAAGTATAGATATATGATATCTGGACAACTTAAAATATCATATTTAAGCGTATTTTAAGACCGGGCAAAGCCAGGCCCCTCGCTAGTGGGTTCATATCTAGTTTTTTTTTTTTTTTTATATAAGAATAAACGTGTCACACCCAAAATACTTAAAAAGCAATCACAAACTGACTGCCATGACGAGAATTGTGACTGAAGACAACACTAGGTTTCGTTTCTCAGCATTAGATGACCCCCCCCCAAAAAAAAAGGTTGATATGCCGTAAAACAAACACACCAAACCTTACAAGTTGGCTATGCATCACTCTTTAGAGAGGCATGTCTTTTTTTTTTTTTTTAAGATATGTTGTTAATTTACTGTGACATTTTCTTTTTTGTGTGTGCATTAAAACATTATTAAGGCCACCACGACAGATGAATAACCCTTTTAAGTCTAAGAAAGCAATCACCTAGAGATGATGCATCAATAAAAAAAAATCCTGGTCCCTATCACCTCACTAGGTTGGTGTTAGAACAGGCATCTAGCCTATAAATATCCTAGAAAGGGCATATAAAACTATCAGCTTAACTAAGGAAATAGAACACATTTTAGGTTATGTAGCTTAAAACTTGGTTAAAGATGGGCTATATTAGAAGTTCATTTTTTTAAAGCGGTTCAACACATGCCGGGCCTGGATATGACCTTAAACTATATCTGATGGTGAGGCCCCAGCTTGCGGGCTTTGAGGAGTGGAGAGCCATGCTTTAATTGCCATTGCTCCCAGGTTCACTCTGACCCGGACTGATAGTAACCGTTAGGGTCCCAACTTACTTAAAAAAAAAAACAAAAAACAAATATACTCTATTAAAAAAATTTTCATCAAAATCTTTGGATTCTGCATTAAATAATCTGAAAAGGGTTGATATGCCGTAAAACAAAAACAACCAACCAACCAACACACGCCAGCATGTAAAACGGACGTTAAACTGAATATTATTATGATGATGATGATCTTTATTGGATGGCCATTTTTATTGGAATGTCTGTGCCATAAAAATACATTATTAAATTCTGATAGATTTGATAAAATGAGAACCTCCAAATTGTTTTTTTTTTGGGGGGGGGGGGGGGCACTATAGAGGAATTAGTTTACCATAAAAACCTAATTTTTTGCGATTAATTCAATTTTACATTGTTTTTTTTTTTAAGTCAACTTCATCAGAAATATGGTTTCATAAAATGTCTCGTCTTATCTCCATGAACAACTTGGTTTCTGTTTGAAAAAGCACTTTCATATGACTATGTTAAAAGAATTGATGAGAGCGCTTAGGTTTGTACATGTACAACTGTTTAGTGAACAGGAGAAAGTCGAAGAAAACCTGGTAGGAAGGAATGAGGATGGATTTGAGAGGAGGAGGGATGGAGCACCTGGCTAGAGATATGCAAGTTTGGAATTTGTTTTTAAAAGCTGTCCAACACATGCCAACATGTAACACATCGCTCAATATGTCCTGGGCCTGGATGTTGGTTTGATGGAATGGATGATGGATGACACATGCAGAATTGTGAAGCAAAGGTTGCTCAATCTTTAACCTCTCCTGAGTCAGCATTGTTTGATTCTAGTGGCAAGGAGAAGTCAAAGACAGCTGGAAACAATGCCGAGATAAGTAAAGAGCACATACAGCACCTGCTATTCTCAAATAGTCACCCATTTTACCACTGATCAGGGTCAACATTGCTTAACTTTGGTGATCTAACGGGAACCCATATGTCAGCGTGATTATGCTGTATTTAAATTCCAGGCCTAATTAATAAAACAATAGCATTCGGCAAAATTTGACTTTCGTATTTATTTATTTATTTATTTACTAGGGGGGATGGTACCCGGCGTTGCCCGAGTGTTTGTAGGTGTGAGTCGTTGTTAATGAAAAGCTAAGAAAAAGTGAAGTAAAAAAAAAAAAACAGAAAGGGGGGGGGTAATCAAAACATTGAAAAAAAAAAACAAAAAAAACTAACATAAGGCAAATGAACGATGTTAAATGTAAAAAATCGAAAAAAGAAAACAGAAAAACGAACGTTAAAACCAAAAAAATAAACATCTGAAAAATGGCTTGTTTCGATATTAAAATTAAAAAAATCGGTGGGTACCCGGGTGTTTTTGGGTGTTTTTTTGGTGGTCGGTCGGGGGGTGTTAATGAAAACCTAAGAATAAGCAAAGTAAAAAAAAAGAACAGAAAAACGAACGTTATGTGAAAAATGGCTTAAATAACCCTGCTTCAATATTTAAATTTAAAAAATCGAAAAATAAAAAAAAGAAGACATCTCACACAACGATTCGAACCCAAAACGTTTAGATAATGAACCAACGCTCTAACCAACTGAGCTAACACTACGTACATGAAATTTAGTCAGTTCAACTATTTAAACTAAATCAGGCCATGGCGTCATCTGACGCATGCGTAGAACCGGTCGTCGTCATGAGAGGACGGTTTTTGTTGACACCCCCCCCTGTAGAAAATTGTCGATTTCAGGGTGAAAAAATTAACATTTTAGGCCAATTTTTCGATATTTTTCAGGCAAAGGATGGAGCTTCAATATGATTCCAAGTTTGTGAATTTTTGTTCTGTCGAAAGTTTTTAGCGGACACACAAACACACATACAAACATACACGCATTTTCGCTTTTATATATATACTAGCGGAGGGTACCCGGTGATGCCCGGGTATCTTGAGGTAAATCAAAACTCCGGGCGGAGGGTGTAAAGTAATTAAAAAAAAAATGTTTTGGTAGGTGAGTATGAGAATCGAACCCGTATCCTTGAGTTGGAAATCAATGTGTGAAAAAAAACAAAGCCGTGCTACGTTAACCATTGAGCCACGGCGACAGACAACTTTAAGCAGGTTTGAATTTATTTAAGTATAAAAACAGGTGTGCGCAATAAAAGTTAACTCTGCTGCTTCCATTTGACCTAATTAAGAAGGTCAAATAGAAGTCACGCTGGACGTTTTTCCCGGCGCAATGCCGAGAACGTCCGTTTGAGTTTAGTTTTAGTTTATTTATACTAAAAAGCCCAATCAACATGCGAGTAGCCAAAATAGCAATAATTTTGTAAAAGTCGACGTAAATAAATCTATAAGCTACATGCGTTCCCAAATCCTACATATTATTATCTAGGACCTATATACACAGTTTTAAGCGATAGTAACGACCCCGGGAGCGTGTGCGAGAAAAGCCTTTTGAAGACATACACGAAATGGTCACACACATTTTGGCTTTTATATATATAGAAGATATTTTTTTTTTTTTTAAATTGCCCCAGAGACGAGGCATGAAGCAGCTTAAAAAGAAAATACTACTTCAAGGTAAAAAAACTTGCCATCTATAAATGTTAGATGGAATAGTTTCTGACCCAGAAAACAGCAATTCTCCTCTCTGGAATGTGAGGACTAAAGGACAAAATATTCTTTTTACAAAATGATATACCTATTCCATTGCTTCTCTAAAAATTTGATTTCTTTCGTTTCTTTTTTTTTTTTTATTGTTCTTTTATAGAACGATTTGCCTGAATTTTTGAGATGAGGATTCGTTATTCATATTATTTGGATTCTTCAGACTACTGTTCTCATCTTGAGTGTTTTTCACACAATGTTTCGGTCACTTTAACCTCTGACCTTCTTCAGGTGTATTTTGTTCACAGTGACCAGTGGTGTAGTTGATAAAGTATTTCATAAAATTCGCTTGTCATTTCTAGAATCCTAATTAACCACTCCTGGTGGTCCTAGTTGTTAGGAATAAGGACTATTCCATTATATATATTTTTTTTTTTTTTTTTTTTTTTTTTTTTTTACAAAGGCGTCACCACACCATCAAGGCCCAGAGGCCACTCAAGGATAAGGGTTAAAGAGTGTACAGTAGAAATTGGTCAATACAGCAATCATCAGTAATGAAAATTTGGTAAATTTGATAACTTATATGGAACGGCTCATCAAAAACTTATTTACTTTAGACTTGAACACAACCATATTGTAGTCAGCCGGAAAGCAGGAAAACGGAAGACAATTCCACAGGCGTGCAGTTCTAAGAAAGAAGCTTTGTTCATGGAATCCACGCCTAGGTTTAGGCACAGATAAAGAGTGGGGGAAATTATTGATAGTGTTTACAGCTAGACGAGTGTTTCTTGTGAAAGTTTAAAATAAAAAAGAAAAACTTAGGCAACATTGATCCCTGGCGTAGTGGATAAAGTACTTGGTAATTCAATTGTATGTTACACTCTTCTGGAGGGTGAAGAAGGTTCAATCCTCAGTGCAGGCGATACTTAAAATACAATTATGAATTACTTAGGGCTTCTACTCAGTATGGCTAGATAGAACGAGAGCATGTTACCCCCACCCCCACCCCCTAAAGGGCTTCATTTGAAATTCTGTGCAGATTCCGGTGTTCGGCAAGATGCACCTGAAGGTCGAACGTTACATTTACTAAAACGTTGTGTAAATAACCCTAGAGATGAGAACAGTAGTCCAAAGAATCCAAATAATATCAATAACCAATCCTCATCTCAAAAATTTGGTAAATCGTTCTACAAGAGGAATCAAATTTTCAGCGGAGCATTGGAATCCGTGTATTATTCTAGAAGAATGTTGTGGAATCTTTGGTTTACTTTTGGCAGCCGCATAATTTTCGCTTCCTTTATTTTATCCTTTAGTCCTCACATTCCATGAACAATGTTTCTGACAAAGAAGGAAGTATTGCTGTTTTCTGAGTCAGAATCTTTTCCATCTAACACTTATCGATGGCAAGTTTTTGACCTTGAAGTAGATTTTTTTAGCTCCTTACATCAAGTGGCTTAATGCCATGTCTGGAGCAATATAAAAAAAAATCCAAAAAACAAACGCACAAAAAAAAAAAAAAAATTAACTCGAATTTTGTCAAAAAGTTATCGTTTTATTAATTAGGCCCGGGGTTTAAATACGGCACAATTACGCTGACACACGGGTTCCTCTTAGATCACCTAAGAAACCTATAAAACGAATTTTAAAATTTAGAAAAAAAAAAAAAAATTAGAATCGCTGCATCATTCTAAAAGAAAATATTGTTGAACTAATGATGCTTTTTGTAGAAGCGTCTCTGTCTGTTGTTTGGTCTGTCAGACTGAACTCCCAAATCGCATTTTCATCGCTAATGTTTATTTTATTTATTTTTTAGTATATTCTTAACCGCTGACGTTGGCTTAGTGACAACGGCAGCACTTCCTCCTCCACCTCCTCCTATTGCAGTGATTATCTTTTGATGTCGTTGTGGAATGGAGAGATATCCAGAACAAATCTTCATTACAAGAACATCATCATTGACTCCTCCTGACCCGGTTTCATACGGCTTCATTTTTTTTTTTTTTTTCTCCTCCTCCTCCTCCTCGTAAAATGCAAGTTCTCCTGCCTTTGATGGTTTTGAATTGAGATTGTATTCATTTGGATTAAAAAGGCTTCCACTTAATAAAATTGTGCAAAGAATGGTGGGTGGGTGGCTGATAATATGAAGGGGTGGGAATTATGTTTATTTTTTGCGGGGAGGGGCGATAATCAAATTCAATCATCAATATGAGAATTTTGATTTCTGACTGTATCTATATAATGCGTGTATGTGTATATATGTATATATTTGTATATGAAGGGCGTATATGTGTATATGAGGGGGCGTTCTAAAAATAATGCTTCCTATCTTTTTATTCCGTCCGAATGGGATTGATTTAATATGAACATGGAAATATGACAGCGGACATAAAAATAAGAGGGGAAAAAGGACAGAGCCAAATAGGAACCACATTAAGTCCTAAAAGATCTTCTTTTTGCTTGCAAAGAGAAAATTATTTAGGACTTAATGTAAATGACTTCAAAACTTTTCAGATGAAAGAGCGAGTGTCCTGATAAGAATATCAACACTGTATTTAGAGGCACAAGCACAGTTATTTATAAGGTGCTCACAGATGGCCGAACTGTGTGTATTATTCAAACATCTGATGGTGAATAATTTTTTAGGAGTTAATGTAGTTATTATTTGATTCTTTCCCTGTTTTTCCCCTTTTCTTTTATGCCTATATTTTTTTTATATATGTATTGTATTTCCACGTTCATAATAATTTTTTTAAATCATATTTTCCCCCAACTTGGATTAAGCTCTGTTGAGTGAAGTTCTGAATCAGTTGGCTAGCCGCTTCATTTTTTTTTTTTTTTTTAATTCATTGCGAGTATGCTTATATAGCCACTCTATATAAATACAGAATGCCGGCAAAGTCTGGCTACATTATGTAGCCAGACTTTGTGGGCACCCTATATATATATTATAAATTCCAAAGATGAGGAATAAAAGTTACATCGAACTTTATTAACTCATCAGGTCAATAAAGACGAAAATGAGAGGAAAAAGGAAATAAACCTCTTTAACCTAGGACATTTCAAAGCTAAGTGCTTCTCACCAGAAAAAGAGAAAAACCGCCATTATAGCACTATACGAGTATACAAAGATAAAACCGGCTTGAAAGCGTTTAGATTAGAAATGAAAGATTAAAAAAAAATGTCTTTTTATTTGATCTATTCTTATGAACCAATCTTATGTATATAAATTTAAAAATTGGTTACTCCCGCATTGGTCATGATGCTATTTTTTAGTTTTTAACTTGGTATTAGTTCCTGGTGCTGATTATGAGACTTTATATCAATAAAATTAATATTACGTCTCAGAAACGATTGTACACAAATTTGTTTATGCTAAATTCTTGGGACGTATGTTAATAATTATCTTATAATTTTGTTTACCTCATATATATATATATATGTGTGTGTGTGTATAAGGTATATATGAGTGACATGATGATGCTGGATCTCAAAAGAAATCACTGCTGAAACATATATGCACATATATAGCCAATTTTTGTATAACTAAAGAAAATTATATATATATATATATATATATATATATATATTAGCAGGCCTCCCGGCATTACTCGGTTTTAAGATAGGTTTAAATATGATAGTATAATTCATGCAGATTGTGTATTTATTATTATAGAGATAATTTTCTATTCTTTATTACATTGAACATAATGTATAGTAGTGAGATCAAAGCTAATATATATATATATATATATATGTATGACTTGAGTGCCATAAGCTATAATCAGAACCAAAACATACAACTCTCCCCCCTTGTTCCTTAGCGTCTGAGCAACGCCCATACTTATTTATAAATAAAAGGTATCTGCAAAAGGCACATACCTTTTTCAGTTTCTTTTGCGCTTGCTGCAATGAAAGATGCTTTTTGTTTGAAAAGGGAAATGCCAAGATGTTAATTATATTTTGATATAATCATTTATTTCTATATTGGGTCCCTTCTTGCAGTTGCGCACAATTTGGACAAGTTTAAATTTTGCTATTTCGCCAAGTCCAAACCCTGTACCCGCATCTGTTCGCTAATGCGTTGGGTACAGAACTCCTCTCTTTGCGTGTATCTCTGTCTTTTTTTTTTTTTTTTTTGTTCTCTGACGTCACCAATAAATCGTCTTTATTTTTTATCTAAATTCCTGCTTATGTTAGTAATGAAAACTGGAATTCCTTTTCACCAAGTTAACATTCCTGGTACATATTTCAACAAAAATATTTTATCTTTAAATATCTAATCCACTTCGATAAGACATTTTCTGATATTCAAAGATTCCTTTTTGTTATCAAAATATTTCTACCAATGGTTGCTACCTGGCATTTTCTCGGGACTAACAACACAGCATAAAGATGCCATATTGTGCAAGTTTACAAATTAAATTTTTACTGTATCGTTTGGTTAGTAAATTGTTAGTCAGAGCAAATTATCATAAAACTAGAACTGTACTTGTCAGAGAGAAAGATGCACAGATCGTTTATCTCGTTATATATACCCTCGCTGTGGCTCGTCAAAGAATTACTACATTCGCATCCGTTTACTTCATTTGTCAGCCAAAAAGAGACAAAAACAAACAAAATAAAAAAGAAAACCTGGTCATCAGTTATATCAACCTCTGCCTTGAGGTCTCTCCCTCCGAATGCCACTCACATTGTTCCATCCAAACACCTCCTTCAACATCTAATACTCTTCAAAGTTCTCAGAAATCAAGGGGCCCACAACCTGGGGCTAACACTTGAACTCTATATGAGATACATAGATATTCGAATGTTCCATTTAAGTTCTTTATTTCTCAAACACTGAGTAAAGAAGTTGAGAACATAATTTTCCTCTCCCCAATTAACCATTTTTATACGTTGTAGTATATCTTTAATTTTGGTCTCTTGGTCTTACTGGATTCCAGGACAAGAATTTATCTAGTCTGGTGGAATATCCAGCTTCATGCTATTACTTTAGGTAACATCACTTGGAGAAGGTGCACCATTCCTCGGAAAAGCTGTGGGGTAGCCATAGTGAGGAGATCTGCGAATACAAAATGTGATTTTGAATATTTGGTCAGGGTTTACTTTTATGGAAAAAGTATCCTCATGCCAGCTTATTCTGACAAACCTCTGTACAGAGAGGCCTTAGACACTCGAGGATAGTGTCTAGTAGGCATTCAAGTTCTCTCTAATACCAATAGGACTATGTAATGTTAAGCAGAAAGCAATGTGATCCCTATGAACAATGTTAGATAGGTACTGTTATTATTAGTCTAAAATGAAACTTGCATCTAAATTATGCATATGTTTGTTTCTAGTGATACCATCCTCTCATACTATACCATTGTGCTATAAACAGAAACATTAATTTCAAACACATCTCCATCATATCAAAGAATCTTTTCTTGATTGTATATGCCTTGCTTACTTGGTTTTCCAGTAATAAAACTTATCAAAGGCACTTATGTCAGGCTGTATAACAGTGTTAATTTTGGTTAAAATCGGACTGTTCTTTGATTGAATTGTTTCGATTATTGAACATTTGTGTGAAATTTCATAAAAATCGGCCAAGCCATTTTGGAGTCCATAGGGAATGAACTCATTTTGATTATGGAGTAATTCATTTTTTTTTTTTTTTTCAACTGTTGAAAAAAATTAAAATATATAACAATACAAAACGCCAAAATGCATTCTGATGGATTTAATTTTGTAATTTTTTTTT
Organism: Euprymna scolopes; assembly: GCF_053919585.1. Lineage (NCBI taxonomy): Eukaryota > Metazoa > Mollusca > Cephalopoda > Sepiida > Sepiolidae > Euprymna > Euprymna scolopes. The sequence goes on from NC_136522.1 coordinate 60,767,368, forward strand.
AATAGGATTAAAATGAAAATTTTTTTTTTTTTATCACTTTGCTCTATTGCAATTAAAAAAAAAAAGATTTATTCAATAAATAAGTGATTAATAGAGATGTTTTTAATGAACGCCTTTTTGTTTTGTAGATATTGTCGTGGCGGGCCAATGAGGCCACAATATATTGATGAAGAAGACCAAATTCATCCTTACAACACTGGAGAGTGCATAAAAGATTTGATTAACCACAGTTCGGGCAGTGGCTCGGGATTACCATTATTGGTAGGTGCATTCTCTTATTTCTTTATTTTACTCCTTGAAGAGCAAGAGTTTATAGTAAGCATGACAGTTCCTTTTTTATTTATTTTTTTTCCACAGAAATTTGCTTTTTTGTGATTCAAAAATATCGGAATTATGCTTTCTTTTATTTATTTATTTTTTTTTTAAATAAAAAATATTGTCTTTTGTCTTTCCTAAGAAATTTGAGCAGAGATAAGTTAGGCAGTCAATTTCTTAAAGCTGTCTAACATATGTAAAACGATCGTTAAACTGATTATGATGATACTGATAATCGCTTAAAATCAAAAAATTAAGTAGAATACTTACAGAAACATCCATTAAATGTCATCAATCATGTGAAAATGTAATGTTCTACGAATATTGTTTAAGTTTCGATTTTTGAGCGATTATCGAGGCTCGACTATGGCTCTGAGACCACCATTTTGTTTTTTTATTCTAACTCGATAGACCTTACACTATTCCCTTTTTTTTAATTGAGGGGGGGGAAAAAAAAAAACACTAAAATAAATTAAAACAAAAAACTTATCCAGATAGGTAAAAGAAAAACTTATCTTGCCTTTAGTAATATTTATTTGTTGTATTTATTTATTTTTTTTTGTGTACCAGTTTTTTTGTTTTGTTGGTTATACTGGAAAATCATCATAGAATCTAAAAAATAGAAGAAATTTTTTTTAAAGCCCCCAAAAGTTAAAATAAAGAAAAAAAAAAAAAAAAATTAAAAGAATTACTTTCGGAATCGGAAAATAGGCAAAATTTTTAAAGTTCTAATTCATACGATTTCTGCTTCCAACTTGCTTGTACCAACTCTAGTATTTATCACCTTATTAACATTTATCTGTTGCTCAGTTTGAGTCCATTCAAAGTAAGGATCACCAAATGGGTCACAATAACTTTGTTTTGCACACCTGCGCATTTTTTTTTTTAATTGTAATAACCCCCAACCAAATTTCTCTTTTCCTGTTTTTTTTCTTTTTTTTTTTTTTTTGTGTTGAACACCTGAATAAACGTTTCAACTCCTCCTCCTCCTACCATCCACCCACTTCCATCCCAACGATCTCCTCACCTCTTTCTATCTTTTTTTTTTTTAACAGTTTCCTTCCTCATCCTGTACCGGGAGTAGAGATGGAAGAGAAGGGTAGTGTCTTGTGATGGTGATATTAACAAGGCTATCAGGGAAATATATATATATATATATATATATATATATATATATAATACACAGACTTACCTGGCATTCCACCTCTCCCCATGAGAGATGAGTTAGAGACAAGGTCGTTTTTTTAATGTGTGAGGAAAATCCCCCTCCCCAAGGCAGTTTGAGTTTGGACAACCATGGAAATTGCCTCGGTCTAGAAGGATTTCTTTAATAAGTGTATTTATTATATCCTATAGCGGGGGTACCCGGCGTTACCCGGATGTGTCGGGATGGTGTAGTAAGAACCCCCCCCCCCGCCCCAAAAAAGTCGTAGTAGTGGGGGGGGGGTCAAAGCAGCAGTAGGCAGCCCAGGTGGAAAGAGGTGTTATAAAAAAAAAAAAGTGGTAGTAGGCAGGTAGGCTTAAACCCGTATCGCGAAGGAGAGAAAGAATGTGAAAAAAAAGTGACGTCTTTGCCATTGTGTCCATCGCCAAACCAGAAAGCTAGTCAAGCGGAAAAAAGGGGATGATTTTCACAAATATCGGTGAAAAAAGTGACCCCCTCCTTGTAAAAAAAAAGTGCCCAGTTGAGAGTAAAGGAATTAATGTTTTTAGCCAATTTTTCGGTATTTGTCATCTGAAGGGTCGCGCTTCAAAACAATACCGATCTTGTGAAAATCCGTCACCTCTATTGAAAGTGTTAGGCAGACATACATACATACATACATACATACATACATTTAAACAGACAGGTGAGATTTATATTATAGACTAGCGGGGGTGCATGGCGTTGCCCGGGTGTTTGAAGGTGTAAAAGAAAGAAAAAATGTGTTAGCAAGCAGATAGGCTCGAACCCGTGATGCAAAGGTGAAAAGTGAAAGAAAGCGTGACATCTTACTGCTATGCTATGAAGTCATAGGAAGTAAAAAGCATTCAAATTTATCGATGTAAATCAAAAAGTTTACTTACTAAGTGAATGAGTTCACACAGGTGCAGAAATGAATCTTTCCGCTGTTTAATATATTTGTTTCCTCACGATGTTGGGGAAAACCAGCTCCCCCCCAAAAAAAGGGGAGCTATCCAAATGAATAGCAATTGTCTGATATGAAGGGTTTCCCAGACATTGATCAAAGCTAATTGCTTTCCAGAAGTCCCAGCACTAAAGAGCTTCAGTGAGTTTCACTTTATTTATGCAAAAAAAAAACAAACAAACCAGAATAGCGTGAATTTTTAAAAGTCGAGCAAAATAAATGTAAAGACGACGTGCGTTCGCAAATCGTACATATTATGATCTAGGGAGTATATAAAAAGTTTTCGAAAATAGTAACTTCCCCCTAAAAAAAAAAAAAGAAGCCTTTCTTGGACATACAAAAACGCGCGCGGCCGTTTTGCCCTTTATATATATAGACTAGCGAGGGGTACCCGGCATTGTTCGGGTGTTTGGAGGTGTGTGTGGAAACTCCAGGGGGGGGGTTAAAAAAATAAGTATGAGGATCGAACCTGAACCCTTGAGGCAAAGTTGTAAATTAAAGTGTGAAAAAAAAAAAACGTGCGACGTTAACCATTGCCTCACCGCGAGATGCTAACGGAAACACGTTTTAATTTATTTAATTACTTGGATTTGGCAGGTGCCCTTTTAATGAATTAATGAGGTCAAGTTTGACTGCGGGATAGTATTCATTTACTGCGGAACGCTTTCTTTTTTTTTATTTTCCCAAGATGTTATAGGAAAAAGATTAACCCACATGCGACGAGTGACAAATGTTGAATATTTATCTTCCCGAAATCGAGCAAATTAAATAGACAGGCTAGCTTCGTTAACTGTGAGATATTACGATTTATATGTGATATAAAAAGTTGTGAAGCGACCGACCGCTTCTCTGAAAAAAGCCTTTTGTAGACATACAGAAAAAGCGAACATACATACATACATACATTTTCGCTTTTATATATATAGATGTGTGATGAAAGGAGGATGAGAGCATTTTCGATGCACATGTAGTGTGAGAGAGGAAAGATTTAGTCTTGAGGTGTGTGCAGTTCTAGCAGTGTCAGAAACCGATCTTAAGAATGCGTGAAAAAATTTTTTTACAGACTCATAACTACTTGAAAAATGTAATTCAAACCCTAATTTTTTTTTTTCAATTAAAGGAGCAAAGACCAAATTTTAAAAAAATAACAGGCTTAATAGCAAATTATGCAATATTTGATATTTTAAAATCGGTTTTCTTTAAAAAAATTTGAAGAAAATCAACAAAATTTTACTTACTTTAGTTATAAAAAATCGATATAAATTCGAAAAAATCACTTACCTATAAAAAATACTATCGAATGTTTAGTTCCATTCTTCATTGTTCAGAATTTATCTATATTTATATTTTAAATTCTATTTATTTTTTAAATAAAAGAATTTTTTAAACGCCTATTTGAAAAAGGCGGACATTACATAAGCAGTTTACATTATTGAAAAACCGGAAGTGTTTTTTTTGTTTGTTTTTTTTTAATTGTTTTGAACTACGGATGGACGGAAAGAAGTAAAAACCACATGTTCGCATTAGTCGTCTAGCCTTGTCCGTGAAGAAATATGTGTTCCCATAGTGAAAAAATAGTCAAATGTTACTAATAAATTTTTGCCTTTAAAAATAAAAAAGGCAGTCGTGGAATTCTTCTTTTTTTTTTTTTTTCCTCAAAGAAATACATAAATCTTTGATTTATTATATTTTCATTCTTCTTTATAGAATGAATTTTTTTTTTTTAAATATCTAAAAAAAAGAAAACATTGGATGAAATAGAAAAAATTGTCATCATCATCCATTACTTACTGGACAATATAAGCAGAACATAGGCTTCCAATTAAATAAAAAAATCAAAGTGGTTTAAAAATAAAAAGGTTTTACACTTTGGACTTTACAGGTAAATTTCCAAAAAAACAATTTGTTTTTGTTTTGTTTTAATTTACAATATATTATTTATTGATCTTTTATCTTCAATTTGTGATATATAAAACTTTGGTACATAAAATAATTATTAAAATTTTAATAGACATTTCAAAATGGGGGAGGTAAAAAAACGTTTGTCTAAAATATTATATTCGGTTTATTGGAAAGAGCATAAAATTTAACCTATAGAAAAATTGATAGGTTTTTAAAGTTTAAAAATTGAAAAAAAAAATGGCTGCATGAAGGCGTGCTGGCACTTTGTAAACACTGTTTTTTAAAAAATAAAAAATATTTCTATTATTTTTAAACAACTTTAATAGTTTATTTTGGAAGTAAATTCCATAAAGAAAATAAACAACCCACTTTTAAATGAGAAATTACGAGTTTTTTTATATTTTATTCGCAGTTTCGTGTTAGGGGTGTCAAAAATTCCCCCAAAATTCTGATACACCTAGTGCAGTTCATAAATTCAAAATTGTGGGTAAAAACGCTCCTATGTATTAACTAGTTTGGTTAGTGGGATTGTTGTGTTTGAGGTTTACTTTCATAAACTAGGGGACTAGAAAATGGACCTTGGGTATATTTTCGGCAGTCTCATGACTAGTTTTCCTTAATTTATCCTTTAGTCCTTATATTCCATAAGCAATGATTCTGACAATGGGAGAAGAATTGCTGTTTTCTGGATCAGAATCTATCCATCTAACACTTACTGTTGCTTGTCTTTTGACATTGGAGTAGTTTTTTTTTTTTTGTTTTTTTTTTTTAGTTTTTTTAGCCCCTTGCATCAGGTGGCTTCATGCCTTGTCTGGACTAAAGCAGGGTTCGCACAGTTTTGAAAAAACCTTCAATTTTGACTTCTGCTTATAAAAGGCTTTATTTCTATCATGACCTAGAAAAATCCTTGGAAAATATCTTGAAAAGGCCTTGATAATTGTATTCTTTATGTCCAGTAAAAATTTTTGTCGAAATATTAAAAATCAAAATAAATCTCCCTCTATTTTTGCTTTCATTTATAATTAAATTTTGGGGGTGATGCGCGGGTTAGTGTAAAATAAACAGTGAAAATGACTTGTAGACAAATTATTGTGGATGATTAGTGTCTGTAGATGAATTGTTGTGGAGGATCAGTGTCTGTAGACAAATTGTTGTGGAGGATTAGTGTCTGTGGACAAATTGTTGTGGAGGATTAGTTTCTGTAGACAAATTGTGGATGGATAGTGTCTGTAGACAAATTGTTGTGAAGGATTAGTGTCTGTAGACCAATTGTTGTGGAGGATTAGTGTCTGTAGACCAATTGTTGTGGATGGATAGTGTCTGTAGACCAATTGTTGTGGATGGATAGTGTCTGTAGACCAATTGTTGTGGATGGATAGTGTCTGTAGACCAATTGTTGTGGATGGATAGTGTCTGTAGACCAATTGTTGTGGAGGATTAGTGTCTGTAGACCAATTGTTGTGGAGGATTAGTGTCTATAGACCAATTGTTGTGGAGGATTAGTGTCTATAGACCAATTGTTGTGGAGGATTAGTGTCTGTAGACCAATTGTGGATGGATAGTGTCTGTAGACCAATTGTGGATGGATAGTGTCTGTAGACCAATTGTGGATGGATAGTGTCTGTAGACCAATTGTGGATGGATAGTGTCTGTAGACCAATTGTGGATGGATAGTGTCTGTAGACCAATTGTGGATGGATAGTGTCTGTAGACCAATTGTGGATGGATAGTGTCTGTAGACAAATTGTTGTGGAGGATTAGTGTCTATAGACAAATTGTTGTGGATGGATAGTGTCTGTAGACCAATTGTTGTGGAAAGATAGTGTCTGTAGACCAATTGTTGTGGAAAGATAGTGTCTGTAGACCAATTGTTGTGGATGGATAGTGTCTGTAGACAAATTGTAGTGGAGGATTAGTGTCTGTAGACCAATTGTTGTGGATGGATAGTGTCTGTAGACCAATTGTTGTGGAAAGATAGTGTCTGTAGACAAATTGTTGTGGATGGATAGTGTCTATAGACAAATTGTTGTGGATGGATAGTGTCTGTAGACCAATTGTTGTGGAAAGATAGTGTCTGTAGACCAATTGTTGTGGATGGATAGTGTCTGTAGACAAATTGTAGTGGAGGATTAGTGTCTGTAGACCAATTGTTGTGGATGGATAGTGTCTGTAGACAAGTTATTGTGGATGTATATTTTGTAGTGCAGCTTGAAAGACCTGGCAAAGTATGACAATAGTGCAAAGAATTACATAAAGAGCATGAAACTTTCATATGACCAAAAGACGCGTAAAGAAGATCAATTGTTGTAAACGAGTAGTGGACGTATTGTATTTCTATTGAAAATGATTGTTGTTGTCCCTCTAAGAGGAAAGAGAATCTCAACGCTTTTGTTTTTCTTTAATGGCATTTACAGACTTCTTAAGTGCAAGATAGCATTCCTCGTGGTATTTGAGAATGCTAACTCATAAAGAATGTTCATTCTTTTTAAGATTGTTACTTTTTAACATCGCTAATATTCTTTGGTAGATGCGAGGTTGGTTGTGATAAAAATGTAACTTTTGTGAGGAAGTGCAAAGTAAAAAAAAAGAATTACTGCAATGCTGCAAAATATTTAAAAACAACAGGGGTCCTGGATATGACCTTAAACTATATCCAATGATGAGGCCCCAGTTTGCAGGCTTTGGGGAGTGTGGAGCCACCCTTTAATTGCCATTGCTCCCAGGTCCACTCTGACCCGGAGTGGTAGTACCGGTTAGGGTCCCAACTATGGGTTAAATAGAAACCGACTTGGAAACAACAAATATATTCTATTAAAAAAATTTTCTTCAAAATCTTTGGATTCGGCATTAAATAACCCGAAAAGGGTTGATATGCCGTAAAACAAAAACAACCAAACCAAACCAAAAACAACAGGAAAGGGGGAATTATTTTATATTCATAGAACTTTTTTGAACAGCATTGTGTATTATATATATATTAGTGATGGGACAATTCCAATATTATTAGCGATTCCGTGCTAAATTCCCAATTCTGATTCTTTATAAATCTCTAATTATTTAACTATAAGATTGTTATTTTCCCTGATTTTCGTAAAAAACACATGTTAAATATGCAGATATTTTCATAAACGTCAAAATTCACTTGTGGATAGTGATCTATTGATTTTAACTTTACCGGTATTTTAAAATCAATAAATGTTTATTATTTTATCATTATTACCAGCAATGGAAGATTTTACTTTAAACAAAGTTAAAAAATAAAAAGAAGATAATTAAAAGAATCGTTTTGGCATCGGAAAATAGGCATCTATTTTTCCGATTCCGATACCCCAAAATTTTCCGCCTTTTCCGATTCTAATTAAACGTCCCGACACTAATATATGATTCAATATGGCGTAATGGAAAAATAAAATGGTATTTGAAGCTTCTCTTCCAATTTTCGGATTTTGATCATGTCAAATCAGTTCAATTCCTTTTGATGGATTGGTTGTTGCTATTTTTTCTGATGAGTTAAGGACATAATAGATTCACTGATTGATATAATAATTAAGTGATTGATTTTATGCTACGAAACACATACTATCAAGAATTGTAAGTGTCAGCTTAAAGGAATAAATTGTAAGATGATCAACATTATGAAATTTGGAATATAGACTTTTGTCTATATATATATATATATCTTGCTGTGATGCTAAGTTGGAGAAAAAAATAAGAAAAAAATGTATGAAATTCTGAGGAAGGCGTATAAGTCTGAAATATTAATTTTAAACAAATATTTGTTTATTTTTCATAATATTGCATTGTAATTTGACTTTCAAATGTATTTCATTCATATTTTTATTTCATAGGGGAGACAATTTATACTGAATTTCATAATCGTTAAAATTAACAAAAATCATATTTAAAAGGCAGTTATCTGTGTGTATGTTTGTATGTCTAGCTTAAAACTAAAAAAAAATAACTTATAAAGTTGGTATTTTCTTGGTCGGTCTGGATGAATAATATCTAAAATAAAGATATTCATTCTTTGGCCCTAAACTGGTGCTGATTTCATCAAGGGTGGTGGTGTCTGGTTTCCAGACAGATTATGTATTAACTAAAGGGCAGTAACTCTTATTTTTAATCAAGAAATTATCCCCTTATGTCCACTTATTACTTGAAGAATCTATAGGAATAAGTTTGTGCATGTGTGTATCCAGGGAGAGAGGAATGGGCGTGGCGAAGAAGAGGAGGGAGGAGGTAGAGAAACGATAGAACTTTGAATAGAAATATGTTAAACTTTTACTCTTGGGAATGCCAGGTAACCCTGCTATTTTTTTTAAGTATATGTTTCTTATGATATAATCCAAATTGTTACAAATTATAAGCTCAATGAGGATCCATTTTGGTCCTCAGAGCAAATATATAATGAATTACGTTTCAATTACTCCCATTAGACCAAAAGCACGATTTTCGTTTACTTATTTAATTTTTTTTTTTTTTTTTTTCAAATTGTTTTCCTTGAATAAATTGGCGATGGACCACTTATTATCACTCTTCATTTGATCGGATAAATATATATATATATATATATATATATATATATATATATATATATATATATATATGCGATACCTCCATACAGTCTCAAGAGACAATGGACACCCCTGTAAGCGTAGTTCCACATATAATTGTGAGACAAGAATTGCACTATCCTCAACCACATCAGCACTGCATGGGTCCAGTGGTAAAGAGAAGCCTTAGACTGACTGGAAGCAATGCATGAGATAGATCGCTTGAAGAGAGCTTGATATGGGGACCTAAAACGGTTCCCTATTATCAGGTTAGAAACCGACGGTACCGATGACTTATCTGAACTTCTGAATATATATATATATATATAAGTTAATTTACCAAGCGGAACAATTTTGCATTAATTTTATGCCCTCTTACAAAGATTAAAATTAAGGTATATTATGATTAGATCTTTTAAAGAAATTTGTAAACTCTTTAATTTTCATTTTATTTTTTTTTATGTTACAAGAAAAAACACATTGTATTTTAAGCTTCCTTGTTTTCCGGAAGTAAAAAAATTTTTTTTTTTTTTTTTTTCTACTTCCTGTTTCTTGTAAATTGGAAAATTTCTTAGTCTTGACATTTTGTAAATGCAAGTTTGTTCAGGTGGTTTTCTATTCTCCCCGTTCCTCCACAGTCTTCGAGTTGCTTGCATAGGTGATAGGTGGGCGGGTGGGTGGTGCCAAACAGGTGCACCTGGACAATACTTTTTTTTTTCTGTAGGAAATAAAGACCCCCCCCCCCTCACTTCCGTAATGAGAATGCAATTTGTTACAATCCTCTTCTTAGGTCAAGAAAGGAGAGGACATTTTTAATTTATTTCTTGGGTCACCTTTCAACTGTGTCCATTCCATTTTTTTATAAACTTTTGTTTGCATGTTTTTTGTTTCATTCTTTTCAGCAATCAAGGGACCGCTTTCTAGGGTCTCACACTTGATATTCTATATGATATTCTATATGATATATTCTATATTCTATATGATATTCTATATGAAATATGATATATTCTATATGAAATATGATATTCTATATGATATATGATATATTCTATATGATATTCTATATGATATTCTATATGATATATGATATATTCTATATGAAATATGAAATATTCTAATATTCCATTAAGGTTCTCTTTTATCTTTCAAACACTGAGTTAAAGAATTTGGGGACATAATTTTTCTCTCTCCAAGTGACCAGGTTCTGGGTATGACCTTAAACTATATCCAGTGGTAAGGCCCCAGACTGTGAGCTTTGGGGAGTGTGGAGCCACCCTTTAATTGCCATTGCTCCCAGGTCCACTCTGACCCAGAGTGGTAGTACCTGTTAAGTGTTGAGTGGTAGTACCTGTTAACTATGGGTTAAATAGAAACCGACTTGAAAAAAAAAAAAAAAAAATATATATATATATATATATATACTATTAAAAAAATTTTTTCTTCAAAATAACTGGATTCAGCCTTAAATAGCCTGAAAAGGGTTGATATGCCGTAAAACAACCAACCAATTGGCCATTTAAGTATGTCTTTCTTCTTGTCTCTTGGTCTTACTGGATTCCAGGACAAGAATTCATCTAATCTGGTGGAGTATCCAACGTTGTGCTGTTACTTGAGGTAACATCATTTGAATAAGGTGCATCATTCCTCGTGGAAGCCAGTGTTAGGGTTAGCTGTACTGAGGAGATCTTATTTGGACTGCAAATACTATGTGATTTTGAATATTTAGTAAGGGTTTATTTGTAGGGAAAAGTATTCTTATGCCAGATTGTCTTGACAAACCCCTGTACATAAAGACCTTAGACACTCGAGGATATTTTAATAATTAATTAATAATTACAAATAATACGTCCCAAAATGTGGGGCGACTAAAATGTAAACAAAGGGCAGATAACTTCTCTCTTAAAAAGTACTTAGGAAGTGAAAAGAAAGGGGAAAAAACCCACAGAAGGGCTTATAAAAGAATAAATAAATCAACAGTCTTATATGGATGTATATATATTTTTATATGGATATATATATATATATATATATATATATATATATATATATATGATTGCTGCATCTTTCCAGGTGATCGCCGTCACATTGAGTTCTCCCAATCTTGTCGTCCATGCCATCTCAGATGACTCTGCACTCCCGCTGCAGATTTGCACATCTTGAAGCAGATGTGACATACAAACTGAGCAATTTCCACTGAGTTGACTTCCTCTGAAGGTTGAAGGGTATTTCTATGAACAATCACATGTCTTCTTGAATATTTTACTTGAGATCTATCTTATATATACACACAGTAGAATACTCTTCTCTGAACTAGTAAAATGAATTTCCCAAACAGAACAGTTTTGCACCACTTCTGTGTTTCCTTACAAAAGGCTAAAATCAATATATATATATATATATATATATATATATATATATATATATATATATAAAAGCCTTGTGTATAGAATCCTTATTCCAATTTTGATCACACTCAAATTACATGATTTTGATTCTAGAAAATGTTTGAACTCTAAGGCTTTAGCTCAAGTTGAAATTCAGATAATCATGTTTCATTAATGTATATTGAATATGGTTCAAATGTAAATGTAAATCTGAAATATTTGAATTTTCAACTGTATTGTTGTGCTCATATTATTATGCTCCCTAAAGAATTTTTAAAATGCATCAACGAGACTGAAATTTGGTAAATTTATGAATTGATGTCTAGTGTAAAAAATTAACAAAAGTCTGCAGTTTTATGAAAAGCTGTTGAAAATTTCATAAAAAGTGGAGACATCTTCATTTTCATAAAGTGCACAGTCTGTGAGGTGACCGTCCCAGGGTCAAAATCAACATTGAACTACGGACAATTGTGTGTATATATATATATATATATATATATATATATATATTATCTTGAATTTAATCAGTAAAATAGAGATCTGAGTTTGTTCTTTCTTTTGTGTGCATGAGATTGTTTCCCTTCCAGCACGACAGATTGACGAAGAGGCAACATATCAACCGATCGTGAAGTTGAGACTAACCAAATCGATTGATGGGTCTTGCCACGCTAAGATACCTTGCGAAGGACGAAGCATGGGTCACATTTGATCCGTGACCGAGGATTGACTCTTCTGTGACAAAGGGATCCCATGGGAAGGGATCGCTTCATGTCTTCACAGTCTAAGCCATTTCTGAAATAAGACGAGATAAGAAAGAGGTGAAGCGCAGCATCAGAACAGATACTACACTGTGATCTTGGAAAGGAAAGGTTGTTAATCGCCTAAGGTGTCCCTACTTGGGAATGCCGATGGGGCTGCCCAGGCATTTTTTGCAAGCCAGAGTGCTCCTTGTGGGGATGGGGCTCCTCAATTCCACTTTCTGACCCTTGTGTCACATTTTCTCGCTGTGAGAGGCAGATAAATATAATTTATTCAGATATACAAATTTTTATTAATGTTTTTTTATATACTTTTTTTTGCTGCCATCTTTTCCACTTGAACACTTCAGCCCCTGCCCCACCACGACTGCCATATTTCTGTCTTTTTATTAGTGAGTGTATCTTCTTGCCCTTTTCTAAATCATTGGGGTAGGAAAAGAAATAATTCTGCCATGACATAGGAGGGGGGGGGAATCGAAGAACTCCTTCCTCTACACACACAAACCTTCTGCCACTTGCCCCTCTTGCTCTCTCTTACTGAAGGCTACCCTTGCTTCAGTTTAGGAAAGGAGAAGGATTTCCTTTTTCTATTTTCTCCCCTCCCAACTCCATCGTTTTGCTTTCCCCCTCCCCCCTTTTTCTTTTTTCCTCCCCTTTTTCTTTTTCCCCCCTTTTCCTTTTCCCCCCTTCCCCCCCCACCTTTTCTTTCTCTTCCTTTTTTCTTTTTTCCCCTCTTTTTGTTCATTTTTTCCTTTTTCTCTCTTTCACCCGTTTTCTTTTCCCCTTTTTTCTTTCCCTTTTTTCTCTTTTCCCCCTGTTTCTTTTTTTTCCTTTCTTCTTTGTTTCTCTTTTTTTCCTTTTTTTTCCATTTTTTCACTGTTTTTTTTATCCTTTTTCTTTCAAACTTAATATCACTTAATAAATTCTACAATTTTAAAAAATTTTTCCCCCTCTTTTCTTTCTCTTTTTTCCTTTTTGTCCTCTTTTCCTCCGTTTTTCCTTTTTCTTCCCTTTTTCTTTTTCTCCCTCTTTCCTTCATCTCCTTTTTTCCTTTTTCCCCCTTCCTTCTTTTTTTCCTTTTTTCTTTCTTTTTCTTCCTTTCAAGCTTAGTATCAATTAATAAATTCTACAATTTTTTAAATTTTTTCCCCTTTTTTCTTTCTCTTTTTTCCTTTTTGTCCTCTTTTCCTCCGTTTTTCCTTTTTCTCCCCTTTTTCTTTTTCTCCCTCTTTCCTTCATTTCCTTTTTCCCCCTTCTTTCTTTTTTTTCCATTTTTCCTTTCTTTTTCTTTCTTAGTATCAATTAATAAATTGTACATTTTTTTTTTCTCTGTATTCACTTTGAATCTCCAGCTGCCATATAATGATGGCTTCTTTTACACTGGAATTTTTGTTGTTAGGAATTCCACACTTCACATGATGTATTATGACAGATGCTGTTTTAAAAAAAATATCTCAAGCATATTGCTAGATTTTATTTCTTTTGGTACATTTCACTCCAGAAAACCTAATGTATATGTCATCTAAATATTAATTTACTTGTCCGTGCAGCCAGTGTTAGGAAAAAAAAAAAAAAAAAAACTCATCGCAAAGATTAATTAATGAGAAACGAATTACTTCCCTTTATAGTCGCTCTTTAAAATCATTAAAACCATTTCCTCTCCAAAAATTAAAAAAAAAAACAAAAAAAAAAAAACATGGCTGTTTGTTTACGGCTTCAGGATAGAAAATGTTTGCAAAGTGTACATTTTTAGAAATAGAGAGAGGGATGATAAATTTAGAGTATGTGTGTGTGTCTTAATTTTGGCAGCATCTGTTGGTGTCATTTTTGTTCCGTTTTTTTTTTTTTTTTTTTTTTTGTGAATACATTCAACTGGCTGTTTTATTTTATAATTTTTTAAAAAGTCATATTGAGAGGAAACTAAGTTTATTTTTTTTATTATAGTTTTTTTTTTTTAAATGTGCAAATGAATTGATAGCTGTTCCTTATAATTTATAAAAAAAATTATTCAGAAAAAAAATATTGTATTAAATTTTCATTGAAAAAATGTAAATGTAAATTTTTTAAATCAATTCTTTTTAGCTTTAAAAGGGTAACAAAGATTTTGCTAAAATTGTTTTAAATTCGTCGTTATGTGTTTTATTTTGTTTTTATTTTTTATTTATAATGTGCTCAGAGCATGACGTCATCTGCCAGTTTTCTCGGATTATCAAAATGTAACAATACTACTCGAGGAAAATACTGAAGAAAACATAATATAAATCTCACTTGTCTGTTTAAATGTATGTATGTATGTATGTATGTATGTTTACCTAAAACTTTCAACAGAGGCGACAGATTTTCATGAGATCGGTATCGATTTGAAGCTCAACCCTTTGGACGACAAATATAAAAAATTGGCTAAAAACATTAATTCCTTCACCCTCAACTGGGCACTTTTCAACAAGTAGGGGTCGCTTTTTTTGACAATATTTTTGAAAGTTGTCCTCTCTTTTCGATTGACTAGCCTTAATTTAAACCTATGTCACTTCTAGTTTGGCGGTGGACACAACGGCAAAGACGTCACGTTTTTTTTTTTTTGTTTTTTCACATTCTTTTCCTCCCTTTGCGGTACAGGTTTGAGCCTGCCTGCCTACCTACTACCACATTTTTTTTTTTTTTTTTTATTGCTCAACACATGCCTCCAAACATCCTGGCAATGCCGGGCACCCAGGCTAGTTTAAATATAATAAAATCATCAGGAAAAAAAATAAAAAAATGAAAATAAAAAAGAAACAACGACCGTAACAGTTCCTGTTTTATTCTTGTAAAAAATTGAAAAAAAAAAAACATTTTTTTTTTTTTGGTCAAATAAAATTGAACATAATTAATAAGATCAATTTTTACATGATTTTTGATATGGTTTAAGATGGAGACAAAAGGTTAGTTACCAAATTCTTGTCTCCACATAAATTCGAAAAGATAACTGTTGAGAAGCTTCTGGTGTTTGCACCTGACTGTTGATCCAAATTATTCACAGGTATCTGAAAAAAATTCTGTAATATAATACCGTAAAATATCTACACAGACGTGAAAGAAAATAATAGACATCTATAGAAAGTTTATTTCAACAAACATATAATTGACGTTTCTGAATTTTTTGGATGAGGATTGGTTATTCTTATTATTTGGATTCATCGGACTACTGCTTTGATTTATAATTAAGTAGACTGGGTGCCTGGCGTTGTCCGGGTGTTTGAGCAAAAAAAAAAAAAAAAAAAAAAAAGTGGTAGTAGGCAGGCTCGAACCCGCAACGTGAAGGCAGAAAAGTAGGTAAAAGAAAATCTGACGTCTTACCGCTACTCTATGACGTGACCAGAAGTTCAGAACGTTAAAATTAGTCAACGTCAATCCAACCAATACGATGACTTGCAAAAATGGCTCGCAAAAAAATCGACCCCTCCTTGTAGAAAACTGCCGAGTTGAGAGTGAAGAAATTCATTAATTTCTTCACCCTCAACTGGGCAGTTTTCATTGATCAGATGACAGATATCATCTTGAGGAATTTCTGGCCATGTCTGCTGCAATAATGCTAAAAGTTCAGGCTTAGAAGATGGCTTGCTTTTCTTTTTTGCAAAGGTCCCGGTCTAATATGCTCCAAAGATTTCCAATTGGGTTCATATCCAGGGACTGACTTGGACACGGAAGTTTATTAATCCCATTTCGATACAATCAATATTGTGCCCCCGTAGCCTAGGAGCTCCGTCTTTCATAAATAGAAAGTTAACTTGGTTCATTTTACTACTTGAGAATATTGGTAGGAGTCTTTCATGTAATATTGAAACATATTTTGCAGAATCAATGTTTCCTTCGCATTCCACCAGGTCTGAGCGACCATCTCTCCAAATTTCACCCCATACCATAACCGAGAAACCTTGTTTCAGCGTTGGCTGCAGTCTTAAAGTCAAACTCTTGCTGAGGAAACCTCCATAACTATGTCCTTCCACTGCTGGAACAAAAGGTCATAGGTCTCTCTACCATTTCACGAGCCCAATCTTTTCTGTGCTTGATATTGGCAGGGCGAAGAAGAGGTTTCCTTCTTGCAACTCTACCATAGTAGCCCAGCTTGTGAAGATACCTGACAGCTGTTCTGGGACTGACACCAGCTTGTGTTGCAATGTTAGATGCTTTGCACTGAGGATTCTCTTCAACATTTCTTTTCACAAAACGCAAGGTTTTTTCAGGGGGCACGGGGCAACCTGGATGAGGTTTTGTGCACTCTTTGTCCTCTCTTCTGAATTGTATGATCACTCTATAAATAGTAGAAATGGGTATTGAAAGATTTCCAGCTATTTTGAGAAAAGAGAGGTGTTTTTTGCTTGCTAGGTTTTCTCTGCTGACTGACCGTGAATCCCAAAGGGCTTAGAAGTTTCTCAGGGGACAGATAAAACGAATGCGCCTTGCATGTCAGTACAGTTGGGGTAGCAGGGAACCGGAAACTTTGTAAGAAATTCCATATACAGCCGCCATCGTTTGTGACCAAATCACCTAGCAGGGATATTGCGTCACAAGAGAAAATAAGTCTTTATTTTATTTATTAGACTAGGTACCTGACATTGCCTGGGTGTATGGAGGTGTGTGTTGAGCAAAAAAAAAAAAAAAAAAAAAAAAAAAGTAGCAGTAGGCAGGTAGGCTCGAACCCGTACCGCGAACACATAAAAAAAAAGTGCCGTCAAGTGACGAAAGTTTAAATTAAGGCTAGTCAATTGAAAAGAAGGGATAACTTTCGAAAATATCAGTAAAAAAAGTAACTCCTCCCTGTAGAAAAGTGCCCAGTTGAGGGTGAAGGAATTAATGTTTTTCGCCAATTTTACGATATTTGTCGTCCGAAGGGTTGGACTTCAAAATGCACTTATTGTACCATTCCAACAACTTCTGGAAAGCCCTATGGAAGTCCTCTTGTGTGAATAATTGCGTGTACAGTTCCCACACTGACATCAAACTGTGCCCTTATTGTATCTATAGACACACGACGGTCCTTATACATGAAATTCTTTATTTGTCCAATCAACTCTGGTATTTTGACTTCCTTACTTCTCTCACACCTCTCAGCATCCCTCACAAACTCCCTACATTCCTGGAATCTCTTATGCCACTCAAAAACTGATGCTCGATTCATGCAAAATGGTTCAAAAGCTGTCTGAAGCATTTCATATGTTTCTGTGGCATTTTTTCCCAAGTTTAAAACAGAATTTTGTTGCATATCGTTCTCCTAAAGTGTCCTCACATCCAAATTGCATTTTTGAAATTCACCAGCTGTGACAATAAGATTTTAGTAGGGTGTATTCCAATTCCTGCTGTAGCTGTTCATTTGAACCTGAAATCATAAAAATTGGTCAGCCATATCATAAGATGTATAGCTAGAACATACTGAATTTTCAAGAGTCTACGACAATTTTAAATGCCTGTACAAAAAAGTCTGGAAATTTATTTAAGGCACCTTGTAATACAAACAATCAATCCTTATCTAAAATATTCAAAATTGCAATCCACGTGATCTTTATTTTCTTTTTTTACACAAAGTAATTTTCTTTTCATATCTGTATGTACGCATTAATTCCAAGGGAGATAATCCAGACAGATAAATATTTAAAAACCTTTTTCTCTTCTATTCAAGTGATGGTCCTGGATATGACCTTAAACTATATCCAGTGGTGAGGCCCCAGCTTGTGGGCTTTGGGGAGTGTGGAGCCACCCTTTAATTACCATTGCTCCCAGGTCCACTCTGACCCGGAGTGGTAGTACCTGTTAGGGTCCCAACTATGGGTTAAATAGAAACCGACGTGACAACAACAAATATATTCTATTAAAAAATTTTTCTTCAAAATCTTTGGATTTCGGCATTAAATAACCCAAAAAAAGTTGATATGCCGTAAAACAAAAACAACCAACCAATCTATTCAAGTGTTTTTTTTTTTCATATCTGTATATACGTATTAATTCCAAGGGAGATAATCCAGGCAGATATTAAAAAACCTTTTTCTCTTTGATTCAAGTGTTTCTTTTTTTTTTTTTTTTTTAATCATTATTTTCACCTTTATTGATATGCACCGCCACATTAACAGCGTTTCTTTCCTGTTTTTTTATTTCGTTAGGTCCAGCGAACGATAGCGAAACAGATCTATCTCATAAAGTCGATAGGTAAAGGCAAGTACGCAGAAGTATGGAAAGGAAAATGGAGAGGCGAAAATGTTGCCGTCAAGATCTTCCTTACGACGGAAGAGGACAGTTGGTTTAGGGAAACGGAACTTTATCAAACCGTTTTACTCAGACATGACAACATTCTTGGTAAGTTTTTTTTTGTTTGTTTTTTTCAAATTCCTGATGATGATGTCGAAGATGATGAGAATGTAAGAAATTTCGGTACTCATGCACTTACTGATCCGTGCTGAAATAATTACGTTATCATTTTGAAGGCCATTCTTAACATGGGGGCGGGGGAGTGTTGTGTACCTATTCTGTACTTTCACCTAACAATTTAATAAGAAAAGACATTGGAAAACTTTAATTAAACTTAAAGATGTACTATTTAAAAAATAGCGCGGATCAATAACTGCACTAGCACCAAAAATTTTTTTCTCACCCATCGCCATTTCCTTCCTGCAGAAGCAAATGAATTCCACAAACAAAAGCCATACCTTTTCAAACTCAAAATTTATTCACAAATAACAGTAATGAAAGTTCTTTGGTTCTGGTATAGTCTGTTTGCAAAACGATGTCCCGATTTGCTCCCATACGCATGGAGCCTTTATTTCGAATTCCTATTATTGGAATGTTAGTTCGTTGTTCCTTTGGAAGGATCCATGAATGTTCATGGTAAACTCTGTGGGAATGATGGCGCTTATAATTAGGCAATGTGAGCACCTTGGGACACAAGATGAAATGAGATGAGATCCAATATTTGGTAAATAAACATGCAGAGCAGTTCTTGAATGTCATCCTCAATTAAGATAAATACAGCAATATAAGTTGTCTCTGCTTGTAGAGACTTGTCCTTCATTCACCAACTGTTTGGTGTTCATGAAGGAATTGTCTTGACTCCCTTCAGTGAGAGCCGCTGTTTTTGAGTCTATCCTGATGCCGAATTTCTCCTAGACTGAAAAATAATAGCATGATACAAAAAGCGCGCCAAGTCAAACTATCTGACACATTCAAATTTAAACCAATCACAGACTGGCTACTAGAACTGTGTGGCCGGCCTAAACAAGAAAGATGGCGGTTGTATATGGAATTTCTCACAAAGTTTCCGGTTTCCTGCTTCTCCAACTGTACTGACATGCAGAAGTTCAAGTATAATGTGAACAAACATCTTTCTGCTAAACTCCCTACATAGTACCCCTGGAACTTAGGTCCCTGATAGTAGCCCCCTACACCAAAGTGGCAATATGCCTTGTTTGGGGTGAAAATGTAATTAAAAAAAAAAAAAAAGTTGAGGGAACTTCTGTCATTACAAACAAGCAGAGCGTTACCACTGCTTACTGAGGGAAGACTATCAGGCATATGTACGCAGTGTGATGTATGGAAGTGAAGGTTGAGGACATGCATTGCATAGAAAGAAATATGAGAATGATATGATCGATGTGCAATGTAGAAGTGTAAGGTGAATAAAACTCTGATGTGGAGAAATTATATCTCGACGGCGAGTTAGGGTTGTCAAAAAGTTTTGTGCCTTTAGTGATAGAATTGGAACACAGGGTGGAGCAGGTGCTATTGTGGTTAAAATAATTAGGAATGGATGGATTAAGTTCAGGGTACCTCTGTCATTACTAACCAGCAGAGCATTACCGCTGTTTACTCGGGGAAGACTATTAGGCATATGTACGCAGTGTGATTATGTATGGAAATGAAATAGTTATGGTTGAGGACAGGCGTTGCATAGAAAGAAATATAAGAATGATATGATGGATGTGTGATAAGAGTGTTAAAGACAGGCTTAGTTCTGATGACCTCAGAGGAAGATTAAATCTGGACAGTATAGGGAGATATGTGCAGAAGAGTAGACTTTGTTGGTATGGTCACATTGAAAAATTGTTCTTTAGTTAGTAGATGTAGAACAATTGAAATAGTAAGGGCATTTTAATAGAGGACGGCTAAGCAAGCATTAGAGGAAGTGATAAGAATGGACTTGAGAGAACGAGGGATAACTAAAGACCTGGCCAGAGATAGGGCAGTTTAGAAGTCAATTTCTATGAGCCATTCAATTTTGGGAAATTGATGTATCGATTGCTACTATATTTCTAGAAATTTGCCTAATATTTGTATTAAAAACATCCAAAAATGTTGAAGCTATTTAAAAAAAAGAAAAAAAAATTATCACTTTTCCCATGTTTCTTAAGAACGGTACTCGCTCAAAAAATTGTAACAAAGCCACTAACATGTCTGCAAATGACAAAAGCGTAGTGTAAGTGTGACATCACAGTGGAAACAAATGAAGAGAAGGGAAAGAAAAATGGAGAGGAGAAAGGGCCCGTGTTGACGCAGTAGGAGGAAAGAGTCGTGTCGACGCAGTAGGAGGAAAGGGCCCGTGTCGACGCGGTAGGAGGAAAGGGCCCGTGTCGACGCGGTAGGAGGAAAGGGCCCATGTCGACACGGTAGGAGGAAAGGGCCCGTGTCAACACAGTAGGAGAAAAAGGCTGCTATCGACGCTGTAAGAGAAAAGGGCTCGTGTCGAAGCGAGAGGAGAGAAGACCCGTGTCGACGCAGTATGAGAAAGGGGCCGTGTCGGCGCGGGAGGAGAAAAGGCCATGTCGACGCAGTAGGAGAAAAAGGGGTGTGTCGACGTGGTAGGAGAAAAGACCCACGCTGACATGGTTGAGTTTTTTCCAACCATGTGGCAGACGATATTTATCTTCCAAACTTTTAACAAGCTTTTCAGACGACTGTATATGATGGAACAAATTACAGATATAACGGCTTATAGCAGCTGCAAACTAAAAAAACTGTTAATTTACCTCGAGTGGAAAACTCAGAATGCGATCATATTGTCGCTAACCGGAGAAATACAGCTTTTGGTGCAAAAATAACTAGAAATAAATGCCTTTTATTTTAACTGAAAAAAAACTTGTCTAATTTCTTTCCTTTGTTTTTTGTGAGACTTTCATGCACAATGACTGCTTCGTTTTAATAAGTAAGAAGAATGTTACAAATTTTGCAGGTTAGAAATCTTTTTGAGGGAGTAACGGAATATGAATAAACACCATTAACCAGTTTCCTCTGCATAAATGTTTATTTTTGAATAATAATCAGAGGATCGACCTATCCCATTGTACAATTATGCATCAAAAGGAATGTGTATAGATACAATATTTAAAAGGTTGTCTGGATGTACAGTATTTAAAAAAGTGTTTGTATATAGAGTGTTTAAAAATGTGTTTGTATATAGAGTATTTAAAAATGTGTTTGTATATAGAGTATTTAAAAATGTGTTTGTATATAGAGTATTTAAAAATGTGTTTGTATATAGAGTATTTAAAAATGTGTTTGTATATAGAGTATTTAAAAATGTGTTTGTATATAGAGTATTTAAAAATGTGTTTGTATATAGAGTATTTAAAAATGTGTTTGTATATAGAGTATTTAAAAATGTGTTGGTATATAGAGTATTTAAAAATGTGTTGGTATATAGAGTATTTAAAAATGTGTTGGTATATAGAGTATTTAAAAATGTGTTTGTATATAGAGTATTTAAAAATGTGTTTGTATATAGAGTATTTAAAAATGTGTTTGTATATAGAGTATTTAAAAATGTGTTTGTATATAGAGTATTTAAAAATGTGTTTGTATATAGAGTATTTAAAAATGTGTTTGTATATAGAGTATTGAAAAATGTGTTTGTATATAGAGTATTTAAAAATGTGTTTGTATATAGAGTATTTAAAAATGTGTTTGTATATAGAGTATTTAAAAATGTGTTTGTATATAGAGTATTTAAAAATGTTTGTATATAGAGTATTTAAAAATGTGTTTGTATATAGAGTATTTAAAAATGTGTTTGTATATAGAGTATTTAAAAATGTGTTTGTATATAGAGTATTTAAAAATGTGTTTGTATATAGAGTATTTAAAAATGTGTTTGTATATAGAGTATTTAAAAATGTGTTTGTATATAGAGTATTTAAAAATGTGTTTGTATATAGAGTATTTAAAAATGTGTTTGTATATAGAGTATTTAAAAATTGGTTTGTATATAGAGTATTTAAAAATGGGTTTGTATATAGAGTATTTAAAAATGGGTTTGTATATAGAGTATTTAAAAATGGGTTTGTATATAATTTAAAAATGGGTTTGTATATAATTTAAAAATGTGTCTGTATATAGAGTATTTAAAATGTGTCTGTATATAGAGTATTTAAAATGTGTCTGTATAAAGAGTATTTAAAAAGGTGTCTGTATATAGAGTATTTAAAACGATGTCTGTATATAGAGTATTTAAAACGATGTCTGTATATAGAGTATTTAAAAAGGTGTCTGTATATAGAGTATTTAAAACGGGGTTTTTGTATATAGAGTATTTAAGGTGTTTTTGTATATAGAGTATTTAAAAAGGTGTTTTTGTATGTAGAGTATTTAAGAAGGTGTTTTTGTATATAGAGTATTTAAGGTGTTTTTGTATATAGAGTATTTAAGAAGGTGTTTTTGTATATAGAGTATTTAAAAAGGTGTTTTTGTATATAGAGTATTTAAAAAGGTGTTTTTGTATATAGAGTATTTAAAAAGGTGTTTTTGTATATAGAGTATTTAAAAAGGTGTTTTTGTATATAGAGTATTTAAAAAGGTGTTTTTGTATATAGAGTATTTAAAAAGGTGTTTTTGTATATAGAGTATTTAAAAAGGTGTTTTTGTATATAGAGTATTTAAAAAGGTGTTTTTGTATATAGAGTATTTAAAAAGGTGTTTTTGTATATAGAGTATTTAAAAAGGTGTTTTTGTATATAGAGTATTTAAAAAGGTGTTTTTGTATATAGAGTATTTAAAAAGGTGTTTTTGTATATAGAGTATTTAAAAAGGTGTTTTTGTATATAGAGTATTTAAAAAGGTGTTTTTGTATATAGAGTATTTAAAAAGGTGTTTTTGTATATAGAGTATTTAAAAAGGTGTTTTTGTATATAGAGTATTTAAAAAGGTGTTTTTGTATATAGAGTATTTAAAAAGGTGTTTTTGTATATAGAGTATTTAAAAAGGTGTTTTTGTATATAGAGTATTTAAAAAGGTGTTTTTGTATATAGAGTATTTAAAAAGGTGTTTTTGTATATAGAGTATTTAAAAAGGTGTTTTTGTATATAGAGTATTTAAAAAGGTGTTTTTGTATATAGAGTATTTAAAAAGGTGTTTTTGTATATAGAGTATTTAAAAAGGTGTTTTTGTATATAGAGTATTTAAAAAGGTGTTTTTGTATATAGAGTATTTAAAAAGGTGTTTTTGTATATAGAGTATTTAAAAAGGTGTTTTTGTATATAGAGTATTTAAAAAGGTGTTTTTGTATATAGAGTATTTAAAAAGGTGTTTTTGTATATAGAGTATTTAAAAAGGTGTTTTTGTATATAGAGTATTTAAAAAGGTGTTTTTGTATATAGAGTATTTAAAAAGGTGTTTTTGTATATAGAGTATTTAAAAAGGTGTTTTTGTATATAGAGTATTTAAAAAGGTGTTTTTGTATATAGAGTATTTAAAAAGGTGTTTTTGTATATAGAGTATTTAAAAAGGTGTTTTTGTATATAGAGTATTTAAAAAGGTGTTTTTGTATATAGAGTATTTAAAAAGGTGTTTTTGTATATAGAGTATTTAAAAAGGTGTTTTTGTATATAGAGTATTTAAAAAGGTGTTTTTGTATATAGAGTATTTAAAAAGGTGTTTTTGTATATAGAGTATTTAAAAAGGTGTTTTTGTATATAGAGTATTTAAAAAGGTGTTTTTGTATATAGAGTATTTAAAAAGGTGTTTTTGTATATAGAGTATTTAAAAAGGTGTTTTTGTATATAGAGTATTTAAAAAGGTGTTTTTGTATATAGAGTATTTAAAAAGGGTTTTTTGTATATAGAGTATTTAAAAAGGGTTTTTTGTATATAGAGTATTTAAAAAGGGTTTTTTGTATATAGAGTATTTAAAAAGGGTTTTTTGTATATAGAGTATTTAAAAAGGGTTTTTTGTATATAGAGTATTTAAAAAGGGTTTTTTGTATATAGAGTATTTAAAAAGGGTTTTTTGTATATAGAGTATTTAAAAAGGGTTTTTTGTATATAGAGTATTTAAAAAGGTGTACAATATTTTAAAAAGGCGTTTTCATGTACAGTATTTCAAAAGGTGTGTGTAGATAAAGTATTTTAAAAGTCGTTTGTATGTACTATTTTTATAAAAGTGTTTATAGTACAGTAATTACAAAAGGTGCCTGTATGTAACATATTTAAGAAGGTGTCTATATGTAACGTATTTAAAAAAGGTTTCTTTATGTAACGTATTTAAAAAAAGGTGTCTTTATGTAACATATTTAAAAAGGTGTCTTTATGTAACATATTTAAAAAGGTGTCTTTATGTAACATATTTAAAAAGGTGTCTTTATGTAACATATTTAAAAAAGGTGTCTTTATGTAACATATTTAAAAAAGGTGTCTTTATGTAACATATTTAAAAAAGGTGCCTTTATGTAACATATTTAAAAAAGGTGCCTTTATGTAACATATTTAAAAAAGGTGCCTTTATGTAACATATTTAAAAAAGGTGCCTTTATGTAACATATTTAAAAAAGGTGCCTTTATGTAACATATTTAAAAAAGGTGCCTTTATGTAACATATTTAAAAAAGGTGCCTTTATGTAACATATTTAAAAAAGGTGCCTTTATGTAACATATTTAAAAAAGGTGCCTTTATGTAACATATTTAAAAAAGGTGCCTTTATGTAACATATTTAAAAAAGGTGCCTTTATGTAACATTATTTAAAAAAGGTGTTTATATTTACAGTTTCGAAAAGGTGTTTTTAGGTAGAGTTTGCGAAAAGGTGTTTTTAGGTAGAGTTTGCGAAAAGGTGTTTTTAGGTAGAGTTTGCGAAAAGGTGTTTTTAGGTAGAGTTTGCGAAAAGGTGTTTTTAGGTAGAGTTTGCGAAAAGGTGTTTTTAGGTAGAGTTTGCGAAAAGGTGTTTTTAGGTAGAGTTTGCGAAAAGGTGTTTTTAGGTAGAGTTTGCGAAAAGGTGTTTTTAGGTAGAGTTTTCGGAAAGGTGTTTATATTTACAGTTTCGAAAAGGTGTTTTTAGGTAGAGTTTGCGAAAAGGTGTTTTTAGGTAGAGTTTTCGGAAAGGTGTTTTTAGGTAGAGTTTTCGGAAAGGTGTTTTTAGGTAGAGTTTTCGGAAAGGTGTTTTTAGGTAGAGTTTTCGGAAAGGTGTTTTTAGGTAGAGTTTTCGGAAAGGTGTTTTTAGGTAGAGTTTTCGGAAAGGTGTTTATATTTACAGTTTCGAAAAAGTGTTTTTAGGTAGAGTTTGCGAAAAGGTGTTTTTTAGGTAGAGTTTGCGAAAAGGTGTTTTTAGGTAGAGTTTTCGGAAAGGTGTTTTTAGGTAGAGTTTTCGGAAAGGTGTTTTTAGGTAGGGTTTTCGGAAAGGTGTTTTTAGGTAGAGTTTTCGGAAAGGTGTTTTTAGGTAGAGTTTTCGGAAAGGTGTTTTTAGGTAGAGTTTTCGGAAAGGTGTTTTTAGGTAGAGTTTTCGGAAAGGTGTTTTTAGGTAGAGTTTTCGGAAAGGTGTTTTTAGGTAGAGTTTTCGGAAAGGTGTTTTTAGGTAGAGTTTTCGGAAAGGTGTTTTTAGGTAGAGTTTTCGGAAAGGTGTTTTTAGGTAGAGTTTTCGGAAAGGTGTTTTTAGGTAGAGTTTTCGGAAAGGTGTTTATATTTACAGTTTCGAAAAAGTGTTTTTAGGTAGAGTTTGCGAAAAGGTGTTTTTAGGTAGAGTTTGCGAAAAGGTGTTTTTAGGTAGAGTTTGCGGAAAGGTGTTTTTAGGTAGAGTTTTCGGAAAGGTGTTTTTAGGTAGGGTTTTCGGAAAGGTGTTTTTAGGTAGAGTTTTCGGAAAGGTGTTTTTAGGTAGAGTTTTCGGAAAGGTGTTTTTAGGTAGAGTTTTCGGAAAGGTGTTTTTAGGTAGAGTTTTCGGAAAGGTGTTTTTAGGTAGAGTTTTCGGAAAGGTGTTTTTAGGTAGAGTTTTCGGAAAGGTGTTTTTAGGTAGAGTTTTCGGAAAGGTGTTTTTAGGTAGAGTTTTCGGAAAGGTGTTTTTAGGTAGAGTTTTCGGAAAGGTGTTTTTAGGTAGAGTTTTCGGAAAGGTGTTTTTAGGTAGAGTTTTCGGAAAGGTGTTTTTAGGTAGAGTTTTCGGAAAGGTGTTTTTAGGTAGAGTTTTCGGAAAGGTGTTTTTAGGTAGAGTTTTCGGAAAGGTGTTTTTAGGTAGAGTTTTCGGAAAGGTGTTTTTAGGTAGAGTTTTCGGAAAGGTGTTTTTAGGTAGAGTTTTCCGAAAGGTGTTTTTAGGTAGAGTTTTCGGAAAGGTGTTTTTAGGTAGAGTTTTCCGAAAGGTGTTTTTAGGTAGAGTTTTCGGAAAGGTGTTTTTAGGTAGAGTTTTCGGAAAGGTGTTTTTAGGTAGAGTTTTCGGAAAGGTGTTTTTAGGTAGAGTTTTCGGAAAGGTGTTTTTAGGTAGAGTTTTCCGAAAGGTGTTTTTAGGTAGAGTTTTCGGAAAGGTGTCTGTAAGTACAGAACTTAAGGTGCTTTTACATTATTTCAATCCTACCCAAAGCAGGCCAGAGGATTAGTTTACCAAAAACGTGGTGAGACAACAACTATGGAAGATCCAGTTAAGACACTCAGCTTTCCTATCCTATAGAGGTTAATCACCTGAAGAAGGCCAGAGGATGAGTTGGCCGAAACATAGTGAAACATAAATTATGAAGATGAGGATAACAGTCTGTAGATAAATTTAAAAAAAAAAACAAAAAAAAAACACGTTCCTTATTCTGCATAAATACTGAAATATAATTTTAAAAAATCCTTATCGTTTCGATTATGGGTCATTCAGTATATCTTGAGCTGACCCCTTTTAAATAATTTCAGATGTTCCAGCTGAATTTCAGATATTGGGAGTCTGAGTTTGCAATATTTGGAGCAATCAGTTTGATATTTTTTTTTTTTTTTTTTTTTGCTGCCAGCTTCCCACTTCTGATGTTGAAAGTTGAGTCCACAATTATTGATGGAGGTTGTTTTATTTTTTACTCTCCAAACCATGTCAGGAATCATTTCCTCCTAACTGCTCCTCTGGTTCCCCTCCTCCTCCGTCTGCAAATATCTGATCAACGCAACCTAGTTTTCCATTTCCTCTGATTATGCAGAGTGAAAAATAGAACTGCTTCTCTCCCTCCTGTAGACACGGCCTTAATGGATTGATCAATCGTCTGGATTCCAATTTGAGACATCTGTCCATTTTGTCTAAATATATACCCTCGCGCGCTCTTTCATTTGAGTTCTTTTGACCGACAAGAGTAGCCATAACTTCACTGTAGAACTCTCTCAAACATATTCTTGTCTTTTCTCTTGACATTTTTTTCTCTTCATACTAATGTGCCACCATTTATAAAGGCCCAAAAGCTACTCAAGGATAATGATTAACGATGCATATTATTTAGGTTATTCAAACTATTATTCTCATTTCGCTTCTGAATTTTTTTTTTAGATGAGGATTGCTTATATTATTTGGATTCTTCGGACTACTGTTCTCATCTTGAGCGTCATTTTCACAACGTTTCGATCAATGTAATTTCTGACCTTCAGGTTTATCTTGTTGAACACTGGAATTTAGACGGAATTTCGAACGGAACCCTTTATTTATTGCACGTGGTAGCATGTTCTCGTTCCATCAGCCATGATTGAATAGAGGCCCTAAATAATTCGCAATTGTATTTTTCGGTTGGCCACACTGAGAATTGAACCTTCAACCTCCAGGAGAATATTACTTATACAGCAGATTTTTTTGTAAGTACTCTAACCACTGTGCTATGGATCCTTGTAAATTACTTAGGACTTCTATTAAGTCATGGCTGATGGAACGAGATCATGCTACTCCCATGATGTAAATAAAGGTTTTTTTCAAAATTCTGTCTAAATTCCTGAGTTTGATAAGATACACTTGAAGAAGGTCGGAGGTTATATCAACTGAAAATTGTGAAATTGTGAGAATGAGATTCAAGATGAGAACAATAGTTCAATGAATCCAAATAATAATACGAAACGAATCCTCAACTCAAAAATTCAGAAACGTAATAGCTAATCTTTCTGTTGAACTCTAGACGAATCTGCAAGGACCCATGGCATAATGGATAAAGTACTTTGTAAAATTCTAGTTCTAAGTTACACTCTTCTGGAGGTTGAAGGTTCATTCTTTAGTACAGATGATACTCAGAATGCAATTGCAAATTACTTAGAACTTTTCACCTATCATGGCATGCTATCTCTCTAGATTGAATAAAAGGTTCCGTTTGGACGATGTAACCTCTGATCTTCATCTGTATCTCGAATTTATGAATCTGTTTATCAGAATTTCGAATGGACCACTTTATTTAATCCATGAAGGTAGCATGCTCGCATTCATCAGCCATGAATGGATGGAAGTCCCAAGTAATTTGCATTTGTATTTTTACATATTACTGTACTGAGGATTGAACCTTCAATCTCAAGACGAGTGTCAAGTACAGCTAAATTTTACCAAGTACTTTATCCGTCCAGTACCAAGGTGCTAGTAATACAATAACGAATTACTTGAGACTTCTACCCCGTCACAGCTGACGGAATGAGAATAAGCTATTCTATGGATTAAATAAATCGCTTCGTTCAAAATTCCATATAGATTCCAGAGTTTGGCAGAAAGATACACCTGAAGAAGGTTGGAGGTTACATCGTCCAAAATGTGAAAATAACACTGAAGATGAGAACAATAGTCCGAACAATCCGAATTCTACGAAATAAGAGTTTGTATTTACATTATTCTCGTCTTTCTTGCAATTTTTTTCGCCTGACACTTTAAGAAGAATCGTTAGCGGACCTGAATGAGAATCACTTCCACAATTAATATAATTCCCTATAATTTTTATAGTATGTTTTAATATGTAGTATGGTTTTCGAGGTTGAAGGTGTTTCTTCCGAACGCCGTTCTTAACATGGGGAGGTTGGGGGTGTTTATACTATGCTGGGTTATGCTAAAAAAAACAAAAAAAAACAAATTGCAGAATACCGGTTAAAATTATGGTGGGATGGGGGGGGGGGTGATTCTCGTTCAGGTCTGCTGAATCCTTTAAGAGTTTTGCTTTCATTTTCATTAAACAAATAACTACAATGAGGATCTCTATTATTTTTGTCAAAATTGGAAATATTTTCAAATTTTCACCAAATAGCTCCACTGTGTTGTGGATGCCTTGGGAAAGGCAAAGACCAAAGAAGTAAACCCGACAAAACATCCAGTTTGGAGTTCCAATGGGCAGATGGTGAAGCACTGCAACATTTTTATTGCAACTCCTGCAACTATAGTGGCTCCGACTATATTGGGTTACCTTTCTGTTGGACTTTGTTTGTAACACTGAGAGGGGCACTCTGGTAACTGGGCAAGCCTAGGTCTCCTTATCATCTGCCCAGGCCTGCATCCAGAGAGCCACTTCCAGCTTCGAACTGTATAGTCACATCAGATGCTGCAGTGCACCAGACTAGATGCAAAATACCATCGGGTTATTAGAAGATTGCCATCAATATTCTTATCTTGATCTTGCAACATTTTGGTCGATGTAACCTCCTACCTTCTTCGGGTGCGTTTTATCAAACTTAGGAATCTGTATAGACTTTTGAACAAAAGCCTTTATTTAATCCACAGGGGAGTAGCTTATTCTTGTTTAATCAGCCATGACCGGGTAGAAGTCTTTAAGTAATTCGTAACTATATTACTAGCATCACATTGGGAGCTGTGGCGCAATGGATAAAGTGGCAAGCGCTAATCAGTTCTAAGTAAGTCTTCTGAAGGTTGAATGTTCAATCCTCAGTACAGGCAATGCTAAGAGAACAATGACAAAGAATGACTTCAGATTTCTACTCGGTCATGACTGAAAGAACGAGAACAAACGTGGATGAAACGAAGGTTTTCATTTGAAATTCTGTAAAGATTCCTCAAGTTAGACAACATGCACCTGAAGAAGCTCAGGGGTTACATCAGCCGAAAGAGAGGTAGACCGTGAGTTTATTTTTCGCAGCTTCGTTACTCTCGCTTCCTTTATTTTGTCCTTTAGTCCTCACATTCCATGAGCGATGTTTCTGACAAAAGGAGAAGAATTGCTGTTTTCTGGATTGGAATCTATCCACCTGACACTTATTATTGGCTAGTTTTTACCTTGAAAAAAATTTTTTTTTTTTTTTTTTTTTTTTTTTTTCAGTTAATTTATTTTTTAACTCTTTATATCAAGTGGCTTTATGCCTTGTCTGAAGCAATTTCCATGAAAAGGAAAAACAAAATTTCGTGACTATAAAATTGGAGATGAGAACAGCAGTCCAAATAATCTAAGCAATACAACTATAGAGTCTTTATTACTTCATCTAGACTTGACCATATATACTCCAGACTGACCCAACAAGCAGCAAAATCTAACCCCTTCACTGTTAAGATCTCTAGATGCCAGAAAGCCTTCTGATAGTTTCTTTCCCCAAACGGCGAGATTTTGGAATTTTCTCCCTGCTACCGCGATTATACTAACATGCAGATGTAAAATGAACAGACATCTTGCTACTCAACTCCCCACTAGACATGATCCCAGATAGTAGAGCCTCTTAACATTCCTAGTGGCAATATGTCGTGTTAAGGGTGCAACACAGTAAATAGAAAAGTATTTGTGTGTGTGTGTGTGTATTTAGTGAAATATTTTTTAAATGTATTTATTAATTTAAAAAAAAAAAATGTAAAGATTTCGTATTTAAAAAACTAATGCTGTTTTTGTTTTCTGTTTTTGTCCAGGTTTTTTAGCGGCTGATATAAAAGGAACGCAGTTATTTCTGATCACTGATTACCATGACAATGGTTCATTGTACGACTACCTGCATAGTCACACGTTAAACGCAGTCGATATGTTGCGATTAGCGCACTCTGCCATTTCGGGCATTGCCTTTCTTCATGCAGAAATATTTGGAGCCAAAGGTATGTGAGATTCCTTCAACAGAATTGGATATCGACAATAACAACATCGACTCTTTTTTTTATTCTCTCTCTCTCTCTCTCTCTCTCTCTCTCTCTCTCTCTCTCTCTCTCTCTTCCTCTCTCTCTTCCTCTCTCTCACTCTCTCACTCTCACTCTTCCTCTCTCTCTCAGGCTTTGTTGTTTTTTTGTTATTTCTCTTTACATTGTTTATGATTGTTCTTTTTTTTTTTGTAATTTCTGTTTTTCCCTATCATTTTTTTCCTATCAGTTTTGTTTCTGTTTTTTCTCTATCATTTTTGTTTCTGTTTTCCCTATCTCCATTTTCGTTTCTGTTTTTCCCTATCTCCATTTTCGTTTCTGTTTTTCCCTATCTCCATTTTCGTTTCTGTTTTTCCCTATCTCCATTTTCGTTTCTGTTTTTCCCTATCTCCATTTTCGTTTCTGTTTTTCCCTATCTCCATTTTCGTTTCTGTTTTTCCCTATCTCCATTTTCGTTTCTGTTTTTCCCTATCTCCATTTTCGTTTCTGTTTTTCCCTATCTCCATTTTCGTTTCTGTTTTTCCCTATCTCCATTTTCGTTTCTGTTTTTCCCTATCTCCATTTTCGTTTCTGTTTTTCCCTATCTCCATTTTCGTTTCTGTTTTTCCCTATCTCCATTTTCGTTTCTGTTTTTCCCTATCTCCATTTTCGTTTCTGTTTTTCCCTATCTCCATTTTCGTTTCTGTTTTTCCCTATCTCCATTTTCGTTTCTGTTTTTCCCTATCTCCATTTTCGTTTCTGTTTTTCCCTATCTCCATTTTCGTTTCTGTTTTTCCCTATCTCCATTTTCGTTTCTGTTTTTCCCTATCTCCATTTTCGTTTCTGTTTTTCCCTATCTCCATTTTCGTTTCTGTTTTTCCCTATCTCCATTTTCGTTTCTGTTTTTCCCCTATTTTTTATTTTCACTACTGGGTTTCTCTATCTTAATTTCTGTTTTTCCCTATCTATCTTTTTACCGTTTCTGTTTTTCCTTATCTGTCTTTTTACCGTTTCTGTTTTTCTTTATCTGTCTTTTTACCGTTTCTGTTTTTCCTTATCTGTCTTTTTACCGTTTCTGTTTTTCCTTATCTGTCTTTTTACCGTTTCTGTTTTTCTTTATCTGTCTTTTTACCGTTTCTGTTTTTCCTTATCTGTCTTTTTACCGTTTCTGTTTTTCCTTATGTCTTTTTACCGTTTCTGTTTTTCCTTGTCTGTCTTTTTACCGTTTCTGTTTTTCCTTGTCCGTCTTTTTACCGTTTCTGTTTTTCCTTGTCCGTCTTTTTACCGTTTCTGTTTTTCCTTGTCCGTCTTTTTACCGTTTCTGTTTTTCCTTGTCCGTCTTTTTACCGTTTCTGTTTTTCCTTATGTCTTTTTACCGTTTCTGTTTTTCCTTATCTGTCTTTTTACCGTTTCTGTTTTTCCTTATCTGTCTTTTTACCGTTTCTGTTTTTCCTTATCTGTCTTTTTACCGTTTCTGTTTTTCCTTATCTGTCTTTTTACCGTTTCTGTTTTTCCATATCTGTCTTTTTACTTTTTTTTTTCTCTCCCTTTTCGTCATTTCTGTTTTCCTCTCTCCCTTTTCGTCATTTCTGTTTTCCTCTCTCCCTTTTCGTCATTTCTGTTTTCCTCTCTCCCTTTTCGTCATTTCTGTTTTCCTCTCTCCCTTTTCGTCATTTCTGTTTTCCTCTCTCCCTTTTCGTCATTTCTGTTTTCCTCTCTCCCTTTTCGTCATTTCTGTTTTCCTCTCTCCCTTTTCGTCATTTCTGTTTTCCTCTCTCCCTTTTCGTCATTTCTGTTTTCCTCTCTCCCTTTTCGTCATTTCTGTTTTCCTCTCTCCCTTTTCGTCATTTCTGTTTTCCTCTCTCCCTTTTCGTCATTTCTGTTTTCCTCTCTCCCTTTTCGTCATTTCTGTTTTCCTCTCTCCCTTTTCGTCATTTCTGTTTTCCTCTCTCCCTTTTCGTCATTTCTGTTTTCCTCTCTCCCTTTTCGTCATTTCTGTTTTCCTCTCTCCCTTTTCGTCATTTCTGTTTTCCTCTCTCCCTTTTCGTCATTTCTGTTTTCCTCTCTCCCTTTTCGTCATTTCTGTTTTCCTCTCTCCCTTTTCGTCATTTCTGTTTTCCTCTCTCCCTTTTCGTCATTTCTGTTTTCCTCTCTCCCTTTTCGTCATTTCTGTTTTCCTCTCTCCCTTTTCGTCATTTCTGTTTTCCTCTCTCCCTTTTCGTCATTTCTGTTTTCCTCTCTCCCTTTTCGTCATTTCTGTTTTCCTCTCTCCCTTTTCGTCATTTCTGTTTTCCTCTCTCCCTTTTCGTCATTTCTGTTTTCCTCTCTCCCTTTTCGTCATTTCTGTTTTCCTCTCTCCCTTTTCGTCATTTCTGTTTTCCTCTCTCCCTTTTCGTCATTTCTGTTTTCCTCTCTCCCTTTTCGTCATTTCTGTTTTCCTCTCTCCCTTTTCGTCATTTCTGTTTTCCTCTCTCCCTTTTCGTCATTTCTGTTTTTCTCTCTCCCTTTTCGTCATTTATGTTTTCCTCTCTCTCTTTTCGTCATTTCTGTTTTCCTCTCTCCCTTTTCGTCATTTCTGTTTTCCTCTCTCCCTTTTCGTCATTTCTGTTTTCCTCTCTCCCTTTTCGTCATTTCTGTTTTCCTCTCTCCCTTTTCGTCATTTCTGTTTTCCTCTCTCCCTTTTCGTCATTTCTGTTTTCCTCTCTCCCTTTTCGTCATTTCTGTTTTCCTCTCTCCCTTTTCGTCATTTCTGTTTTCCTCTCTCCCTTTTCGTCATTTCTGTTTTCCTCTCTCCCTTTTCGTCATTTCTGTTTTCCTCTCTCCCTTTTCGTCATTTCTGTTTTCCTCTCTCCCTTTTCGTCATTTCTGTTTTCCTCTCTCCCTTTTCGTCATTTCTGTTTTCCTCTCTCCCTTTTCGTCATTTCTGTTTTCCTCTCTCCCTTTTCGTCATTTCTGTTTTCCTCTCTCCCTTTTCGTCATTTCTGTTTTCCTCTCTCCCTTTTCGTCATTTCTGTTTTTCTCTCTCTCTTTTCGTCATTTATGTTTTCCTCTCTCCCTTTTCGTCATTTATGTTTCCATTTTTTTTAATTAATTTGCATACTTTTGAAATGGAATAATTTTACTGTTAATTTTTCAAGTTTAAAAATTTACAAATAATTGTTTGTGAGAAATAAAAAAAAAAATAATTTCTCCAAATAACAAAAAATATTTTGCTCTGATACAAAGTCAATTTTAAAATCCATGTTTTCTTTGCATTTGGAAATTCATTGAAGCTTGATTGACTCCAGAAAATGGTGTAATGCTAAATCAGTTCATTTCATATGTTAGCATAATTCTTATGCTGAGAATATATTTGGTCTTTCAGTCGACCGTTTTGCCACAAAATAAGATTCTCTTGGGTGTATTTGTTGGGTAGAAACAATTCAACTGGAACTTAATGTATGATTTTAATGTTTCTGTCATGTTAAAAACAAAATTATGCAACATAAAAGCTGAGTGTATATATAAAAAGCGTTCGTAGTGTGTGTGTGTGTGTGTGTGTGTGTGTGTGTGTGTGTGTGTGTGTGTGTGTGTGTGTGTGTAGGGGGGGGGTTGTGGATTCTTGAAAGAAAATGTTTGGAGATTCCTTCCTGGAGTCATTTGACCTAATTTTGTTTTTTGAAAAGTTATTTTCTTTCTCTTTTCTCTTCTCGTCTAGGCAAACCGGCCTTAGCTCACCGAGATATAAAAAGTACAAATATTTTAGTTAAGAAAAACGGCACTTGTTGTATTGCAGACCTCGGTTTGTGTGTCAAATATATAAGGTAAGTCTCCCCTACCCCTCTCTCTCTCTCTCTCTCTCTCTCTTTCTTTAGCTTTTTATCTATTCGTTTTTGTTTTTTCTTTTAATCTCCCTTTATTCTCCTTTTTTCTTTTTTTCTTTTTTATGCTATCGTTCTATTTAAACTATGTA
Source organism: Euprymna scolopes (assembly GCF_053919585.1). Classification (NCBI taxonomy): domain Eukaryota; kingdom Metazoa; phylum Mollusca; class Cephalopoda; order Sepiida; family Sepiolidae; genus Euprymna; species Euprymna scolopes. The sequence continues at coordinate 60,802,587 of NC_136522.1, forward strand.
TTTCTCTCTCTCTCTCTCTCTCTCTCTCTCTCTCTCTCTCTCTCTCTCTCTCTCTCTCTCTCTCTCTCTCTGTCTCGGTTTGGTTTTTCTCTCTCTCTCGGTCTGGTTTTTCTCTCTCTCTCTCTCTCGGTCTGATTTTCTCTCTCTCGAAATTGATAGAGACTAGACCAAGAGAGATAGGTTAGACTGAGAGAGAGAGAGAGAGAGAGAAACTATTCTCTCTCTTGGTCTAGTTTCTGTCTCTCTCTCTCTCTCTCTCTTGGTCTAGTTCCTCTCTCTCTCTCTCTAGACTCTCTCTCTCTCTCTTTCTGTCTAGTCTCTATCTCTTTGTCTAGTCTCTCTTTCCTAGTCTTTCTCTCTGTCTTTCTCTCTCTTTGTCTAGTCTCTCTCTCTCTCTCTCTCTGTCCAGTCTCTCTCTCTCTCTCTGTCCAGTCTCTCTCTCTCTCTCTTCTTTCTCTCTCTCTCTCTCTGTCCAGTCTCTCTCTCTCTCTCTTCTTTCTCTCTCTAATCTCCCTTTTCTACTATTGATCTGTTCATCATTTTGTCTGATTTTTGAATTCATATCGATCAGTTCCAACTGATTAATGCATGTTTTTTTTTTTGTTTGTTTTTGTTTTTTCAGTGAAACAAATGAAGTCGAAATCGCATGTAATTCTCGAACGGGTACAAAACGTTACATGTCCCCTGAAGTATTGGATGATACGATCAACAGGAATCATTTTGAATCATTTAAACAATCTGATGTTTACTCTTTCAGTCTCGTCTTATGGGAAATTGCACGACGATGTGTTCATAAAGGTAATGACAGAGTTTTGCATATACATCTTCCATTTAAACTTATCAAGGCCCGAAGGCCACTCAGGGATAAGGGTTATTGCGTGTACAGTAATCAATGAGATAGTATTGTAGTAATCATTAGTATTGGAGGTTTGATAGAGTGTCATACTTAAGGGGGCGGTTTGTCAGTAGTTTGTTTATGTTGGACTTGAAGACATCCAAGTTGTAGTCGGGTGGGAAACAGGCAAGCGGCAGAGAGTTCCACTGGCGTGCAGTTCTAAGAAAGAAGCTTTGCTCATGGAATCTACGTTTGGATTTAGGCAAAAAAAATAGTGGGGAAAATTATTGACAGTAGTTTTAGCCAGATGGGTGTTTCTCGTGAAAGATTGACGAGGGGGGGGGGACGAGAGATTGGAGCTCAGACGAGCACCTGCCATGGAAATAACGATAAAACAAAGACAGGCTCGCAACGTATTCTCTCTTCCTTGTTTCGTCTTCTCTCTTCCCTTTTCCTCTTCCCTTTCACCCTTCTTTTCCCTTTCCCTCCTCCTCTTCCGTTTTCCACTTTTCCCCCCCTTCCTTTTTTCTTCTACTCTTTTCCTCTTCCTTCTCTTCCTTGCTTTTCCTCCTTCTCTTCCTTGCTTTTCCTCATCCTTATCATAATGCTTAACAATGTAACAATAATTAGTATATGTTGCAGTTTCCGTTATCACTTTGTCATTGGAGTAAAGTCTCTTTCCCTGGAACATTCTTTTGGGGTCTGCAAACAATCAGTAGTCACTGGGATGTAAATTATGAGAATACGGTGGGTGCCGAAACAATTTGAATGTAATTAATGTAGTTTTGTCATCATTTTAATCGACTCATGACATTGTTTTGATGAAAAAGCAATTTTCCTTCATTTGTGCCCCCCCTTTTTTTTTTCGTTTTTTTTTTTTCTTCTTTGTCATTTTTTTCTTCTTTGTCATTTTTTTCTTCTTTGTCATTTTTTTCTTCTTTGTCATTTTTTTCTTCTTTGTCATTTTTTTCTTTTTTGAAATGGCATTTGAAGGTTAATACTTTATAAAAATCATGGATAAGAAGAAAAGAGTTTGTGATGTTCCGTATTGACGACACAGTTTCCGTTTCACCCTCATCCATGAATTTTCAATTAAACGTGTATTCACAATGGAATCATCAAGATACACTTTTCACTTTCATTTTTTTTTTTTTTTTCATTTCAGTTTTTACATAAAATTCAAACTCAACGGTTATTTTTCTTCCTAGGCGACCGTATCTACACATTACCGTCATTTTGTGAATGATTTCAGTGGCCTAATATTTGTTTGAAGAATCAACTTCATTTCAATAATTGTGATTTTTAAACTAATAATCCTATTTCACCAGCTATGAGCACATAACTCCACTATATTGTGGATGCCTTGGGAAAGGCAAAAGGCTAAGGGAGTAAACCCCCAACAAAAAATCCAGTTTGGAGGAGTCCCGATGGGTGGATGGTGAAGCACTGCAACACCTTTTCAGCAACTCCTGCAGCTGCACTGGCTCCACCCGCCTTGCCTTTCTGTCGAACTTTGTTTGCAACACCAAGTGGGAAACCCTGGTAATTGGGTAAACCTAGCTTCCCTTATCACCTGCCCAGGCCTATATATCTCCAAAAGTCCCCAGAGGACGTCAAATCTTGGTGAAAGTGAACAAATGGTGCAGTTTTAGGCCTTTAACATATGTAAATTTGAGTTCTGCATCATGCAAAAAAGAAATGACTAAGTCCATCATTTGCGCCCCCCCATTTAGCCTCAAAAGTCCCCAAGGCCTTAACGTATATAAATTTGAGTTCAGCATTATGCAAAAAAAGAAATGACTAAGTCCATCATTTGCGCCCCCCACCATTTAGCCTCAAAAGTCCCCAAGGCCTTAACGTATATAAATTTGAGTTCAGCATTATGCAAAAAAAGAAATTACTAAGTCCATCATTTGCACCCCCCCCCCATTTAGCCATAAAAGTCCCCAAAGCCTTAACATATTTAAATTTTAGTTCAGCACCATGCAAAACTGCTAAATAGACATACACAGAAAATTTTGGACTAATATGGTAAAATAGTCCCAAAAGTGGAGTTTTTATTAACCCTAAAAGAACCCCTGGGGCACACCCAAGAGTTATCACGAAGTATAGACAAACAAAATTATATAGAAATCAGTTAGTTACAACTTTTCAGAAAGTTTTATAAAAATCCAAGGCATCATTTTTTTTTTATATAAGTACAAAAGTGTTAATTTTAGCCATTTTAAGCCAAAAGGCACCCCTATGGGAATAACCGGAGTTTTCCCAGAAAATACGTTCTGTTACATTTTTACTCATATCATGTTTAATGTTTGTGCAAAATTTTTTTAAATTCGAAGGCGTAGTTATTGAGAAAAGTGCGGACGAACAGAGCAGGGTGAATTTACAGGTCCACCTTCCTTTTGTCGAAGGACCAAAAAAGGCATGTATGTAATCAAGTTTGTCGGATGTTTTCATTCCGGTCTCCACATAATGTCGAGTAATCAGGAGAGAATACACACCATATTGGAGCCTACCTCTTCCTGCTCTGTAGACTTGTATATAATAAAGATGAAGGTATGTTATTTGAATAAACATTTTGTGAAAAATTCTGTTCTTGTGCTTTTTTGCAGGCATCGTAGAAGAAGCGCAATTGCCCTATTACGATTATGCGTCAAACGATCCAAGTTTTGAAGAAATGCGAAAAGTAGTTTGCGTGGAAAAGAAAAGACCGCTTGTTCCGAATCGTTGGAGCAGTGATCCGGTAAGTATTATCGTAAATTGGTTGGTTGGTTGTTTTGGTTTTACAGCATATCAACCTTTTTCAGGTTATTTAATGCCGAATCTAGTTATTTTGAGGAACGATTTTTAATGGAGTATATATTTTTTTTTTTTTTAAGCCAGATTCTATTTAACTCATAATTGGGACCCTAACAGGTACTACCACTCCAGGTCAGAGTGGACCTGGGAGCAATGACAATTAAAGGGTAGCTCTACACTCCCCAAGGCCTGCAAGGTGGGGCCTCACCATTGGATATAGTTTTAGGTCATATCCAGGACCGCTCACTAGTGGAACGATATTAATGTCAGAGCTATCCAGCTAACAGTGGTATAGTTAACAAAAAAGTGTATTAGCAAAAGTATGTTACAGAATTGAATTTTCTGTTTTTTTTTTGTTTTTTTTTAAAGTATTATTTAATCTTTCGTATTATGCTATTATAGTAAACTAGTAAGGAAACCCGTTGTTGCCCGGGATTAAATGATGATCAACGAATGTTTCACTCTCACATGTTTTCATTTGTCATTGAAATTGCTGAAATCGTTCATTTTTTCAATCAAATTGATTGCCTACTTTAGTTGACGACCCATTGTGGTAAACTCAGAGGAAGCTTCATATGCCTCCCTACAGTAACTTTATTGTAGTCTACATTGCACTGTAGAGAACCTACTATAGATTTTATAAAATTATTTTTTATATATAACAAGCCTGGGTGCAGGTTGTGTAAGGGTGTTGGTTGAGCAAAAAAAAAAAGAAATTGCGAGCACAAAAAAAAAACATAGTAATATGTTTTTTTTTTATTATTATTATTGTGGAAATCAGATCATTGGTTCTTTGTTACTTCTTATCAATACTAGTTATTATTAGGGCTATTTTCATTGTTTTGACTCTCTAGTATATATCCGACACAGTTAGACAATTGAGAACCACATTACTCTATCTAAAAACATATAAGATATTAACTGATATATACTCGAGAGTCAAAATAATAAAAAGAATATTCTCTTGTCATAGCCCTAGTTATGATTATGATCATGCTGTTGGGCGGGTTGCTTAAAGAGCATTTTGGTTCTTATTCAGAATTCAAACTAATTAAAAGAAAATATAGAAGAATATGGAAAAATCTTTGATGTATCTAACGGTCATAGAACAAAGATGTCATATTCCAAAAATCACAAATTGATTAGTTTTATTTTTTTAGTAAGAAAATCAAATTTCAAAGGACTGTCTTATGTCGCCATTTTAAAAATAAAAACAAGGGCAGATAACTTCACAATAATTCGAACTTGCAAGATCAGCCTTGTAGTAATAACAATTTTACATTAATTACTTAAAATGGTTTGAAAATGGTTTTCTTTATATAAATAAAACAACTACTTGATCCATTAATTTTTCACGGATTTACATTGCGAGCGAAACAGTCACATTTGCAAGTGATATTTTTTTTCAAAGTGGCGACTAGAAATAATAAAACTCTTATTTGGTGATTGCGTTTTTTTTTCACCAACATGCTTCCAATTTTTTTAATAAAACGAGACGGTCAAATTATTTAAACAATAAAAGGTTTAATAGAACAATATGTTCTTTTTTATTTTATTTTATTTTTTTTTTTTTACAAAGGATGTTTAAAAAAAACATCTGATAAAATTTTAATGTTTATACATTCAAATCTCAACATAAAATTCTATTTACATTTATTTAAAAAGAAATACAGAAAAATCTTTGTCACGGAACGAAGATACCATATTCTAAAAATCATGTGGTTTGGATAGCAACTTTTCTATTTAGCTTGTAAACGAAAATATTTAGTTATTAAAGGTCAACTAAAAATAAATTATTTTTGTAGAGCCCTGTTTTGGGAATATAATATTTTTGTTCTGTGATGGATAGGTACATCATAAAGATTTTTCTGTATTTTTGATTTTTTTAATTAGGTTAAATTCTAAATAAGAACCAGCATTTCTTTTTTGAAGGCCCAACTATTGTCTGCTCATTTCTGAGTATCGCTCTTTAACCCTTTTTTTTTTTTTTTGACAATTTCGAATCACTGAGTATTGCCCTTTAACCATTTTTTTTGACAATTTCGAATTACTGAGTATTGCCCGTTAACCATTTTTTTTGACAATGTCGAATTACTGCGTATTGCCCTTTAACCATTTTTATTTTGACAATGTCGAATTACTGAGTATTGCCCTTTAACCATTTTTTTTGACAATGTCGAATTACTGAATATTGCCCTTTAACCATTTTTTTTGACAATTTCGAATTACTGAGTATTGCCCTTTAACCATTTTTATTTTGACAATGTCGAATTACTGAGTATTGCCCTTTAACCATTTTTATTTTGACAATGTCGAATTACTGAGTATTGCCCTTTAACCATTTTTATTTTGACAATGTCGAATTACTGAGTATTGCCCTTTAACCATTTTTATTTTGACAATGTCGAATTACTGAGTATTGCCCTTTAACCATTTTTTTTGACTATGTCGAATTACTGAGTATTAACTTATAACTTTTTTTTTTTTTTGGCAATGTTGAATTTCTAAGTATCGCCCTTTAACCATTTTTATTTTGACAATGTTGAATTTCTGATTATCGGTCTGTAACCTTTTTTTTTTTTGGTAATGTTGCATTTCTGAGTATTGCCCTTTTTAACTTTTTTTTTTCTGACAATGTCGAATTACTGAGTATTGCCCTTTAACCATTTTTATTTTGACAATGTCGAATTACTGAGTATTGCCCTTTAACCATTTTTTTTGACAATGTCGAATTACTGAGTATTGCCCTTTAACCATTTTTTTTGACAATGTCGAATTACTGAGTATTGCCCTTTAACCATTTTTTTTGACTATGTCGAATTACTGAGTATTAACTTATAACTTTTTTTTTTTTTTGGCAATGTTGAATTTCTAAGTATCGCCCTTTAACCATTTTTATTTTGACAATGTTGAATTTCTGATTATCGGTCTGTAACCTTTTTTTTTTTTGGTAATGTTGCATTTCTGAGTATTGCCCTTTTTAACTTTTTTTTTTCTGACAATGTTGAATTTTTTTTTTTATGGACAATGTTGAATTAATTTATTTTTCTTTTCCAGTATTTGAGCAAAATGGCGAAAGTAATGAGTGAATGTTGGCTCCATCAACCTGCAGCTCGTCTCACTGCTCTACGGGTGAAGAAAACATTAGGGAAGATAAAACTTGACATGGAATTAACAATCAAGCAATAACAGCTGTCAAAAAAAAAAAAAAAAAAAAAAATGAGGGGTTGACATGGATTCCCCTTCCTTTATTTTTATTTTATTTTATTTTTTTTTTTAAAAGAGAATGAAACAGAAACACAAAACCAAACAAAATTCATATCATTTTTTTTTTTTTTTTTGTCTGTCTGTGTAAAATGTTCCAGCCATTTTTTTTAGGCAGATGGACTGGCAGGGACTTTTAAAAGACAGATTTCACCCTTGAAAACAAACATAAAAACAATAACAGAGGCAAAAAAAACAAAAACAAAGCAAAACAACAACCCCAAAACCAAAAGCCTTTCACTTTTTGCCTTTGTGTTGATAATGTAGAAGATGCAACCCTTTTTATAAAATTAACAGTAAATAATATCCTAGAAGTATATACAAACAGACTGGCCTTGAATGGAGCTAGTCTAATAAGGTCAGCAGTCATTATAAGTCAAGGGAAATAAGTTTGCGTGTGCTGAGCAAAGGGAAGTAAGCCAGTCGGGTTTATAAAACAAAGGGGAGGTAAGCCAACTATCAGTTGCGGCTTAAAGTCAACTGACATACCTCCTAACTTCCGGCGTAGTGCTACCGGAAGCGGTAACAAGGCAAATCAGTTCCTTTACTTTTATTGTTTTTCAGTCTTTCTATTGTGAATTGATTTATTGAAATAAAAATAAGAAAATGACATTATTGAAAAGTATAAAAATTAAAATTATACAAATAAAAATAACACAATTAGTTTTTGTTTGCAGTTTTCAATACAAAATTAGGAAAACATTAGTTTTTATTCTATTTGAAATTTTATAAGAAATATGCTTATGAAATTATAAAAATAAAAGTATATTTTGTTTTTCAATTTTTTAATTTATATATGTTTATGAAAGTATGAAAATAAAATTATTGAAATCAAAATAACAAAATTTCAAAGATCATAAAGAAAGCGTATCCATACATAATATTCCCAAAATAGTCTTAAATGATTTTTAAGAGTGTTTTTAATAATTCTTAAAAAAAAAAAAAGAACTAATTTCAATAATTCTTCACTAAAATAAGACTGACAAAAACTTTTTGTTGATTATTAAAAAGAAACAGAAAGATCGGAAGAATATAAAAATAAGAGTATGTGCACAGGAAAGATATAAGTGTGAGATTTAAAAAAAAAAAAAAAAAAAAAAAAGGCAAAGGAACCGATTTGCCTTGTCATTGCTTCCGGTAGCTGTGTGCCAAAAGATAGGAAGTATGTTAGCTGACTATAACCCAGCTGTGTTAGGAAACAATACATTTGCCTGTTGCAATGTCAAAATCATTTCTATTTTGGTTATCAGTTATATCATGTACATAATTTTTTATTTGTCATCTACCATCCAATCACCCCACCAAATTTAAAAAATACAAATGTAGCCTTTTCAGTATTTCTGATTTAAAAACATATTTGTTTGAATCTGTTTTTACTTAATTTTATTTAAAACTTTTATTTTTATTTAAAAAATCCTAATTTTTTTCAAGTTAAAACTTTACATTGTTTTTTGCATTTAAATATGTGAATTTTCCTTAGGACTAATAATTTTTTGATTATTATTTATAAATTCATTTTTCAATCTTAGACTTGGGCTTTTACATCTTTATTGTCTATTATATTTTAGTTAAATGGTGGTACTTGCAGTTTAATGAAGACATTAAAAAGTGAAAATATCGCTAAAAGGTTATATTGTACATATCCGTTTTGGACTGAAGATCTCCGAAAATAAATTTCACTTAATTTGATTGGGTAGTTTTTTGTTTGTTTGTTTGTTTTTTTTTAGAGTAGAAAAAGATGTTTTTTTATGAAAGCGTATTGAAGTCAGCCATCTTAGAAGTTTTTGAACACACCATTTAAAGTGCCGACACTCCCTCCCCATCTTTATTACTAGCTTTTCTTCCTAAAAATCGAACCTTTTGCTCGGCATCATAACAAATTGTTTTTTCACTGTAAAAAAAAAAACTACTTAATGAAATTAAGTGAAATTTTTTTTTGGACAACTTCGTTCCATAACAGATACGTATAATATAACCTTTTTTTTTTTTTCGATATTTTCATTTTTTAATATCTTGAATAAACTGCACAAGTACCAAAAGTTTTTCTTTTAGCCTTGTTTTTTTTTATATATATAATTAATTTAAGAAAAATTTTTTCATTATTAAACTTGAGTTTTTAATTTCTTATTATATTTTAGATAAAAAGTCTTTTAGTCTTCTTTTAAATTATATAATTCTACTTTATTTTAGAAAAAGAAAAAGGTTGCTTTTTTTTTTTTTTTAGTTATTATTTAACTTAAAAAATGTTTAAATGTATATTTCGTAATTTAAAATTATTTTTATCTGAACATTTTAAAGTTTAAAAGCTAATCTTTTTAGTTTTATATTTTTTTACAGTTTTTAAAAAAGTATTTTTACTTTAAAACTTGATTTAAAAAAATGTAACTGTAATATTTTGTAAAAATGTTGATTTTTTTTTCCTCCCACCGTTATTCTTGTTTTTTATTATATATATATATATATATATATATATATATATAAATTCTACCTTTTATATATTCCCTGTTTTCTAAGGATTCACCTATAAACTTATCTTTCCAAGCCAAGGACTCCCCATAATAATGAATCTCCACTCATGACTGACCTACCTTGACCTTTTGGCTAGGATCAAAGTGTACTATTGACCCTGATATTTTTTTTTTCTTTTCTATCTTCAGTCTAAGAAGAAGAAATCCTCCTAGACCGAGGAAATTTAAATTTTTTTATTGGTTTTGTTTTAATTCAAAGTACATTTTTTTGAGGAATTGGATTTTTCCCCACATTAAAATCTGACCTTGTGTTTAATTCTGCCCTTGTGGGGAGGGGCAAGTAAATAGGGATCTACTCTAATGAATTACACACCAAGATTTTACTTGCTTTATGTGTATATATATATATATATATATATATATATATATATATTTTTTTTTTTACATGTAATGTGTTTTTACTTGTATTGTAATATTTCGGGAAAACTTTCCTTCGTTAGACGTGTTTGACTTTCAAACATGCAAAAAAAACTAATTTTACGATTTGAATTAACTCCCACCCATAAAAAATTACACTTGGTCTGAACCCCTACCCTGACATAATTAAACCCCATCTTTTTTACCTAAAACCGTGGATTATTTTCATATTAGACATTTTGTATCAATTTTTGTTTAATTTTCTGCATTGCCTTATCTTATGACTGAGATCTTTTTTTTTAACTTTGGAATTTTATGTTTGTTTTTTTATTTTAGAATTTTATTTTGTTTATAAAAAGCTTCTTTTTTTTTTTTAAACTCTGGAATTTTATTTTGTTTATAAAAAAAGCTTTTTTTTTTAGTTGATGTTGTTGAGAGCTGACAAAGGGAAATAACATGTCTTGCTTTTATGTAACAAGTGTTTCAAACATTTTTTCTGTTTAAAAACAAAACAAAAATAATCGTTACCCATGCTTGTAGTTCGAAATATGGGAAATTTAAAAGATCAAGATAAAACAGGAATACTCCTTGATATATGTATGAGGCAAATGGAGGTATTTACGCTAAAAAAATTAGGGAAAATTAACTTCGAATGAATGAAAGACACAAGGTAACATTTGTTGAGTTCTTCAAGGTTTTTATTGGAGAAAATTTACCCATAGAAAGAGAGACTACATGTAATGTAGCCGTTACAATTGAAGTGTGTTTGTTACAGTTCAAACCTCACTCAGACTCCTATGCTGTCCAGCACTGTCGGAAAAGAACAAACAAACAAAAATAAAAAAAATCCGACTCTGCTTTTTTTTTCTTTTTTAACACAAGCATTTATTACGATACCACTTTAAAAAAAAAATCTCTCGCTGTCACATGTCCATCTAACCTGGTGAGCATTTCTCCTTCTTCCGACAGCACGCTGGCCACAGCTGGCCCATTTTTGCCTTCACTTTATACGTCCGTCTCCTTCGGTGTCAACTTTGTTTCTCCCTGACCACGTAGTGTCCTTTTTTTTTATTTTCTTTCATCAGACGCAAACCCAAGTACACTTGTCAATTTGCATACGCGCTCAAATTCTGCTCCTGCTGCTAATATAATTGCTTACTATCTATCCTTTGGCTGCTGCTGCTATTTTCATATGCTCTCTGTTGCGTACATAACTAATATTATTTACTTAATTTTTTCATGATTTACTATATATATCAAGCACCGGTGAATCCTGAAATCAATACATAAATATTATATCTGCTTATAAGAGTTTGTGTGGATATATATATATATATATATATATATATATATATAAAAGGGAAATTGTTTGTGTGTACATTTCCCTACCAAACTATACCGTCAATTTTCAGTCTGCAGACTTGAGAGTTGACATAAGTTGTATTGAGATTTGGGAAAATCTTTTTAATCGGTTTTCAGCCAGAAATTTGGCTGTCAAGGGGTCAAACTTCAGCGATTTGACCTTGGAGGACTTTACCAAACTCCTCTGCCAATTTTGGGTCTAAACACTTGAAATTTTAGATGTAGGTTACCTGGACATGAATCAAAGTTTTAATATGTATATACATATACACATAAAGTTATGAACAGTACATAGGTCCCGAGCATAGCCGGGCTGAATTGCTAGTAATATATATATATATATATATATATATATATATGTGTGTGTGTGTGTGATGTAGCCGGGTTGAACAGTGGTAGTTTCTCGTCAGCCAAGAAAAACGAACTTGCAACACACATTCATTTGTTAGAAAAATATAAAATTATTTTGTGCTTTATGTGCATGCTTCAAGTGGCAACGGTAACTTGTGGCTGCTGTCGCTTTTGGACTGAGTCTTCTCTTCCACCTGCTTTTTTATATCCACCCGCTTTCTTGCAGTAGTTCTAACTCTGGCAGCTGTAAAGTCAACTACTTGATCCATTCACTTCTGGTAACATCAGCTTTGACAGGTTCACCTCATCACTCTGTGTTTTTGGTCTCGGACCACCCTGTGTGTGCACAGTCTTAACACACGACACACATGCATATATATATATATATATATATATATAGGGTCCATACAATGTAACATTAGCACAAACACATTTTATATCTTTAAAAGCGAGAACAGGGGAGGTAAATCAATAAATGCATTTGTGCAAATGAAGAATCAAGAATATCTGGCCTTTGGGCTAAGATCACAGTGTAGTATCTGTTCTGATGCAACAATTAAGTTAATTTGTCCTAAGTCAATTGAGCAGAAGCCCTTTAATACTGAGGCAATTTTTATTTTTTCCATACTTCCAGAAGCGTCTTCTTGGGGAGCTGGTTTCTCCCTAGATTAAAAACGACCTTGTGTCACATTCTGCTTTTGTGGGGAAGCAAATAAGTGACCTTGTATGCACATACGGAATGGTCTCTACCAAACTACTCTGTCAATTTTTGGTCTACAGACTCGAAACTTGATATATGGGGGATTCAGACCTGTGGAATAAATTCGATTTGGTTTTTAGCCGGTAAAAATAGCTGCTAAGGGGTCAAAATTGAAAATTTGAAACTTGGCAGGCATAAGTCAACTTAATGTGTATCCTCTATGCATTAACCGCCCCCTTAAGTAAGACACTCTATCAAAACCCCCAATACTGATGATTACTACAATACTATCTCATTGATTACTGTACACGCAATAACCCTTATCCCTGAGTGGCCTTCGAGCCTTGATAAGTGGTGACCCCCCCCCATGTAAAAAAAACAAAAAAAAACATTTATATGTTTAACTATATTAATTTTTTTTTAAGTTTTGGCATGTTCACCTAGCTCATATGATAGTGAATACCACTGAAGATCTAAATGTTTTGGTTTCAATTCTAGCTGAATGCACTCAAGTCATATTTTTTTGTTTTTACTGTTGAAATCTCAACTATACATTGGGTACAATATAATAATCAATAGAAAATTGGATTTAAGATTAAGAATATGTAATCTGCATGAATTAAAATATATTTAAACGTATTTCATGGCCACAATGCCGGGTGACCTGCTAGTATACAATAAAAGTGATTATTTTTAATTTAAATTCTCTTTCCCATCCGTTTGGCTTTGGGGGTCGGGGGTTCTTCATTTCAATTCGTTTGTTTTCTATCTTCCTATTCTGGCTTTTAATTTCATTTTTATTTTGACTCCTACCCTCATAAAGATTTGATCATTCAGGCTACCATAAAACAAAAATGATAATTCAGTCTGTCATTTCTCCATGTCATAATCAAAGCATGAACACAATTTATATGTTTGAAAGGAAGAACAGGGGAGATAAGTCATTAAATATGTTCATGTCAATGGAGAATTGACAAAATACAATGAAACAGATTTATATTTTTAATTAAAGCTAGCAGGACCTGTGGAAATTCCACAACAGCATCTTTCATATGTAATATATAGCTGCTAGGCATTTTTGTGGACGTTCAGCGTGGATGGAGACCCCGTGATATTATTGTAGCCCTTTGTTAAAACTGTATTTATCTTAGTAATCTGGTTAATGTAGTGTCAGAATATACCGTGTTATTACGGTTTATCTCCAATATCTTTGTAGGAGTCTGTGACATAGTTCCATTGAATAGACAGGTGCCCAGCGTGAATGGAAACTCCTCGATATCATTATACCATTTTTAGACAGAACAGATACTACCCTTGGATCCTAGCCAGAAGACCAAGAAAGTATATTTTAGTTTCACGTACGGTTCAAAAGCGATATCATTTTTTTTTTTTTTTTTTTTTTTTTTTACATTACATTGTTGATGATCAGGAGATCCTATTTATTAAAAAGGAGAATAGAAAACAATAATATACTACGAACATTAAATTAGTGTATCTATATATCTATATACTAATAATTTAATGTTCCTGGTATGTTATCTACTAGGGCTATGATAACAGAATATTCTTTTCATTGTTTTGACTCTCGAATATATATCAGTTAATATCTCATGTGTTTTTAGATAGTGATATGGTTCTTGATTGATTAACTGTGTCTAACTGTATCGGTTATATACTCTAGAGTCAAAACAATAAGAATATTCTCTTGTCATAGCCCTAGTTAACTGCAATCACTTGTGCCCCCACGACGTGAGCACCCTCGACAAACCCGACAGGCTGCTAAATCCCACCCCCACACTGTAGAGATCCCTAGATGTAAAAGATCTTTTTACTCCAATAGTTTCTTCCCCAGAACCGCTAGACTCTGGAATTCCATTCCAGGTCCCTGCTTCCCCAACAGTACTGACGTGCAGAAGTTCAAGTGTAACGTGAACCGACATCTTGCTGCCCAAATCCCTACATAGTACCCCAGTAGTTGTTGCCCCTGATAGTAGCCCCCTACACCAAAGTGGCAATTTGCCTTGTTTAGGGTGAAAATGTAATAAAAAAAAATTCTATCGTCATTTTTAATAAATAGGATCTTCTGATCGGATAATTTATAAGCTGGACACCGTGACACCCATACGTACGTTAAAAATGATTTGGATCATCATGTGTCTAGCCCTTGTCAGACCACTGTTCGAGTATAGTGTCCAGGTTTCTGTTCCATATCTAACCTGCGATACACAGCATCTGGAGAAAGTTCAAATAATGGGTACTTGAATGGTACGAGGGTCTATCTGATCTACAATATGAAAACGGACTCAAAAAGCTTAATGTTTTCTCCCTTGAGCGCTGATGATTACTCAGATATCTCATTTTGGCATACAACCTCCTCAGTGGTTATTATGATATACCCCGGCCAGGGATTTTATCTTGACCGCCCCCCCCCCTCTCAATCAACAGAGATTAGACCATTCTTATAATAATCTGGTTCCTGTTGATTTCGCGGTGGGAGTTACATCTGTGCAGTTCTAGGAAGTTCACCCTCCCAGGTTTTGCCCTCTCTTTTTGAGAATGAGTTAGTTTATTGCTAATCGCCTGAGGTGCCCTCACCGGGGGAATGCCGATGAGGCTGTCCAGGCACTTTTTGCAGGTCAGAGTGCCTCTTCTCGGGGGACCCTGACTTCTCAATCCCACTTTCCGACCCTGGTATCACAGTTCTTGCAGTGGGAGAGAACTAAATTCCACCTTCACGCCTGTACCAGATAGAGGTCTACGCGGACACTACAAGAAATTATTTCACCGCCGATTAGTGTTGAACCGGAGGAAGGCTGTTTTCTTAATCAGAATCCGTGGACGCTGGAATAGACTTCTAAGTGAGGTAATAAAACATGCCAACAATGTAACAATTCGAGATGAATTTGCACAAGTGTTGGGCGACCGTATCCTCTTGTATATGATTTTTCTACAACCCTTTTCCTACATGACAACTGAAGATTGTTTTATTTTTTGCCGAAAGAATTGAATTGAAATTTTAAAAAATGCAGCTGAAAGTTAAAATTTTTTTTTTTTTTTTCATATTTTTTGGATTCTTCAAACTACTATTCTTATCTTGAGTGTTATTTTCACAACGTTTCAGCTGATGTAACCTCCAGCCTTCTTCAGGTGTATACAACTCGGAAATACGCGCACAGTATTTCGAACAGAACTCTTCATTTAATCCATAGGGGTAGCATGTTCTCGTTCTGTCAACCATAACTTGTTAGAAGTTTTAATAATTCGCGATTGTATTTTGAGTGTTGCCCGCACTAAGGATTGAACCTTAAACCTCCAGAAGAGTGTAACTTATAATTGAATTCATAGCATAGTGGATAAAGTACTTGATAAAATTCAGTTGTAAGTTACACTCTTTTAAAAGTTGGTTTAATCCTCAGTGTGGGTGGCACTCAAAATACAATTACAAATTACTTAGGACTTTTACGCAGTCATGGCTGATGGAACAAGAGCGTGCTATCCACTGTGGATTAAATAAAGGATTTCGTTCAAAATTATGTGTCCATCCATCCAGCATGGCCATAGCCGAGATTGAACTCACTATACGAGTTTGTAGTGTAATTCGAATCTTGTCGCTAACTGAATACTTGATGCTTTGCCAGGGCTATCAAGGGTATTTTTTTATCGTGACGTCATCACTAGATGGAGTGCCTACCACGGCTTAAGAGAGGCCCACCTACCCTTGAGAAAAGGATGGACCGCGCCAGTTTCTCAACCTGGTATTTTACCTTGCGGTACATACAGCACCTTGCTTTCCCGAATGGTTACCCATCTGGTACTGACCAGGCTCAACATTGCTTAACTTCAGTGATCTGGCGAGTCAACATGATCGTGCTGTATTAAATTATGTGTAGATTGTGGAATTCTGCCAGAAAAATTCCCGAGTTTGACAAAATGCACCTGTAGGAGATCGGAGATTTACATTGACTGAAACGTTGTAAAAATAATGCTCAGGATGAGAATAGTTGTCTGAATATTCCGTATAATACGAAAAATTAATTCACATCTTAAAATTTCTAGAAACATAATTTTCTCGCTAAAATACCCAGCTCTAAATGTCAGTTGTAAAATATACCTCTTCGTCTGCATCGCATTGACTTATTATCTCCCCCTTACTTTGTCAGCTTTAAACAACATTAACCAAAGAAAAGCAAGAAAAACTTTTTTTTCTTACGTCTTCGTTGATATTTTAATGAAATGATTTTATTTTATATAACCCTATTTATAAAATTTATTTTTACATTGCTATACTCCCTCCCCCTGCTCTTTCATCTTGGATTGGCTATAATGTATCATGTAACTATCCTTTGGTCACTCTTCCTCTCCTCTCCTCCTTAAGCAAGTCAATTTTGGGCAAACGTTACTATTGGCGACATTAATTATTTTCAAACAAATACAACAATGGTGAAAATTAGTCAAAAACATTTTTTTTTTTTTTTTTAATTTATTCGTTACCTATTTGTACTAAAAAAGATATTTATCATCAAACATATACCAGCTTATTTGCCATAAATATTGGTTGTGAGTGAAGTCATCGGTGACAGCCATCTTGTTTTTTTTTGGGGGGGGAGATTTTTTAGAAAATAAAATCCCAGAATAGACAGGAAATGCGCCACTGTCATATCAAAGCCCCTCACTTTTAATTTAATGGTTTGAATTAACCCATTAAGTCTTTGCTTAGATTTTGAAACCCCTTCGTTCTGTGATGCCTGAGGCAGTGAAAATCATTGTTTTCGATTTGAAGGCAGTTTCTTCTCGTTGCAATCAAATCTTTCACGATTGTCTGTTTCCAGTTCATTTTTGGTCTTCCTCTCCTTTTTCCATCAGAGGTCTATTGGAGCACTTGGTTGGCAATTCTCTTTGGGTCCAATCTTAGGGTATGTTTGAGCCAACCTAGACGTCGTTTGCAGATTATTGACCAAATGGTAATTAGTGTGATCTCTGGTTTAAGTCCCAGAGTATCTAGATTTTTTTTTCTTTAATATAATATGTAAATGAGGTAACTTCTTGGACGTAGATTTCCTTTTGAATAAATGGTATGTATAGAAATCATGCTGGGATAAAAGTCTGTTCTCAGTATGAAAATTGATTTGTAAAACTGTACCTTTTGTATACATTAATCAAATTGTGAACAAACAGACAAGAATACGGCTTTATTATAATAGATAATCAAATCAAACTTTTGGATCACCAAAGTTAAGCAAGATTGAGCCTAGTCAGTACTAAAATGGGTGACCATTTGGGAATTCCAAGTGCTGTATATGCTCTCCGCTTATCTCAGCATTTCATAGTTGTCTAGCACTTCTCCTTGCCACTGGACTTAAGCAGTGCTGATTCAGGAGTGGTGTGGTTGGGATTGTACAACCCTTGTCTCACAATTACATGCACAACTACCCTTACAGGGGGTATCCATTGTCTCTTAAACTGAACAGATACATCTATAGATCTTAAAAAATAAATTATTTGGTATCTTATTTATAGGATAGTGGGACCTAATATCCAGTATCCAGCTCTCATTTTCGATCCAGTACTTCCTGAAAAATAAAGATGGTTTTCACATTACTCATGCCTAGGGCTGTGACAACAGCACATTCTTGTCATTGTTTTGACTCTTGAGTATATATCCGTTAATATCTTATATGCTTTTATATAGACTGATGTGGTTCTTGGTTGATTGACTGTGTCTTACTGTGTCGGATATATACTTCGGCGTCAAAAGAATGAAAAGAATATTCTGTTATCACAGCCCTACTCACGACTAATATTTGCAGCAAATAGACACGCTTTACTGAAGAGAGGCCGTTCTTGTCAATATTTTCAAATGATATAAGTTTTGAAATTGTCCGAACAATGAAAATGCACTACTTTTTGCTGTCAATCCGACTTTTGTTTTGATTTTGTGAAAATAATATATGAATGCTCGATAACAAAAGCTGGTAATTTTGAAGCTTACAAATTAAGTCACTTCATACTGACTTAAAATTTATTGGTATGTGAACGATTACCGAATTCTCAATTATATGAACATAATAAAATTTGGAATATTAGAAATAAGATATATATATATATTATATATATGTGTATATGTATATATATATATATTGTACGTAAAAAATAGAATTTTATAAAAATCAGTTTAGATGCTACACTTGGATCTGAATCCGAAGGCCAGATATCTTAATCCACCTGAGGAGATTAGTTAAAGTGTTCGGTTTGATTAAAAAAAAATTTATTTATTGCATCCAAAAAAAAACTGGCGGTAAAGGGTTAATTCTGCATCATAGCATCAAACAAACCAGATGACTTGAACCACTTCCCCATGATATGGCACTAGTTTGTCACCAGTTCTATATTCCCAGCAAGACTGGTACCCATGTTAAATGGTATAATCATATTGATACACTCATTCCAATTAAATCACTAAAGTTAAGCAATGTTAAGCCTGGTCAGTACTAAAATGGGTGACCATTTGGGAATACCAGGTGCTGTATGTGCTCTCCATTTATCTCTGAGTTGTTTCCAGTTGTCTTGGACTTTTTCTTGCCACTGGAATCAAGCAGTACCAACTCAGTAAACTTGTGAAGCAAGGGTTTCACAATCCCTAATTGGTTAGAGATTGTGCAACCCTTGCTTTATAATTCAATGCGTGTAATCCAGCATCCCTCCAGGATAATCAGCTGGCCCTCGTCATTTTGACGGATGAACATCCAAAAGATACCCATCCGTACACTTGGGTGGAATGTTTTACTTAGAGCAACTAGTATTCTTAAATGGTCACCTATCTCAATACTGACACGGCTCAGTGTTGCTTAACTTTGGTGATTTAACAGGAACTGGTGTGTCGTACTCCCTTTCCCATGTTCTTTTAATCCCACCCTCCTGTGCTTTCTTTAGGGTGGGGTTAGGGCTTCCTAATCTGATAAATGTTATCGAAGACCATGGAATCTTTTGTCACGAGCTCAAACCCAATTGAATGCAGTGCATTCAGTTACATACTTAATATCGTTAGGAAATGGTATGAATCCACAAATCTATCTTCTTCGACCCAACTATTGATGGAATAATGACTTATGCTTAACAAATTGAATACAATTGTTGATAGTAGGTATTATTTTTTTTGATGCGGTTGACAAGCCATAAATAAATGAACTTAACAAAACCAAATACCCCCACACATACACTCACTCCCTATCTTTTACTTACCCCTTTGCCACTCTTCCCCTACTCTTTAAACCCCTCTCAACTATGTCCCTATCTTTAAACCTCCCCCTCTTCACTCTCTTTCTATCTTTAAACCTCCCCCTCTTCACTCTCTTTCTATCTTTAAACCTCCCCCTCTTCACTCTCTTTCTATCTTTAAACCTCCCCCTCTTCACTCTCTTTCTATCTTTAAACCTCCCCCTCTTCACTCTCTTTCTATCTTTAAACCTCCCCCTCTTCACTCTCTTTCTATCTTTAAACCTCCCCCTCTTCACTCTCTTTCTATCTTTAAACCTCCCCCTCTTCACTCTCTTTCTATCTTTAAACCTCCCCCTCTTCACTCTCTTTCTATCTTTAAACCTCCCCCTCTTCACTCTCTTTCTATCTTTAAACCTCCCCCTCTTCACTCTCTTTCTATCTTTAAACCTCCCCCTCTTCACTCTCTTTCTATCTTTAAACCTCCCCCTCTTCACTCTCTTTTTATCTTTACCCCTCACACTCTCTATCTTTTACTCCACCTCCAATCTTTATCTCTCTCAACTCGCTTTCTATCTTTACCCCTTACTATCTTATCTTTTACACTCCTACTCTTTCTATTTTTACACTCCTACTCTTTCTATTTTTACACTCCTACTCTTTCTATTTTTACACTCCTACTCTTTCTATTTTTACACTCCTACTCTTTCTATCTTTACATCCCTACGCTCTTTCTATCTTTTTCTCTTTACCCCTTCACTCTTTTTCTATCTTTTCCCTTCTCTTCTACTCTTGCCATATTTTTAATCTTTTCCCTTTTTACTCTTCCCCTATCTTTTAATCATTATTACTTTCTACTCTCCCTGTCTTATCCTCCCTATTTTCTACTTATGCATATGTTTTGCTGGTTATTTTTTTTTTTTTTTTCGATTTGCTGGTTATTTTTTTTTTTTTTTTTTTTTCGATTTGCTGGTTGTTATTTTTTCATTTTACACCCCCCACCCCACCACCACCACCACAATTCCATATTTTTTTTTAAATAGAATATTTTTTATTTTATTTGTATAAAAAGAGGAAATTTGTACTAAAAAAAAAAAGACAAATAAGAGAACCAAAAAATTGTTGCATCTTGAAAAAAAATTTTTTTTTTTTTTAAACAAAAAAACCTTTTCC
Organism: Euprymna scolopes; assembly: GCF_053919585.1. NCBI lineage: Eukaryota > Metazoa > Mollusca > Cephalopoda > Sepiida > Sepiolidae > Euprymna > Euprymna scolopes. Next base: position 60,823,168 of record NC_136522.1, read on the forward strand.
TTTGTTCAGTCCATTCGACTTAACAGTGGTCATCTCTCTACTTATCTCTTGTTACTGATAATACGTCCAGTCTTAGTGGAAATATGGCCAGATATTGGCCAGACAAACTGACCACTATTTGTTATTGGGCACACACACATGTACACACTTATACTTACGTACATACATATGCCACCGAGGATGGTATATACTTACACATATACCCACCGATTCATAAGCATATACCCACGTTTAATTTTTTTTTAAAACGGACTCCTAGCAATGCAAGTGTTGTTCTTGTTATATATCCTTTAGAAAAAGGAAAATGGGAGACAATTAAAAAAAAAAAAAAAAAAAAATTGTCGGCATTCTGGTATATTCCTCGAGACATTTCATTGTTGCATTGCTTCCCCTTTTTTTCTAGATGGTGATAGACGATTCGGTGTCCCCAACGAAACATCTGCGAACAGATATGTATTATAATATATATTATATTTTTTATTATTAATATTTTATATGAAAATAAATGGAACAATGTGAACAATTCTTATTTTTTATTTTAAAAAAAACTGTTTAATATTTGTTTCTTGTTAACTACTTTTTTATGTGAAATATAAGTAAGTATATATAAGTAAAAAAAAAAAAAAAAAAACTTTTTTATTTACAAAGGTATTATTCTTATGTTACACAACTTATGATACAAATACTGCTACTAATACTACTAATAATTCGTCTAAGAATGTGATAATTTCTTCAGTTAAAATATCTGTTGGAAGATGTTTCGTCGGGGACACCAAATCAACTATCACCATCTAGAAAATGGAAAGGAATGCAAAGATGAAATGTCTCGAGGAATATGCCGGAATGCAAAAAAATTTTTTTTTAAATCTGGATTGAATTGAGGCAAGGCCTGCTATGACTTTCAATTAAAAAAAAATTGATCAATTGAAAAAAAAAAAAAAAAAAATGACGAAAAAAAACTGCTTCTTTCAAGAAAATGATTACAAAAACTTAATCTAAAATATTTTTTAAAACTGAATTTGAAAAAAAAAAAAAGTGGTGAAAATGAGTTTTTTAAAAAAAAACACAAAAGGAAAAAAAAAAAATTGTCCAGTGTAAAAAGAAGAAAATAAATATATATAGACAAAAAAAAAAAAAAATGGCCAAACTACAAATAAAAAAAAAAAAAAAAAAAAATTTTTTTTTTTTTTTTAAACAAAAAAAATTTGGACAACATTGTTTGGGGGTGGGAGGGCGACTTTCTCCTTGCTGTTTATGGGAAATCTGACTGATGTTCAAGCAAAAAATATTTCAACCAAAACAAAAAGAGAAGTTTAAAACAAAACAAAAAAAAATTGGTTCTTTTTCACAACAGGGGTGCACAAAAAAAAATAATTTTCCTTTAATTTAGATGTGCAAGTATATTGAAGAATTACACTGTTTCCATTAAATTTTTTAGGGTCCCGTTAAAATGCACAAGTCAGCCATTTTTGATCATTAGTAACCGGTTAAAAGTTAACGGTCATCTGTTTGTCTCTTGATTCTGCAAAGTTCGAAAGTAATCCTGAAGCCTTTTACACTGTCGAGTGGAATCTCAATTACAGCTCAAATTAAAGCATAAACACAACCGTCAAGTATCAAGGTTCATATGTGCTTCTAAAGCAAAGAAAATATTAACTTTTTTTCATGTGCCCCTGTTGTATATAAAAAAAATAAAATTTCTTTTTTTATTATTATTGCGCCATGAAAATAAAAGTTAACTTTTTATGCTTTTTCTTTTTCAGTAAAAAAAAAAAAAAATGAGAATTAACTGAAAGAAAGAAATGCCCCCTCCTCTAAAAAATTGCCTTTTTTTTTTCTTTTCTACATAAAAGTACACCCCCCTCCCCAACTCCCATATTGATTTACAAAGTGTTATAGGGATCCAGGTTCACACTCCTCTGATCTTTAGGGGTGGGTGGGGAATGTCTTAGTTTAAACGAGCTCGCAGATCTTTTACTAACGATTTAAAAATAAATAATAAATTCCAATTTACTACAGCAGAGGTGACATTTTTCTCATGTTAGAGCAAAAAAAATTTGTACAATTTTACAAGAGGGGTGCACTCTGTATTTTTTCGGATTCTCCGGACTACTATTTTCATCTTGAACGTCATTTTTACAACGTTTCAGTTAATGTAACCTTCGATCTTCAGCTATATCTTGTCAAACTCGGTAATGTTTCTGTCGAACTTGGACGGAATTTTGAACAGAACCCTTTATTTACTTCACGGGGGGGGGGGGGGGGGTAGCATGCTCTCATTCTGTCGGCCATGACTGGATAAAGGTCTTAAGTAATTCGCAATTGTATTTTTTGGTCACCCACGCTAAGGATTGAACCTTCAACCTTCACGAGCAAAATCACTTTTTACAATTGATTTTTCCAAGTACTCTAACCACTGCAGCACAGGTCCTTGCGAAACATTGACTGAAAATGACACTCAAGATGAGAACAGTAGTCCGAAGAATTCAAATAATATGAATCACCAATCCTCATCTCAAAAATTCAGAAACATATGAGAGGTGCAGTCAAAAAGTACTTTTTTTTTGTGTGTGGTTTTATTATATACATGAAACGCCGGGATCAAAAATCACCCAGAAAAAAGTGTCGTATTCTTCAGAAACAGGTCACGTTTTTCTTTGCTTTTTTGTATTTAGTCCACCTTTTCTTCCCCAAAAATAGTTCTCTGTCCTTAACCAGGAAATTATGACTGTAAAGTGTCCATTTTAGCCTGTTAAAAATGGACAAAAGTTATAGCTCATTGAATATGGTTAAATTTATGCTTATATTTTCATGAAATACTAATTCCTATTATTCTTTTTTTTTTTTTTTGCGGACTGTTATCCTGATCTTCATAGTTGTTGTTATTGTTTCACCACGTTTCAGCCAACTCTTCCCCCGGCCTTCTTCAGACATCCCCAGTAATTACTGCCTTCCATAGTTGTTGTCGTCTTACCACGTTTTGGCCAATTCATCCTCTGGTTTGCTTGGGTAGGAATGAAACTGCGGTCTTCAGACAATGATCACCTTGAACTGTAGAGACTCAACATTTTTATCCATTGCGCCATGGGCCTCAAAGGGCAATCAAGGTTGGATTTTTTTTTTGTTGGTCTTATAAATCCAAGTTTTCGTTCTTATCTGGTCTTCCATTATCGGGTCTCTACCGAATGGTATTAGGTTGGTGCAAAAATAATGCTGTTTTTTAACTCATATATATATGAGATAAAAAACATTATTTTTGTACCAACCAAATATTATATATTATTTTATTGGAATACTTTGAGATGAGTAATTTGTGTATCATTAATAAAAAAATATTTTTTTTTTATTTTTATGTTTTGCGGACTTTTATCCTCATTTTCATAGTTGTTTCACCACGTTTCGACCAACTCATCCTCTGGCCTTCTTCAGGTGATTAACAAATGTGACACAATATAATCTATGAAAATGAGGATAACAGTCTGCAAAAAAAAGAAAAAAAAAAAAAGAATTAATAAGTACTCATCTCAAAGTATTCCAATGAAAATAATATATAATTCCCTATTAATTCCTAACTGTGCATTGAACAGATACCATAATACTTAGTTTGCTGCACCTCATCATAACAAGGGTCCATATAAAATTTCAGTCAGATCTATTCAGTAGTTTTCAAGGAAAAGTGAGTAAATTTGGTATTGTGATGACTGATTCCCTATTAATCCCTAACTGTGCATTGAACGGATACGATAGCACTTAGTTCGCTACACTTTATCATAACAAAGAGCATGTTGGGATGATTAATCGGAATTGGGAATCAGAAAAATCTGAGCTTTTTTTTGGGGAATCAGTATCGGAATGGAAAAAATTTTAGCCTTTTTTCCGATGCCAAAACCGATTCCCTAAATTATTATTTTTTTTATTTGATTTTTTGTTTAAGAAACATTCTTCCACTGCTTATAGTAATAATAAAATAATAAGTATTTATTAATTTAGACTTCCAGTAAGACTAAAATCTCACCCTCACAAGTGTGTTTTTACGTTTTGAGAAAATGTAGACGGATTTAAGATGGTTTTTTTTTTTTACGGTAATCGGGACAAAATACCAATTTTATAGTTAAATATTTAGAGATTTGTAAAGAATCAGAATCGGGAATTGTATCGGAATCGTCTCACCACTAATAAATACTAATCCCTATTAATCCTTAACTGCATGAACGAATACCATAATACTTAGTTTGGTGCACCTGATCATAATCAAGGTCTAGACAACATTTCAGACGGATTGGCCCAGTAGCTTCCGAAAAAAAGAAAAGAAAAGGTAGAATAGACAGACGAAGAGAAATATACTTTAGATTGTCATTCTTAAACCCTGTTTTCAACTTGTTGATAAAGACAGCGACTATATTTTTTCGATTGAAGGTGATTTTTTTATTCTGGCATTTAATGCGTACAATTAAACTTGTTAAAACTTAATGTTAATTTTATTTATTTATTTTTTTTTTTTACGAAAACAATGTTGCTTTAATGATAACTTTGAAATCTGTTTCACTAAAAATAATTTGCATGACTGAAATTGTATCTTACGAGAAATTACAAGAAATATTACATTTTTGGTTTTTAATGGAAGCAATAATTAAAGAATTTTAAAAATTTAATATTCCCATAAAATCATCCATTTCAAATCAAGCGTCTAACTGCAAGAGACCAATGTAAACATGTTCTTGATGAGCCGTTTCCCTTAAGTAATCCAATTTACCAAATTTACATTTCTAACGATTACTATAATATTGTCCTTTTGACCACTATACACTCCTTAACCGTTATTCTCGAGTGGCCTCTAGGCCTTGATAAGTGGTGATTCTTTTGTAAAAAAAAAAAAAGACAAAAAAAACACAAACTGGATTTAAAGAGAAAATCATGATTTTATTTCCATCATTTGAACGGTTGTCCATTTCCAAATTTACAAATATTTTAAAATCTTAAAATTGTAAAAAAAAAAAAAAAAAGTAACTATTTGTTTGTTTTCTTTAATATTGGTTTTAGACCTGCTCATTGAGATTTAGGGTCTACCTGACCCATTTCTCCCAAGGATAAAACTCTGATTCCAAAAATCCGTTCCTTCAAGGGGAGATAACTTTGTCATCGTTCGTTACACACCAATTTTTTGTACTACTACTAAAGAATGACACACAAGCTATTTCGGCAAGTATAGATGATATAGATTTGTTAATGTTTTATTTAAACTTTTTCTTTATCAATTTGAACCTTGATTAGGGTTGGTACAGTACCTTGGTATGTCACTTTCCATTATTAACTAGTTTATACTGATTCATAGTTTCATTCATTCAAATGGTGTCCTGCCTGGTATAGGCATTAACAGCTATGGCTGTCCATCCATCTCTCTCCTTTGAGGCATTCATGAATTCATTGTTGCTCATTCTTTGCTGGTTGTCGGAGAGTAGTTTGATGACGATCAGGTGCCACCTGTCTATCATGGTAATCCCTATCGAGCAAGGTGTTCTGACACAGAATCTTATTCACGATGTTTTTCGAATAAGGAGCTTGATGTATTGCCATAGGTTTCTTTGCAGTTGTACAGATAGTAGGTTGCAGTTTCTTTCTGTCCGAGCAGTGCCCATACGGGGTGATTGTTCTGACCATTGTCCCCAGAAGTATCTTCTGCTGAGCACAACGAAATACGAAACCATGAACAGAATTATTTTTGTTTGCTTCCGTATTACACCAGTCATTTGCTTTCTGTGACCTCGCGTTGCCCTGATCAGAGGGTTAAGTAGGTTCTTGACCATATCCAAAGGTCTTTCACAGACTAACAGAGGGAAGAAGGTGCCTTACTTTTCCTTTGGCAGTAGTGTTGTTCCGCTACCTATTCATAGTTAGTACAAAGAAAATATGAGATTTTGTTGAAAAAAAAAAAAAAATGCTTTGTAGCATTTGCATGGGATAGTAAGTTACTATGATGATTGTATTGACGTGTTGTTTTTTTTTATTGGCAAAAACATTAGAAATTATAAAGGAAATTTTAATTCATGTTATGCCAAGATGTAATGGACGCAGACTAAAATTAAAATATAATGGTCGAGTGAACTATGCAGATTAACCTTTTTATTAATACAATATATGTGTATATTTTTTTTAATTTTAATTTAATGTGCATTGTGTTCTTACATCAACATGGTCAGATGGAGGATCCGTATTGTAATATTTCGGGGAAAACTCCCTTCATCAGACATGTTTGACTTTCAAACGTGTATATTAGAGCTATATTTTTTTTTACTAGGGAGCCGTCACTTATCAAGGCTTGAAAGCCAGTTGAGGATAAGGGTTAATGAATGTAAGTGCCCATACTGGGTGATTGTTTTTTAAATTTTAATTTTATGTGCATTGTGTTCTTACATCAACGTGGTCAGATGGAGGATCCGTATTGTAATATTTTGGGGAAAACTCCCTTCATCAGACATGTGTTTGACTTTCAAACGTGTATATTAGAGCTATTTTTTTTTTTTTTACTAGAGAGCCGTCACTTATCAAGGCTTGAAAGCCACTTGAGGATAAGGGTTAATGAATGTAAGGTGGTAGTGTAGTAAATGTTAATGGTGTAAATTGGGTTGAATTTGATTATTTATGGGGATAACTCAAAATGAACTTGTTTACATTGGACTTGAAGGCTACCATGTTGTATTCAACCAGGAAGTAGGCCATTGGAATAGCTTTTTTGGGGGAGGGGGGAAGCTTTGTTCATGGAACTCATGGGGAAATCATATTTTTTGTCAGCTAATCACTTTTCTATTTGCGTACAAACAGACAAACCCTCAAAACACCATAAATTTTTGAAAGAGAAAGAAGGGCAAAAAAAGACCTTGTCAGAGATAGGTTAGTTTGGAAGCCAATTTCTTGAAGCTGTCCGATGCATGCCAACATGTAAAAACAGACGTTAAACTGAATATGTTATATATTTTTTTATTTAAATTTATGGTGTCTTGAGAGTTTGTTTCTATGCAAATAGGAACACGTGATTGGTTGACAAAACAGGGAAGAGGCAGAGTACACATTAATAAGGTGGTAGTTTTTATGTCGTCAATTTCAGTTTGAATCTCACAGGAGTCTAAAAAAATTGTTTTTCGTTAAAACTGGATATGTGTTTTATAAAATTAAAGTACTAACTGCACATTAGTTTCGGACATTTTATTTTACAATTTAATGAGGAGGAGGAAGGGCATTTGATGGTGTTAATTTCGTCGTCTTTGACAAATGAAATTGATTCCGAAAACTTTAAATTAGCAAAATTGACAACGGGTACACCAGAATGGTAAGAGCTACTCTTAACGTCTCCTGGAGAAAACACCAATAAGTGAGAGAAACTTTACAGACACCTTGCTCGAAATCTCAGCCCCAATCAGAGAAACAGCCCCTGAGAGAGGTCAATTGGTTTAAGTATGTTAGCTCCATCATTACTGCAACAGGCCGAGGGAAAGAAAACATCCTCAGTCGCATCTGTAATGCTTAGTGCTCGCACTGCCCGCACTGCCTTCTGTTGACTTTGATTGCAGCCCTGGTCTCGAAAAGGAACAATAGCTGAACACCAAAGTCAGAATCTATTTGGCCCTCGTTTGCACCATTTCCCTTTATGGCTGTAGGACTTTGCCTATGTGAACAAGGGACCAACGCAAACTGGAGGTATTTAACCCTAACCCTACCTACAGCACATATTTAACCCTAACCCTACCTACAGCACATCCTCTGTATCTGCTGGCAACAGTTTATCTCCAATAGTAAAGCTTACACTCTCTCCAAAAATCTCTCCTTGCCAGATGCCTTCGTTGGGTCGGTCACACCCTTCGACGATACCCAGATGACTTCATGGATGAAGTCATCAACTCAGAACCACCACCAGGCTGGAAGAAACGTCATAATGGCTAACTTAAAACCTCCTGATAGTAAAGCATGATTCTAAACTGATTCTTGGCCATCACCTTTACGATGTCCATTGCTGGAACCGTGAATGGTTTGTACTTATAACAGAAGCAGCTTTGGATTGCTGTGCTTGGTCAAACAGTGTTTTGGACACGGTGAACTTGTTGGAAACAGATGGTCCAACCAATCCAGGATGAATGTCACAAGCAAAACGATGACCATATTATCGAACTTGGCAATCTGTACGAAATTTGGAATTGACCCGTTATTTATGAAATATTTTTGCCACATCTGGGCTGGGAGATAGAAAAACTTGATTTATTGGTCACTGCTGGAGGGCTAAGGATGAAATTGTTAGTAATGTTCTTTTGTGGACACCAAAATGGGGATGGAGTTCCGTGGGAAGTCTGCACAGAATGTAACATCAATCAACTAGCGGAGCAAACGCAATGCACTTTTGAAAACTTATCTGGTGTGGTGGAGAAACGCATGAGATGAAAGAATTAGGAAGATCCATGATGATGAAATTAGCAAGTAGCAGTTCTGCCTCCTTGACGTACATACTCCCGACTAACTTGACAAACAACAAAATCCTACCCCTTCATTATTGAGGGCCCTAGATGCCGGAAAGCCTTTTACTCTAATAGTTTCTTCGCTAAAGTTTGAAATTCCCTCTGTTTCCTACTTCCCTGATTGTACTAACTTGCAGAAGTTTAAATGTGCTGTGAAGACCTCTTGCTGCTCAAATCCCCACAGTCCCTTGTTAGACACAATCCCAAATAGTAGCTCTTTATGTTCCAAGTGGCAATATGCTTTGTTTAAGGTGATAGGAACTCTCGTCTGACTAAAATTAGAGTTTATAAGCAAAAGTTTGTTATTGTAGGGAGTTTTTTTTTTCTTTTCTTTTTTTGTCTCCTAAACAGAAAAAAGTACTTTCGACTGCACCTATATTATACTATTGAGCTTAAAACTTATCAACCTTCGTTAGCTAAAGGTGCCCATCCCTTTTTAAGACCCCCAAAGATCTTGTAAATATATTGCAATTGTTCTTCTCAATTACAGAAGCGTGTGTGTTTATTTTTTTTATTTTTTTATTTCTATTGATTTTTTTTTAATTATTATTTAAAAAGAAAAAAAAATTATTTACAACTTTTCGATTACTTTCCCGACCGTCAATCAAGTTTCAGGGATAATTGAGTTCTCTCCCTTGATAACTTTTTTTTTTTTTTTTTTTTTTTAAGGCTATATTGAAGTTTTTAGGTTTAAGATGACTTTGACTCGGTTAATAATTTAATGATCAAACAATACTGTAATAATAAAACCTAATTATTATAGTATGGTTATTACATTATTGCACCAAATTTTGAAACTGAAATTAAATTAATTTGAAAATTTAGAAATCTGAATCTATATGATTATAAAATTGTGGATCGTCCGGGCTTGATTGCATAATGTTTATTAAAAACATTGCTGTTATGGAAACCAGCTAATATTTAATAAAATTTATACTTCTTTCCACAGTCCAACAATATTGAGTACAAACGTACTTCAGTCTTTGCTTAATTTGTAAACATAGGTTCAATCATAAAGCTTTGTTTTGCTATGTTTTGGTTTCAGTTTCGATTCTAGCTGATGGCATTCAAATCATTTTTTTTTTTTTTTTTACTTTTGAAATCATGACTTTGTTGGGTACAATATAATATGAAATAATTGACTGATAATAAATACAGAAGCTGTGTAAGTTAACGTATCATATTTAAGCATATTTTATGACCGGGCAATGCCGGCTGCCCTTGCTAATAATGTTATGTAATTTTTTTATTAAACTTATTTTATAAAATGATTAAAATCTTTCTTTTTTTTTTTTTTTTTCCTGAAATTTTCATCAGGAAAACTTGTTTTCGCTGCATTTTGTTGGTAAAAAAAAAACAAAAGTATATTCTTGAAAAAAGTTGTTTCGACAACGGAAGTCTGGGGGGGGGAGAAACTGTTTTAATCATTTGATAAAAAAATTATATTACATTATTTGACTTTCTAAATTTTCAAATTTTGATAAAATAATATAATTTCAAAGGCAGCAGTCTTAACTCTAAAATCTTCAATATAACCGTTTCTGTTGACAAGTGTTTTTTTTTTTTTTTTTTTTTTTTTTTAAGTATTATACAAACAAAAAATATCTAAAATTCTGAATTTTTGAGACTAGGGTTGATTGTCTATATTACTTGTTTTTATCAGACTATTGTTCTTATTTCGAGTGTTATTTGTGCAACGTTTCAGTCAGATTAGCCTCCGACCGTCCTCAAGCATGCTAGTTGTTTATTTGAAAAAGGAAAGAGAAAACTTACGGACTCTGAAGATCCTTTTGTATTCTTGGAGTTAGTCTCTATTTTCTGGTTATTGTTTCATATTTGTGAAAAAAATTTGTAGAAAAAACATTGTACACCTTAAAATTTTGGCGTTGGAAGGGAGATATTATACCCTGTCGATCTTTATTAGAGTTGCCTCCCCTTTGTCAACCAATTTTTTGTTCACAAATTCGAAATTAAAACCATAATAGAAACTAACTCAAAGAATACGAAAATTTCTACGGAGACAGTAACTTTTCTCTTTTCTTTTCCAAACAGCAACCAACGCGCCTGAGGACAGTCGAAGGCCAATCAGACCGAAACGTTGCAGAAATAAAACTCAAGATGAGAACAATAGTCCGATCAATACAAGTAATATAAAAAATATCTGTTTTAATTAATTGATAAAATTTGAATCGTTCAAACTACGATTCTCATTTTAGTTATTTTCACAATGTTTCAGTCGATATAACCATATCAACCTTGTTCGGATGTGTCTTTCTGAATTTGTAAACACTCTAGCGCATTCAGAAACTGATACGGAAATTTGAACTGGGCTTTTCATCTCATCAACAAGAGTAGATTATTCTCATCTTGTCAGCCAGGATTGGGCAGAAGTATTAATTTTATATTATTCTTAGTCGTCATCAACGTTAAGGATTTAATCTTCCACTATTGGAAGAGTGTCACTTAAAACTGATTGTAGCTAGCACTTTTATCCGTTATGCCATGGATCTGTTGAATTAAATTGACATCCTCTGGCATAAGCACTCCAAAAAAAAAAAACTCTAACCCGAGAAACATAAAAAAAATCCCAACCCTTTTACTGTTGCGATCTCTAGATGCTGGAAAACCTCTTTCAGCGCTTCTGTATCATACAAACATAATAAAAATATTGAATTTCAAGTGAAACAAATGTTACCTACGTAATTGTCATATCACAAATAGTAACATATCCAAAAATTATGGAAAACGATAAGGTGGAAAAATAATTATTAATGAAAAACTGTTTCCAATAAAGTTTATATGAGGAATACATTTTGTCTGACATTTTTAATTGCGTTCGTCATGTGACATAAGCAACAGAACTTAATTATCTCCCCTGTCAACTTATCTCTTTTTTTTTTTTTTTTTTTTTTTTTTAGTAAGTGTAATATAGTCATTTCACTTCCTTGCACAAATTTCTTTTTTCATTAATAATTATTTTTCTACCTTATCGTTTTTCGTAATTTTTGGATATGTTACTATTTTAGACCGTAGAATTACGTAGATACCATTTGTTTCACTTGAAATTAAATATATTCTTTGGTTGTATAATATAGAAGTGCTCTCTCTCTCTCTCTCTCTAATAGTTTCTTCCCTCAGATTGCTAAACTTGCTTTTCTGACTGTACTAAGACATAGAAGTTTAAATCTAATTAATTTTTTTTTTTTTTTACAAAGGAGTCACCACTTATCAAGGCCCAGAGGTCACTCGAGGATAAGGGTTTATGAGTGTACAGTAGTCAGCGGAAAAATGTCGTAGTAATCGTTAGTAGTGGAAATTTGGTAAATTGGATTACTAAAGGGGAACGGCTTATCAAGAACTTGTTTACGTTGAACTTGGAAACGGCCATATTGTAATCAGGTGGAAAGCAGGAAATCGGAACAGTCCCACATCCGTGCAGTTCTAAGAAAGAAGCTTTATTCATGGAATCTACATTTAGGTTTAGGCGCAGATAAAGAGTGGGGGAAATTATTGATAGTTTCAGCTAGATCCGTGTTTTTTGTGAAAGTCAGGCCGGTGGAGAGGGGGGGGGCGGACTATAGATTGGAACTCAGGCGAGCACTTGCGAACCAACGTCTCGCTGCTCAACTCCTTACATGATTCGCCTGTAGGCATAATCCTAATTAGTACCACCCCCCATTATATTTCAAGTTATTTGAGGAACGTTCTGGCTTGAATGATAAAAGACTGTGCACTCGGCCTAGAGGGTGTACTTGCATGCCTAAGCATATTGAAACATCCCAGCTTTTTGGGTTCTTCTTTTACCACTTATCAAGGCCAAAAGCCGTCTTGAGGATAAGGGTAGACAGTGAGTCCGAGGGATGCATAATGATTGTGTTATACTATTTTGGAACGCTTAAAATTGATATAAACCTGACAAACGTGTATATTTAACAAAAAAATAAATAAATTATTCTAAATTAGTTTAGGTATTTTTTTTTATCAGATCGTATGTTTGAGAGACACAAAAAAAAATACAGACGTTGCTTTTGATCCTGATAAATCGAAAAGACAATTGTTGTCAAGGATCGCAAACTGAGACAGGCGGCCATACTATGTTTCCGAATGTTTGAGACGATGATTGCTAACTGAATGATTTCATTGATTCAATTAATGGAAAGATTTTGCTATTACTATTATTACTAGTTAATATTAATTAGATAATTTAAACTAATTGATTAGGAAAGAATCTCGCTGCTCAACTCCCTTCAGTCCCAAATAATAACCCCCTCAAGTTTTCCTTCTACGTACAGACTTGGTCATTTCAGGACTAAGGTCAATAGGCAATATCCTGTTTTTGCAATAATCAGCTTTCTTTTTTGTTGGCTTCTTACATCAAGTGGCTTCATGCCTTGTCTCAAGCAATTTCCATAAAAAACAAGAGTCCAAGTGGCAACATGCCTTGTTTGTGGATTGAAAATGAGTTATTTAAAAAAAAAAAAACAAAAAAAAAACAAATGAATAAAATTAAGTCAAATAAGGAAACAATTTTTGTGCATTTTTTTTTTTTTCTTCTTGACGATCGGAGAACTGGTTGATCGAAACTTTGTGAATACAAATGGTCGGTGTATATATATATATATATATATATATGTATATATATATATATATATATGAGTCAATTAATGGGCAGCAAATCTACCTCATCTAATAAAAATCGAAATATACGGGAGGTTACATTTTAAAAATCCTGCCATTTTTTGCCTAAAAAAAAAACAAAAAAACTTGTATTATATTCAAACTTTTTTTTCTTTTATTACTTGCATTGTTACAAAAAAAAAACAAACAAAACCAAATCTGATGGCAATCGCCATAGGTATGAACCCCCTGCCCCCCAACAAATTGCCTAAATAAAACTGTATGCTGTTGCAAAAAAAAAAAAAATATTCCTATGTGAGTTTATGTTTTAAATTATTTTTTGTGTTTATTTCCGATGACTTCTCGTGAATAAATTTCCATTTCAGAGAATTTGATAAACTACTGCGGATGTGAAAAGGGGTTCCACGTTAGATATTCCCAATTCTCCAATTGTAACATGGCCATTACGCTCAAACCGTGTTCATTACAGTTCAAACCTCTCTTGGACCCCCATGTCATCTGGTATCTGATAAAGAGTGACTATAAAGGGAGATAATTTGTTGTTACTATTAATGTTTGCGATGATGTTTTTTCTTTTGTTGTTTTTTTGCGACACTGGACTATGATGGACATGTAATTTAGAGTCTTAAAGACAAGCTTAGATTTGATGACTTCGGAGGAAGATTTAATCTGTTTCTTCAGAATTCTGGGGGTTCCTTAAAAGCTTGCCAAAAATTCCTTTAAGAGATACCGATAAATAAGCAGAGATTATTATGGTTTTGCACAGAAGTGAAAATGCAGTTTTCATTTTTGTTTTGTTTTGTTTTCAAACCTAATTTCTTTATATGTGTACAAAATTATGAATGAACTTTCTGACTGTTCATTTCGTCTGCCATAAGATCAACAAAACCCTGCCATCTCGACACCAGCTTAAAAGTCTCTCGCCGCCATTGTGGAGCCACACGTCCATCTCATCTGTCCCCAGTTTCTCTTTCTCCTCCTACCCCATGCTGGCATTAGGCAGCCATTTCTCACCTTCGACTTTACACGTCCATAATTTCCGGTGCGGACATTTGCTTCTCTCCAACCACATGGAGCCATTTTTTTTTTTTTTTCTTGTCACGAAAGCCCACACTTTGTATATGTGCTTTTTCGGCTACTGCTGCTAATTCTTTGCAAGCCAGCTATCCTATGGCTCCTGCTGATAGTTTCCCACGTGTTCATACGTGCTTTGTTTCATAATGGCTTTATCCGTGAAATCTGTGAATTCATTTTTCATGCTACGGAAAGTGAAGATAACGACGTGTGTATGTATACGTGTAAAATACGTTATAATGCAAGGTGTACAAAGATTAAATAGTCTTTAAGACTAGTCTGTTCAGTTTACTAGGGTGATTCTATCATTCCACCGCACATCCAATGTGACCAAACTAACTAAGTCTCCTGTGTTGATTTACTCTTTTTACATAACTCCGATAACAGACATGCGACCGTTCTATCAAAATCTCCATCTATGTTTTCCCAATTGATAATCCAAAACAAGCAAGGGAGATCACTCTAAGAACTTAACACAACCATTTTTTTTTTTTTTTTTTTTTTTTAATCTCAATACAACGGGAGATAACCTAACATTCTGTTCTGCACACATCGGTCTATACTGTTCAGATTTAATCTTCTCTAAATCTAAGGCTATCTTTGACACTAACATTACACATCTATCATATTCGCATATCATTTTTCTTCATGCAACGCATGTCCTCAACCCTAACTATATTTCACTTCCATACATCATCACAGTGTATACATATGCCTGATAGACTCTCATTGTTCAACAGTGGTAACGCTCTGCTATTTAGTAATGATAGCTACTAAACCAAACAGATTTATCCATTCTTTCTGTTTTATTATTGGTAGTCAAAATTAGAAAGGTGAAGATAATAATATCAATCAATTAAATCCTTTATTCATAAAATACACTCCTAATATATTTATAATATATTTTGCCAGCAAGTCATTATTTAGACACGTTTGATTTAACACGACAGAGCTATTCCTTTTTCTGATCTTTCTGGATATCTTTTCCATTTGCCGAGCGGTCTTTTTTATTTTAGCAGGCATGTTATATAGTTGGTGTTCGGCCATATTTTTCTTGAGCGCTTTCTATTGGTGCATCCAATTATCGTCAGGAGCAATTATTGTCGTTTTTTTTCCCCCCTTTGAGGCTTGGTGTATTTAGAATTTTTTTCGAGAAAAATATGGCCGAACAACAACTTTTGAGTGCCATTCTACATAACATGGCTTCCGAAATTAAAAAGACCGCTCGGCAAATGGAAAAGATATCCAGAAAGATCGGAAAAAAGAATAACTGTCGTGTTCAATCAGACATGTCTGATATGATATGTGCACATATTAATAGTTTTTAAGACTAGCTTATTCAATTCACAAAATCCACATCATTCCGCGGCACTATTAATGTGACCAAACTAACTAAGTTTCCTATATTGATTTACTCTTTACATCAATAACAAACACAGGGTCATTTATCGAAACCTCTATCTCCCCCTCCCCCAGTTCATAATCCACAACAACAAGCAAGGGAGATCACTCTGAGAATTTAACACAAAGACCAAAACTTTATTTTTATCTCATCACAAGGGGAGACAACTTAACATCCTGTTCTGCACACATTTGCCTATATTTCATTTAAACTCATCAGATCTAAGACCATCCTTTACTATCGTTTCTCTCCATGCAACACATGTCTGCAACTCTTACTGACTTGGTTTCACTCCCATACATCACAAATGCCTGCATGTGCCTGATAGACTCTTCACTTGGTCAACAATGTTAACATTCTACTGGTTAGCAATGACAGAAGTTCTCTGAGTTTATTTTTTCACTTCTAAACTCTTGCAATCATCTCAGCAAGTAACTCAAGGGAAGTAACTCTGTTGTCTTGCTTAATCAAAACAGCGTTTTCGAAAGAGTTATGTCCCTTGCATTTGGCCACCTCACATGGGAGAAACCAAATTATACGGAACGTTATTCTTTGCACGATCGTTTATCTATTTTTTTTTTTTTTTTTTTTTACACAGTGATCACCACTTATCAAGGCCCGGAAACCACTCAGGGATAAGGGTTATTGCAAGTACATTACGTTAGTGTGGAGATTTGATGAAGTGTTTAATTAAGAGGGCGGTTCATTAGGAATTTGTTAACATTGGACTTGAAATCTCCATTCTTGTTTTCCAGCCAACACCAACAATCAAGCTTAGCCTTCGGGCCAAGATCACAGTGTAGTATATGTTCTGGTGTTACATGTTATTTATTTTTTTTGTTTTTGGTCAGTGGAGGAGTCTCCTAGTCCTAGTCCTCCACTGGAGGACTAGGAGAAATCCTTAATGACTGAGACAATTTTTTTTTTTTTTTTTCCTATCTAGAGTGTTCCTTTTTGGGAGGCTGGATTTTCCCCACATTTAAAAACCGACCTTTTATCTAAATTTGCCCTCGTGGGGAGGCAAGTAAAAAGGAACAATCAAGGGAGATCACTCTAAGAATTTAGCACAATAGATGCAAAGGGAGACAAACAATATGGATTCAGGCAAGCCCGTTCAACAGCAGATATCTTAACTGTGGTTTCTGAACGTATATACCGTTCATTGGACGAAACAGGGGAGGGTAGAGCGGTGGCTCTTGATATATCTAAGGCTTTTGCCAGGGTATGGCACCGTGGTCTTCTAAGGAAAATTAGATCATATGGAATCACTGGAAGAATTCATAATGTAATTAAATCCTTCTTAAGTAATAGAAAAATCAAAGTTGTCCTCGACGGTCGTACATCTAAACAATATGACATAAATGCGGGAGAACCTCAAGGGTCTATCCTTGGACCTCTATTATTCCTGATATTCATAAATGATCTCCCTGATAAAATTGTTTCAGAGATGGGTATATTTGCCGATGACACCACTCTCTATAACAGATATGAGGGGAAAACAAATAAACACATATCCAAGGAAATGGCAGAAACACTAGAGGATGACCTCCAATCTGTAGTGGAATGGGGACAAAAATGGTTGGTCACATTCAATGCTGCTAAGACTAAGCTTGTTTCCTTCAATAACTACAAGAAACCTTCTCTACCACCAATAGCAATAGCCAAGAACACATTGCCTGAAAGTACTTCTTTTAAACTCCTTGGCCTAACGTTTACAGGGAATATGAACTGGAATAGATACATTGAGAGCATTGCCAAGGCTGCTGCAAGGAAGGTTGGCTCCCTCTACCGTGCTAGAAAACTACTTACGCTTGACGGTATCCTATACCTCTATAAGGCCACTATTCGCCCATGTATGGAGTACTGTTGTCACATCTGGGCTGGCGCATCTGCTGCTTGTCTCTCGCTCCTGGACCGGGTTCAAAAGAGAGTCGCCAACCTGATAGGTCCTGAACTGTCATCTAGGCTTCAGCCTCTGTCCCATCGACGAGATGTTGCATCCCTCTGCCTGTTCTACAAATACTTTAATAGTGAATGCTCTGACGAACTGCAAACACTTGTACCTCCCCGACGTAACTACCCCCGACAAGCTACTAAGTTTCATCCCTTTACAGTAGAGATCCCTAGGTGCAAGAAAACCTTTTACTCCAATAGTTTCTTCCCCAGAACTGCGGGTCTTTGGAACTCCCTTCCGGGATTCTACTTTCCCAACTGCACTGATATGCAGAAGTTCAAGTGTGATGTTAACAAGCATCTTTCTACTCATCTCCCTTCATAATGACGCCGCTAATTAAGTCCCTAATAGTAGCCCCCTGCTTCAAAGTGGCACTGTGCCTTGTTTGGGGTGAAAATTGAATAAAAAAAAAAAAAAAAAAAAAAAATCTCAGAGGAAAATGGTGATCAGTGGTTGTAGCGTCGGAAAGCTTCCAAAATGAGGAAAGTTTCTGTTGCAATATTTTTAGCATCATTAAAGTACGATTATATTTATAACGAAGGGCTGTAAGAACGAACTAACTGTTTCCTCTGCATTGGTATCTGAAGTTGCCCCGACCCCCCCCCCCAGCTACTGGAAGCTGCTCTTCCTTGTTTTATCTAGGTTTTTATTGTCATTTTAAAATCTAAAAGGCTTGATTTAAAAATACCTACAGATTCATTGTTTTATTGTTGATTGTAAGACATTTCCTATACCTTTGTCTATTGACCCCCCTCTCAGCACTTTTACTAATCTAAGTTGCATCAAACTTCCTTCCCACAAGCTGAGCAGAAGAATTCAGTAATGTAGAGCCAACTCGACTGAACTCCAATCTATGCTCTACACTTACCAAACTTTTGCAAAAAAAAAAAAAACATTTCAAGTCCACCTCAGGTCCACTTTATGGTATCACAGAAGGAGTCCAAGCATTTTTGTTTTAAACGCAACAAATGTATCGGAAGAAAATGAAAAATTAGCGATGACAACATATGGAAGTCTAACTTCTGCAATGAAAAATATTTTTTTTTTTTTTTTTTTTACATAGGCATCACCACATTATCAAGGCCAAGAGGCCACTCAAGGATAAGGGTTAAAGCGTGTACAGTAGAAATTGGACAATATAGTAATCATTAGTAATGAAAATTTGGTAAATTTGATAACTTATATGGAACGGCTCATCAAGAACTTATTTACGTTAGACTTGAACACAATCATATTGTAGTCAGCCGGAAAGCAGAAAAACGGAAGACAATTCCACAGGTGTGCAGTTCTAAGAAAGAAACTTTGTTCATGGAATCTACGTTTAGGTTTAGGCACAGATAAAGAGTGGGGGGAATTATTGATAGTGTTTACAGCTAGACGAGTGTTTCTTGTGAAAGTTTGGCGAGGGGGGACCATAGATTGAAGCTCAGTCGAACACTTTCCATGAAAATAACGATACATCAGAGACAAACTCGCAACATCTCTTCTGTGAGATAGAGGTTGCAAGGAAGAGAAAAGGACATCTCCTACAAGGCTACGAAGTCTATTTTGAACTCTATCAAGGCAGGACAAGTCCTTTCTAGCAGCTTCTGCCCAGATGTGGCAACAGTATTCCATCCTTGGACGTACCTGGCTCTTATATAGATAGAGAATAGCATCAGCAGTGAGACATCTACCGGATCGATAGAAAGATCCCACCATTTTTCCAGCGGCCTTGGCAACAGATTTGATGTACGTGTTCCATTTAAGATCAGGAGTAATGGTCAAGCCAAGAAGCTTGTCAAAACTTGAGGCCTCCTGAAGACGAGAGCCATTCATTTCAATTGATGCCAGATGTGGATCAGAATGTTGATGATGTAAAGAGAGAAGCTTGGTTTTAGATGCATTAAAAGTAACCAGCCACTCCTTTCCCCATTGTACTTCTGCAGCAATGAAAGATACTTTAAAAAGGTGTTTTCTCATATTTCTTCATTGGAATGCAAAACAGTTTCCGTTAACAAGGAAGAAATTGAAATCGTAAATTTCAATCGGAACGGAAGTAAAAGCGAACAAAAATTCTATCGAGGAAACAAAACAAATCCAACGGACAGACCAGGTCGGACAATGACTTGCTTCAAATGTGGTTCTATCAGGCATTTTTCCAGAAACTGTACTGGTTTTAGTCCTAGAAATATTAACACTGTTGTGGATTCAGACCATGTACATCTCTCATTAATTAATACGGAGTCCTGTTATCGAACATTAATAAATGATTCCAATATAAAAATGTTCAATCTTGTAAAAGAGACCCTGGGTATGGCAGTGTTGGATTCTGCCTGTTCTAGAACTGTTACTCAAGAACTTTGGTTGAATGCTGATGACACGACTATCTACGGCAACACATCAAAGGCCGTAAATGACAAAGTTCTCTCTAATTCTCTCTCCTCTGATCTTGAGCACATGGTACAATGGGGGAAGAGGTGGCTGGTCACTTTTAATGCATCCAAAACCAAGCTTCTATCTTTACATTATCAACGCTCTGATCCCCATCTGGCATCAATTGAAATGGATGGCTCTCGTCTTGGAGAGGCTCCATGTTTTGACAAGCTTCTGAGTTTGACCTTTACTCCTGATCTGAAATGGAACATGTACATCAAATCTGTTGCCAGGGACGCTGGGAAAATGGTGGGATCCTTCTACCACTCCAGAAGGTATCTCACTACAGATGCAATTCTCTATCTGTGTAAAAGCCAAGTACGTCCAAGGATGGAGTACTGCTGCCACATCTGGGCAGGAGCTGCTAAAAACAGCCTATCCTGCCTTGACAGAGTACAAAATAGACTTCGTGGTTTAGTGGGGGATGCCCTTTTCTCTTCACTGCAACCTCTCTCCCACAGAAGAGACGTTGCAAGCCTATCTCTGTTTTATCGCTATTTCCATGGCAGGTGCTCGTCTGAGCTCCAATCCCTCGTCCCCCCTCGCCAATGTTTCACGAGAAACACTCGTCTGGCTGAAACTACTGTCAACAATTTTCCCCACTCTTTATCTGTGCCTAAATCCAAACGTAGATTCCATGAGCAAAGCTTCTTTCTTAGAACTGCACGCCAGTGGAACTCTCTGCCGCTTGCCTGTTTCCCTACTTGACTACAACTTGGACGTCTTCAAGTCCAACATAAACAAACTCCTGGCAAACCGCCCCCTTAAGTAAGACACTCTATCAAAACCCCCAATACTAATGATTACTACAATACTATCTCATTGATTACTGTACATGCAATAAGCCTTATCCCTGAGTGGCCTCCGGGCCTTGATAGGTGGTGACCTACATGTAAAAAAAAAAAAATTCTTGGTGCATTAAATGGCCGAGATAACCAGTCGGTGGAGACTTTTTAATTCAACAGGACTTTTTGTTTTGATGATGGAGAGGAGATAAATGTAATTAAAGCAGTTAAATTTCCGGTAACTATAGGAGGCATAAAAAGTGTCAGTTCACACATAGAGGCTGACATTGTCAAAAATGATTTACCCTTGTTACTAAGTCATAAATCAATGAAAACTGCTGGCATGATACTAGATTTTAAAAGTGACAGCTGTAAGATTTTAGGCAGATATATAAAATTGCGAAAGACAACTTCTGGACATTATAGTCTTCCATTGACAAATATACTTTTGCAGGCTGAAAAGTCACCAAACTTTCGTGCATTGTAAAGCTTAAAAAAAATGCTCTAGAATAGAGAAAAAAAAAAAAGGCTGAGAAATTACATAAACAGTTTACTTATTCATAAAAAGAGAAGTTGGTATCATTAGTGAGAGACAGTAGGGCCTTTCATGATAAGGAGTTTCTGGCTCTTGTTAAGGATGTCTGTGATTCATGTTCAGCTTGTTTAAGGCTTGGAAGGCCCTCTCTTCGTCCCGGGATAAGCTTGGTTCTTGGGAACTAGTTTAATAACACTTTATGGACTTAAAAGAATTCAGACATAACGAATGTTGAATTTTATACCTACTTGACGCATCCACTAAGTACTCTGCTGCCAGGCTGATTAAAACCAAGAGGAGTGAAGAAATTATTCGCAACATATTTTTAATGTGGATAGCATATTTTAGAGTTCCCAAACGCTTCTTGAGTGATGAGGGGAGAGGATTCAATAACGATGGTTACAGAGAGATGAATGAAAAACTGAATATTGAAACCTGTGCTACAACCGCTGAAAAAAAATATACTCCATTAAAAATCGTTCCTCAAAATAACTAGATTCGGCATTAAATAACCTGAAAAAGGTTGATATGCCGTAAAACAAAAACAACCAACTAACAACTGCTGAAAGTCTATTCAGTAATGGCACTGTGGAGCATCACAACCTAATATTGGCTGAAACAATGGAGAAAACATTGGAAGATGAGAAATGTGGACCAGAAATGGCTTGGGCTGTTAGTGCCAAAAATGTTCTTTAAATACACCATCAGTTTTTTTTTTTTTTTTTTTACATAGGCATCACCACATTATCAAGGCCAAGAGGCCACTCAAGGATAAGGGTTAAAGAGTGTACAGTAGAAATTGGACATTATAGTAATCATTAGTAATGAAAATTTGGTAAAGTTGATAACTTATATGGAACGGCTCATCAAGAACTTATTTACGTTAGACTTGAACACAACCATATTGCAGTCAGCCGGAAAGCAGGAAAACGGAAGACAATTCCACAGGCGTGCAGTTCTAAGAAAAAAGCTTTGTTCATGGAATCTACGTTTAGGTTTAGGCACAGATAAAGAGTGGGGGGAATTACTGATAGTGTTTACAGCTAGACGAGTGTTTCTTGTGAAAGTTTGGCGAGGGGGGGACCATAGATTGAAGCTCATTCGAACACTTGCCGTGAAAATAACGACACATCAGAGACAAACTCGCAACATCTCTTCTGTGAGATAAAGGTTGCAAGGAAGAGAAAAGGACATCTCCTACGAGGCTACGAAGTCTATTTTGAACTCTATCAAGGCAGGCCAAGTCCTTTCTAGCAGCTCCTGCCCAGATGTGGCAACAGTATTCCATCCTTGCACGTACCTGGCTCTTATATAGATAGAGAATAGCATCAGCAGTGAGATATCTACCGGATCGATAGAAAGATCCCACCATTTTTCCAGCGGCCTTGGCAACAGATTTGATGTACGTGTTCCATTTAAGATCAGGAGTATTGGTCAAGCCAAGAAGTTTGTCAAAACTTGAGGCCTCCTGAAGACGAGAACCATTCATTTCAATTGATGCCAGATATGGATAAGAATGTTGATAGACTAGTTATCTGTATTAGATTCTTCAACAACCAGTGATATGGTTAGAATAAACTTAAATGCCTTACATTCTGCAAGAAAAAAAGGTTCATGGAGGCTGAATCAAGTGAAAAAAATCTTGACAGACGTTTGAGAGTTAATGTGGCCAAAGTAAAGGAGAGGTTAGTAAAGGAATAAATCCAAATTGCAAGAATTCTGTTAATAAGCCATTTTCTTTGTGTTTTTTTTTTTTTGTTATTTATTTATTTATTTTTAAAATTTTTTTGTTGGAACAATGGCTTACACGTGACACCAGAAGACAGTTAAAGTTGTATTTTGTAATTGTGGTCTTCGTGTCATGTTTTCACCAACGTGAAAAAGTAAATGTGTTTTTATCATCATCTTGTAACGGACTCTTGTATAATACTCTTACCGGTAATGTGCCTCCTCCGCCATCATAAGTGAAGTATCTCCTCCCCTCCCTATTTATCATCACAATCGTCATGATGCTCAAAGAACTGTTATAAATGTTTCTCCCTCATCGTCGCCATTGTTATCCGTGTATTAGGAATCGCCGTTATATATGTATCCTCGTTATACATGACACCAATATGAACTCCCTACACGCTACACAACGGTATGACACAGCATAACATCACAAGTACATTTCAGAAGTTGCATAACCACACAAGCCGCAAGGCTCGACATATAAAATCAACAGTAGACACTTTTTTATGACATGGGCGCGTTCGAAATGAATGCTCTATTCTGACCACAATTGAAAACTGATCCTTAGGTTTTGCATTTTAAACTTTTATTCAAGCCGTGATATATAAAAATAATTCATAAAATCAACAGTAGGTTCTCTACAGAGCAATGTAGACTAAAATGTATTATGAAACGGGCCGTGTCCCGTGTGGTACTATCGCCTCCCCGAGAGGTTTACTTGGTTGAGGAACGTCTTGGGTGTAATGTTATGACCCTTTAGGCTGTGATCATAGTGTAGTATCTGTTAACTGTGGCAAGTGTTTTGCTTTTTTTTGCGAAAGTTTCGTAAGTGTGGAGCATAGGTTGGAGTTCAGTCGAGTTGGCTCTACATTCATGAATTCTTCTGCTCAGCTTATGGGAAGGAAGTTTGATGCAACTTTAAGTAATTTATTTGATTTTTTTTTTTTTTTTTTCGGGAGAGGAGGGGGGGGGCGTTATCCAGAATAAGGACCATGTTATTGTCAGAATTTTCTGGGAAAGTTATGTAAAACGCTGAAAGAAAGTTTTGGGATTTTTTTTTTTTTTTTTTTTTTCGCAAATATGCTCGCCAATTTTATTTCAATAAAAAAAAATATTTCTGTTTTCATGAAAATAATTCAATGAAAATTTAATCGAAAAACAAAAAATAAATAAATAAAACAATATTTTTTTGTGTTGTTACAAAAATAAAGAAAATACAATAAATAATTTATTGAACAATTTTTATGAAACTAAGAAAATTTAAATTCAAATTAAAACCATTTTTATTTTATTGAAATCATTTTGAGATCAGGTTTCATAATTTGTGCATTCATTCTTTTTGCAGACTTTTTCGCTTCGGCCATTATTATGCTGTGCATCCCTAAAACAAGAAAGTGGAATATTCTAAATAAACCTCATCACCCCTTTACAAGGAAAATGGAATCGTCCAATTCCTCCTAAAAAAAACCCCACAAAATTGGTGTCGCTTTTAAGGCAAAGCTAATAAAAATTATTTGTTGTTCTTGGCCTTTTGGCCAAGATCAAAGTGTAGTATCTGTTCTTCAGATGCTACATTTCAATTTCTTGTTCTCTCTCATAGAAATCCTTCACGACTGAGACATTTTTTTGTTCCTTTTCTCCACGTTAAAAAAAACAGCCCTGGTGTCTAAATCTGTCCCGTGGGGAGGTATTGTGAATAGGTACTATAATGTAACAAAGTTTTAATATTACAGAAGTAACTGGGAAAAGTAATTTCTGATTTAATTATAAAGTGCCCTGGAAATGTCTCTTCTGAATATTTTTTTTTGGTTCCTCACAAGTTTACGCATTAAACATTACTTTATTTCATTTATATTTTTAACAGTGAGGTGGCGGATATGAAATCAGTCCCAGCATTGGATAAATGCAAATATATACTAGCAGAATACCCAGCGTCGCCCACTATTGAATGAGATAAGTGAAAAGCATATAGTAGCAGAATACCCAGCATCGCCCAGGATCGAATGAGATAGGTGGAAGATATATACCAGCAGAATACACAGCATCACCCGGGATTGGATAAAATAGGTGGAACATATATGCTATGAGAATACACAGAATTGATTGATGTGTTTGTAATGAAATAATCAGCTCAAGTTATTATTTAAGTAAGAGGAGGAGCGATAATGTGGGCTAAAATTATGAAAGATGATTGTCGAAATTAGTAACATATCCAAGAATTATGAAAAATGAAATGTGAGTTAATTGATTGGTGTGTTTGTAATGAAATAATCAGTCCAGACAATATATCAAAGTTGTTATTTTAGTAAGGGGGCGATACAGTTTTAACAAAAAGGCTTGGATAATATGATGGTGTTTTCATTAATGCTGAGCACCCACGGAATGCCCAGCACAATATATTCCATACGAAAAATGCCTCTGTGGAATTTCCACAGGTCCCGTTAGTCTATATATTAATACAATAGCTTGTATGTTATTTTGTGTGTCGCACTTCTTTTTTCTTCCAAGTGACTGTCGTTTAATTGTTATGACCTTCCATTTCTTGTAATAAATAATTTTACCAAGAATTCTTGTGAAGTTTTGGTTTCAGTTATCGCTGAAGGAACTCAAGTTACATATATATATATATATATATATATACACACACATTTTTTTTTTTCTTCCTAAGTTTTGGTTTCGATTCAAGCTGATGCATCCAAGTCATATATTTTTTTTATTTGTGAAATTACAACTTTATATTATATAAAAATCTGCAGAAACTTGACTATAATAATACTAACGAAATCTGCATAAATTAAAATATCATATTTAAGTGCACTTTATGACTGGGCAACGCCGGGTGACCCTGCTAGTCTTCATAATGATTGTTGTTTCACCACATTTCGACCAACTCATTCTGTGACCTTCTTCAGGTGATTAACCGCAAAAGAATTAACAACACTTTATTCGAAATATGGTATGAAATGGTTCTGAGGGCCTCATATGTTGCATTCAAATTCTTAAAGTAAAGTGTTCTGACATTTCTGAGTTTCGTATTAGTTTCATCTTAAGCGGGAAATGGGGAAGTATCTCCAATAATTACTGCCTTCCATAGTTATTGTTGTCTCACCATGTTTTTGGCCTCTTTGCCCGTGGCGCAGTGTATAGAGGTGTTGAGTCTATGGTTCTAAATGAGAATTGTCTGAAGATAGCGGTTTCAATCCTACCCAAGCAGGACATGATTAGTTGGCCAAAACGTGGTGTGACAACAATGCAGTAATTACTGGGGATAAGTTATAAGACTCAGCATTCCTATCCATCGTGGTTAATCACCGGAAGATGAGGATGAGTTGGGTGAAACAGCAACAAATATGGAAATAAGGATAACGGTTTGCAAAAAAAAAAAAAAAATGAATGCACAAAAAAAAAAAAAAAAAAAAAAATACTCATTGTAAGGTAAGTTTCATGAATCTATATATTAATTCTATTGCGTGTGTGTTATTTTGTGCGTCATGCTTAAATCTTTTTTCTTCCGAGTGGCAATTGTTTAATTGTTATGACCTTCCATTTCTTGTCATAAATAATTTTACCAAGTTTGGCTTTCGGCTGTAACTGAAGGAACTCGATATATATATATATATATATATATATATATCTATAAAAGTGAACGTGTCTGTCTGTCTGTGTACATTTCCCTACGCAATAACTCTGTCAATTTTTAGTCTATAGACTCGAAATTTGAAATACCGGGTACTGAGATTTGGGAAAATCGATGTGACGGGTGTCAGCCAGAAATTTGGCTGTTAAGGGGTCAAATTTCAACGATTTGACCTTTAAGAACTCTACCAAACTCCTCCGACAATTTTGGGTCTACACCCTTGAAATTTTAGATATAGGTTCCGTGGACATGGATCTAGCGTAATAACTTGATTTGAGGCCAAAACAATAAATTTTCAGGGGTCATAATAGGGGTCAAAGTTTAAAAAATTACCCCCTTTTTTTTTTTTGCTCAGCATACACCTCTAAACACCCGGGAAACGCCGGGCATCCATGCTAGTATATATATATATATATATATATATATATATATATAAAAAAATTTTTTTTTCCATAAGTTTTGGTTTTAGTTTGGATTCAAGCTTATGCACCCAAGTCATGTATATATATATATATATTTTTATTTTGAAATCTATTCAAAAATCGATAGAAAATTGACTATTATGATATGTACAAAATCTGCATGAATTAAAATATATGTAAGCGTATTTTATGACCGGGCTATGCTGGGTGTCTCTGCTAGCTTAGATAAATACTTTTGCAGTTTTTACAAAAGAGCTACTTAAATATCAGGGCGTCTCCATTTACGCTCAACAACCACAGAATGCCAACATCAATGTATTACATGTGAAAGAGTCCGCTGTGGAATTTCCACAGGTCCCGCTAGTAAGTATGTATATTTTTTAATAACAAACAACTCATACCTAAC
This sequence comes from Euprymna scolopes, assembly GCF_053919585.1. Lineage (NCBI taxonomy): Eukaryota > Metazoa > Mollusca > Cephalopoda > Sepiida > Sepiolidae > Euprymna > Euprymna scolopes. The sequence goes on from NC_136522.1 coordinate 60,850,668, forward strand.
AATTTTTTATTTATTTATTTTTTTATATGATTTTTTTTTCTTTTTTGTTAAACTCAAAATAAAAATTCCAACAACGGTCCGGTTCTTATTCTGCATAAAGTCGAAATTGTAAGGTAAGTTTCATGAATAAAAATTTACTTTTTTAAATAACAAATAACTGATAACAAAAAAAAATATTTTGAGCCAAGATCAAAGTGTAGTATCTGTCCTGATACTACACTTCAATTTTTTTTTGTTCTTAGTAGAGGAGAAATCCTTCACAACTGAGACAATTTAAAAAATTTTTGTTCCTTTCTTCACATTAAAAAACGACCCTGGTGTCTAACTCTGTCCTCGTGGGGAGGCAAAGTAAATAGAAACAAAAAGATTTAAAAACAATTTTTTAATGATTTTTTTTTTCATTAATTTTTTTTTTATGATTTTTTTTTTAATGATTTTTTTTTCATTAATTATTTTTTTTAATGATTTGATTCTTTTTTTGCATAAGTACCTCTTTTTATTTCTGATCAGTTCTTGCTAATAAATACTCTTTTTCAGAAAATTCCATAAGCTGCCACAAATGTGGCAAAGGGTCAGATGTTAGATATTCTGTTCCACACTTCACATCCGAACTAGGCTGCCATTTTTTTTTTTTTCATTTTTCATAGCTCGAAAATGACATAACATGAATAAAAGAGCAGACGTGTTAACTAAAAATGTCAATTAATAAATCCGCTCTCTAATTAACTATAGCTGCCAATTCTCATTTTGCTTGCAGGTGAGCATTCCAACCTCATTCATTAGTGTGCAGGGTGAGTCACGGGAAACGGATGTTTTTTTTTTTTTTTTAAAAATAAATAAATTAAATTCAAACAACAGCTCTCATGTAGCAGAAGAAGTTTTCAAAATCCTCGACCTTTATTGGAGTTTTGGGGATTTCCTAGGTGACCTTTGACTCTTAAGGTGTCGTACAAACTTTTGTATTCAAATACCGGCCCTCGTTGTGTAATACTATTATTAGTATATGTGTCGTTATTGCTATTATTTTACTTCCCTCTTCCACATCATAAGAAATGACATTTTATACAAGTTGGTGCACTACTGCTACTACTACACTGTGTAGGAGTACTACTACAGCCTCTGTAAAATGTCATTTCTTGAGACGTTGTGGAGAAGGAGAGGATACAATAATCTCTACAATTGTATAAATGCAACTTTGTGTGTGTGATTTCGTTCCTTATAGACTCCGAAATGGCTGAACAGATTTTCTTTTAAATTTACAGAACTTTAGTGCATGAGTCTGGGAGTGATCTTAGTTAAGTTTTTGTCTCAGAATACCCCCCCCCCGATAATTACCAATGAGCGAAAATCAAAACCGTTATTTTAATTTATTTATCATCGGTTACAGCCATTTTTTCCATGTCATCGCTTAGCAACAATGATAGAACAAGGGGCTCTGAAAATTCTACTGTGGGTAAGTTGATAGTGTGTTTTTTTGATATTTTTTTTGCATGATGTGGTCTGTAGGTTACAACTCTGCACATAAATTTCTTTATTTTTAACAATTGTATTACATGTATTTTTTTTTTTGTTTTTATTGTTTTGCATGACGTGGTTTGTAGGTTCAAACCCCACACTTAAGTTTTTTTAATTTTTTTTTTTTTTTCATTAACTGGAAAGAAGTTTTTATAAAAGAAACAGTAGGTTCTCTAGAGTGCAATGCAGAATAACATATTTTGGACTAAGTTACTGCATGGAGGCATGTGAAACTCCCCCCCCCCCCAGGCGATTTCATGGATTTTGATGACAATAAAAATATAGGAGTGTGAAATATTCGTTGATCATCATTCAATCCCGGGCAACGTCGGGTCTCACTGCTAGTTTTATATAACAAAACAAAAAAAAAAAACTTTACTTTCCGATTTTGATTCCCATTACTCAAATCTTTCTTCATTAGATACGCCGCAGAAACTGCCAATCTGTCTGACAATTTCAATTCTTATTAATTTCTGTAACAAACCCGTGTTTACGTTCAAATTTGGCCAATGAATATGACGCTTGGCACTGATGTTTATTGCATGTGGATGAAAATCTGAGAAGAAAAAAAAAAAAATGTCCTGCATTTATCAATAGCAAAAAAGATGCTCTCCTCAATAAATGAAAATGAAAATATATCCAAGGGAGATAACTATGACTGAATAAACAAAACAAAAATCAAAAAGAAAAACAAAAAAAAACAATTATTTTGAAACTGAGTTTATTTTTTCCAGGGAGAAGGAAAGGGTCAAAGTTAAAAAATAAAAATATCGTGCTTAGAAGATATTACGAAGCACAAAAAAAAAAAAAAAAGAAAAAAAATGAACAATCAAAGACTACAGCCATAAATTTGCAGAACTTTTTTTTTTCTCTCTTCTCACTCATCCCCTTTTGAGAGGGGAGAAAAAGGGGAGAGTTGCTTAAGGAAGCGCATCCAAACCTCCTTAATAGATATTTTCTTTTTGTACATTTTGTCCTAGAATTGTCTGAACATATTGTAGCATATGAAAGCAGCACCAATAATTTGTTTTCTCTCTTCGGGGCAGGGGGAGGGAGTAATTCATGGGAAAGGGAGTCAACCAACAATTTTTGTATTATTTTATTAATTAACATTTATTTAGTCTTGATATATATATATTAAAAAAAAATAATAAAATAAGCCATTAAACAAGTTTTTAAAAATCATCTTTTTTTATCGGGCGTGTTTCTTGCAGTAGGGTTTACCTCCCTTGGCATAAAATGGCTGCCCCTCCAGACTAGTGTGACAAGACTGAAAAATAAAACAAAAATAAATACATTAAAAATAAAACAAAAATAAATACATTTAATTTTAGTTGTGGCTATGAACATATACATGTAATACCTGTCCCTACCATTGGTCCCAATCATATATATATATATATATATATATATATATATATTTTTTATATATAATTTTAATATATATATTTTACGTTGTGGGGGCACAAGTGCTTGCAGTTCGTCAGAGCATTCACTATTAAAATACTTGTAGAACAGGCAAAGGGATGCAATATTTCGTCGATGAGACAGAGGTTGAAGCTTAGATGACAGTTCACAACCTATCAGATTGGCGACTCTCTTTTGAACCTTGTCTAGGAGCGAGAGACTAGTAGCAGATGCACCAGCCCAAATATGACAACAATACTTCATACATGGGCGAATGGTGGCCTTATCGAGGTACAGGATACTTTCAGGTGTCAGTAGTTTTCTAGCACGGTAGAGAGAGTCTACCTTCCTTGCAACGGTCCTGGCAATGCCTTCAATGTAATTGTTCCAGCTCATGTTTCCTGTGAACATTAGACCAAGGAGTTTAAAAGATATACTTTCAGATAAAGAGTCACTGGCCATTGCTATTGGTGGTAGAGAATGTTTCTTGTAGTTATTGAAGGAAACAAGCATAGTCTTGGCAGCATTGAATGCGACCATCCATTTTTGTCCCCATTCTACTACAGATTGAAGGTCATCCTCTAGTGTTTCTGCCATTTCCTTGGATATGTGTTCATTTGTTTTCCTGTCATGCCTGTTATAAAGTGTGGTGTCATCAGCATATATACCCATCTCACAGACAATTTTGTCGGGAAGGTAATTTATGAATATTAGGAATAATAGAGGTCCAAGGATAGACCCCTGAGGCACTCACGCATTTATATCATATTGTTTAGATGTACGACTGTCGAGGACAACCTGGATTTTTCTCTTATCTAAGAAGGATTTAACTATGTTTAGTATTCTCCAGTGATACCGTATGATCTAATTTTCCTGAGGAGACGCTCATGCCATATCCTGTCAAAAGCCTTAGATATATCTAGAGCTACCGCTCTACCCTCCCCTGCTTTGTCCAGTGAATGGTATATACGTTCAGAGATTACAGTTAGGATGTCTGATGTGGAATGGGTTTGCCTAAATCTATACTGTTGGTCAATCAAAAGTTTAGCATCTGTAAGGTGATGGACTAGAGCTTGGTTAATTATGGACTCAAATATTTTGGCGAAAAGTGGGAGGAGGCTAATGGGTCAGTTCTTTTGCCAGAATTCTTGAAAACTGGTACCACAGAATCAGTTTTCCAGCAGTCTGGAAAGCAAGATTCATAAAGGCATTTGTTGTAGAGTTTGGAGAGAACTGGAGCTATTTTGGCGGAGCACTTTTTTAATAGCACAGCCGGGATGAGATCAGGTCCACATATTTTTGAAGTATCAAGGTTTTTTATGGTAGCATGCACCTGAGCAGGGGTGATTCTCAAATCATCTAGCATGGCATCTGTCTGCAAAGGAAAGTCAGGGAGAAGGTGGTTAGAAGGGTCCAGTGTGGAGTTGGAGGCAAACCGACTGGCAAGCATGTTAGCCTTCTCGGTTGCTGAGCAAACAACCTCGTGATTGTTGGATTGTCGGGGAATTGTTGATTGCCTATTATTTAATACACTGTTGCAGATTTTCCAGAAGTCATGAGTTCCTAATTTATGTGTTTTTTGGTGGTTTCAGTAAATTCTCTCTTAGCTGTCGCTATTTCTTTCTTACAGTTATTTCTGGCTTCTATATACTTCTGTCTGTTTGAACTGAACTTATGTCGGTTAAATCTGCAGTACGCATGCTGCCTCTGCGCAATGGCAGCTGCACGAGTAGAAGTAAACCATTGGGGAGAGTGCGGCTTGTTATAAAATTTCCGCGTGGGAACATGTGCTTCAATTGCTGTTTTGAACCATTCAGTAGTCTCATTTGCACACTGTTCAGCAGGAAGTGAAAAGATATTTCACCATGGGGCGTCACTAATGAGATCCTTGATAGCTTCCCAGTCAGCCTTTTTATAATATCTCGTTGTTTTGAGCAATGGCTCTTCAGTTTTGGCTCTAGAGTTTAGGGCGATTTCAACCATTATCAGCATTCCCAAGTGGGCTGTTGGCATTCGTTATATAATCATCGGGAACTGTGGTCATTAACAGATCTGGAAGTGATACGTGTTGTTCTCGCTGGTCTGGGAAACGGGTTGGAAACGTAATCATTTGTGATAGGGAGTTCAATCATTTTGGCAAAAGATTTCTATGCATCAAGTTCTTTATGTCTTCATAGGGTTTTTGCAGAACATGATTGAGTTTTGCAAGTCCAATGTTAACAAATTCCTAATGAACCGCCCCCTTAAGTAAACACTTCATCAAATCTCTACACTAACGTAATGTACTTGCAATAACCCTTATCCCTGAGTGGCTTCCGGGCCTTGATAAGTGGTGATCACTGTGTAGAAAAAAAAAAAAAGAGTAAAGAAAAAAAAATATCAATTTTTTGGTACATTTAAGCCAGGAAGCCAATATCTTCAGACAGCCTGATCTCATAGCACCAGGAATAGCAAATGAGAATGGTGGTTGAATATACTTACAGTACAAGTAAAGCAATCTGAATGATAACTATGGTCCAAAGCCTCGACCCAGCGATCTCCAGGATCAATCTCGTATTTACATCCAAAGCAGACAGCTTGAAACTGCGCCTTCCAATCTGGAGAGGATTTAAAAAAAAAAAAAAAAAAAAAAAAGAGAGAGAAATTAACATTTACAAAATGTCAGGTTGGTGCAAAAGTTTTGCAGATTTAAAAATTCGGTTATAGCCAGCTAATGTATTTCGTCACTTCTAGCTTGGCTGCTACCGGAAGCGGTGACGAGGCAAATCAGTTCCTTCACTTTTATTGTTCTTCAGTATTTCTATTGTGAAGCGATTTATTGAAATAAAATTATAGGACATTATTGAAAAAGTATACAATAAAAATTAATAAAATTATAAAAAGATAAAAATAACACAATTAGTCTTTATTTACACTTTTAATAACAAAATTAAAAAATAAAAGTTATTTTATTTTAAATTTTATAAGAAATATATGTTTATGAAATTATAAAAAACTTTTTAAAACTATAAAAAAACTTTTTTATAATTTTAAAGTTTTTTTATTTGAATCTATAATAAATGTTTATGGAAGTATAAAGATAAAATTATTGAAATCAGAATAACAAAATTTCAAACATCATAAAAAATGTATCCAATACATATTATTCCCAAAATAGTTTTAAAAGATTTAAAGAAAATGTTTTCAATAATTCTGTTTATAAAGAGTGCAAAAAGTGTTTTAAATAATTCTTAAGAAAAGAAACAAAAAAAAAACTAAGTTCAATAATTCTTAATTAAAATAAGGCTGAAAAATTTTTTTCAATGATTTAAAAAAAAAAAAAAAAAAAAAACGTAATAAAAAAGAGTATATACACAAAGGAAATATAGACGTTTAAGTAATAAATGAAGGAACTGATTTGCCTTGTCACAACTTCCGGTAATAGCCATGCCAGAAGTTAAGTATGTTAACTAACTATAATCAAAATTTCAACTTGAAAATTAAGAACTGTTTTTGAAAGTTCAGAATAATCCCAAAATTCATAACAATAATGACCTGTGCTCTTTATCACTTGATTCTATCTGTCAACGAGTTTATAAATGTTTCGTTTGTACTGCTATTACTAATACTACTTATTTTAACCGTAACTCAGTACTCATTTAAATTGGCGACTTTTGTAGGTTTTCGGGTATGTTGTAAATGAATATCCCATTTAAATTTGGAAGAGACAAGTAGTTTTCTGGATATTAAGACTTATTAACCAATCCCTTACGTTTACACTGGCAGCCATGCGCCCCCCCCTCCCATTTGAATAAGTACTAATGCGCATGCAGGTTACAAAACACCTCCTCCTCATGTAAAGAATGTCGAAGGCCACTGAAATTAATTAAGTAATACATGAGAAAAAATGTCTTAATATCTAGAGAACTACTTCTGTCCCAAATTTGAATGTGATATTCGTTTTCAGTTTTTTTTGTTTTTTTTTAGGTTTTCAGGTATGAAAACTTATAAAAGTCATTTTAAAAGGGAGTGTTGCAGTTAAAGTGAAAATTTACAACTGGTAATATTAACACTACTACTAGTAGTCATAATAATAATAATAATAATAATAATAATATTGCAAAGAAAGTGAGTAAGTCTCTACAATGAAAATTGTAACAATTCTTTTTAAAACAAATATTATTTGTCTTCTTACTATAAAATTACTTGTTGACTAAATATATCTCTACAATTATATAAATGCAATTTTCTCTATGTGTGTGTGTGTGAAAGAGAGAGTTCCTTATAGATTCTGAAATGACTGAACAGAGTTTCTTTAAAATTTACAGAACTTTAATGTATAAGTCTGGGAGTGGTCTTAGTTAAATTTTGTCTCTGAATACCCCCCCCCCGATAATTACCCATAATCGAAACCATTATTTTAATTTATCTATCATCAATAAAGCCATTTTTTTCCATGTTGTCACTTAGCAACAATGATAGAACAACAAGCTGTTAAAATTCTACTGTGAGTAAGTTGATAGCGTTTTTTTTTTGTTTTTTTTGCAGGATGTGGTCTGTAAGTTCAATTACTTAATTTTTTTTTTTTTTCATTAACTGCAAAGAATTTTATAAGACTTGAAAATTTACGGTTTTTTTTCTGCATGATATGGTCTATAGGTTCAAACCACACATGTAAATTTCTTAGGTTTTAAAAAAAAACTTTTTTTTTATGTTAACCAGAAAGATGTTTACATAAATTTTATAAAAGAAACAGTAGGTTCTCTATAGTGCAATGTAGAATAACATATATTTTCGACTAAGTCACTGCATGGAGGTATGTGTGAAACTTCCTCCATGGCGATCTCACGGATTTCGATGACAATAAAAATATATATAAGTCACGATAATCGCTTAAAAATCGAAAATCAAACAAAATATTGCTATATTTAGTAGTCCTTGATTTTGACGGTTTTGTTTTTTAGAGTTTTCTAATGAAACTTCTTGATATTTGCATTATTATTTACTTAGGTGCTTCTATATTATACAAGCGAAAAAATATCGAATAGTATCTACATAATTGTCAGGTCTCAAATAGTAACATATCCAAAAATTGTGAAAAACGATTAGGTAGAAAAATAATTATTGATGAAAGAAGAAATTTGTGAAAGGAAGCAAAATCACTATAGTATGCATACTAAAAAAAAGAGATAAGTTGTCAGGGGAGATAATTAAGTTCTATTGTTTATGTCATGCGACGAAAGTAATTCAAAATGTCGGACAAAATTCATTCTCCATCTAAACTTTATCGAAAACAGGTTTTCATAATTATTTTTCTACCTCATCATTTTCTGTAATTTTTGGATATGTTACTATTTGAGACCTGACAATTATCTAGGTACTATTTGTTTTTTTGTTATTGGTTCCCCCGACAAAAGAAGGGTGGTCCTGTAAATTCACCCTTGTCTGTTCGTCTGTCCGCACTTTTCTCAATAACTTGGAATTTTTTGAAATTTTGTACAAACATTAAACATGATATGACTAAAAAAGTAATAGAATGCCTTTTGGGTTAAAATGGCTAAAATTGACATTTTTGTGCTTATTAAAAAAAAAATTGATGCCTTGGATTCTTATAAAACTTCCTGAAAAGTTGTAGCTAACCGATATCTATATAGGTCTCCCTGCTAGTTATAAATAAATAGAACGTCTTTTTTCTTTATTTTCATTTTAAATTGCAGTTTTAGTCGACAGATTGACAATTCAATTTTGAAAAAGTTCATTTTAAAATGAATGAAGTCAGAATTCTTCTGCCTTACCAGCTTTCAGATTAATCACCATCTTTGCAGATTGGATGATCTCCGTTTTCTTTTTGTGAAAGGTAATAATTTACACTCAAACATGAGATTTCCATCTACATAAATAATATGGCAAACAGATAAGGTGTTTGTGGATTATTAATCAGACATGAAAAAAAAATGCATTTGAAATAAAAGCACTGTTACTTAATTATGTGTCGGGTCGAAGTTAATAAAAAAAAATTAAAAACTTACAAAAAAACTGGAGAAGAAAAATAATTACAAGAAAAAAAATAAAATTCATTAAAAAAATGCAGTTTTAATTGTTTACTCTATTGTGACAAACTTTGCATGACAAACTAACTTATCTCCCCTTGTTTCACTATTTCAAACTGGAAAATGGCAGATCAATATAACGATTATTTAATTATTGGAATTCTTTTAGATGAGTAGTTTCAACCAACTCTTCCTCTGGCCTTCGTCAGGTGGTTAACCATGACGCTACAGGAATGCTGAATATTACTGCCTTCCATAGTTGTTGCCATCTCTTCCCGTTTTGGCCAACTAATCCTCTGGTCAGCTTTGGGTAGGATTGAAGCTGCTATCTTCAGACGATGCTCACCTGAAACCGTAGAAATTCAACGGGATGTGTAGTGCGGGGGATAGAGTGGAGTCTCTACAGTTCCAGGTGAGCATTGTTTGAAGATAGTGGTTTCAATCCTACCCAAAAGCAGGCTAGATGATTAGTTGGTGGTGGGACAACAACTATGGAAGGCAGTAATTACTCGCGATATAGTTAAGAGACTCAGCTTTCCTATCCTGTCGCAGTTTGCCACCTGATGAAGGCCAGAGGAATAGTTGGCCGAAACGTCGTGAAACAACAACTATAAAGATGGGGATAATAGTCCGCAGATAAAATAAATAAATCATACAACGATGTTTTTATTTATTTATTTTTTGCAAAAAAAAAAAAAAAAAAAAAAAAAAAATTAGTTCTAGTAGATTTATTTGATGATTTAACTTCCACTATTTCAAATTAGAAAATGGTGGACCAATAAATTTTTTTTTTTTGGGGGGGATATCCAATTATAATGTACAATTGTAATTTGGTAAATTTTATTTTTACTCAATCATTTTTTTTTTTTTGTATTTTTTACTAATTTTGTCATTTTTACTTCAAATGCAATTTTTTTTTTTTTTTTTTTTTTGATATCCAATTATAATACACAAGCACTAAGAAAAAAGAAAATGGAGGGATTCTGTGCATGGGAAAAACTTACCGTTATCGCAATAGTAGTCTCCGTCTTCAACATGGAAGCTGCTATTTCCCATCGGCTTTTTGCATTGAACGCAGACAAAGCATTGAGGATGGAACGTTGTGTTCACAGCATTCACGCATTCCTGAAAAAAAAAAAAAAATGAAGATTCTTTGTTGACGTTGGATTTTCTAAATATTGATATAGTGTTTCATATTAGAAAAAGAAAGGGTGCTTATTTAGAATTACACATGATTAAAAAAAATACAAAAATAAACTAACTCGTCATGGAATGAAGATGTAATATTCCAAAAATCATGTAAATTGATCAAGTAGGTTCTTTTTTTAATTATGAAAATCAAATTTTACAATTTTTAGCCATTAAAAATTTAATTATTTTGAATACAAAGACAATCTCTGCAGTCGAATTGAATTTTGGCATAATTTAAAATAATGTATCCCTCCCCCTGTCTCTTTTCCTCATAAAATTTGATTTTCTTAATAAAAGAAAACTACTTGATCAATTTATGTGATTTTTGGAATATGACATCTCTGATCCATGACAGGTATGCGCAGCAGGGAGATTTTCTGTATTTTTGTATTAAGTGTAATTCTAAATAACCACTCCCAAAAAACTTTAATTTGTGGAATAGGGTGATGCCAGCTAGTTTGTTTTTTTTTAACTAATTTTAATATTTTTTATTTAAAGAAAAATGAAGAATCAGAATGTTAACATTATTAGCTGACGGACGTCAAATTAGATTTAAAGAAAAAAGAAAATCACAAAAATCGGAACTATCTTAATTTTCACAAACGGCTTCTATTTTTGTGAACCTGTGACAATGGGATATTTTAGAAGAGAAAACATAATATTGGTGCAACCTTTTTGAAAATTCAAATATTTGGTACTTATTTTGAATTACACTTATTAAAATAAATACAGAAGAATTTTTGGGTTTGTATTACTGTACACAGATTCGAAAAAGTTGTTAAGAAACAAATATATAACAAATAAATGTTATCAAAGGCAAGATAAGTTACTTTTCTACCTAAGTGGATATATTTTTTGTGTTTTTATTCAATGTAACATGTTTATTCAGCTAGAAAAGCATACAGTGTTTACCGATGTATTGGAAAATTCAAAATGGCGCCTGACTCTCTCTAACACGCTAAGTTCGGGAAAAGGTGTTATAAATAATAAACTAGACAAAATACTATTAAAAAAACACTGAATATATGTCAACTTATGTCATGGTAACATATATTGAGCGAATTTCTAACAGTATTTTGTCTAGTTTATTATTTATAACACCTTTTCCCGAACTTACCGTGTTAAAGAGAGTCGGGCGCCATTTTGAATTTTCCAATACATCGGTAAACACTGTATGCTTTTCGCACGGATAAACATGTTACATTGAATAAAAACACGAAAAATATATCCAGTTTGGTAGAAAAGTAATTATCTTGCCTTTGATAACATCTATTCATTATATATTTGTTTTTTGACAACTTTTTCGAATCTATGTGTACAGTAATACAAACCCGAATTTTTATCTTCCATTTTTGTGAAAAAAAATTTTTTTTAAACAGTCTATTTTATTTTAATAAGTAAATAAATACTCATAAAGAAACACTGTGCTAAATAATCCAATACAAATAATTAAATCATGTTGTAAGAGCCAATCTTTAATTTACTCCTTCAGTCCAGCACCTCTTGGCAGACAATGATTTTTGCTCTGTTTATTTTGAATGTTCTCTTTTTTACATAACATTTCACTGACTTCTTTCTTTAGTAAAAGAACAGCTGCACATTGAAATTACAAGTTAATTTCCCACCATGATAACAATGATCATTCATATATTTTTATAATGATATTCGAAAACGAAGATACATTAAAAGGGAGGTCACTCTCATATTCTTGTCCAGTGTTGCCAAATTAACCTTTTTAAAGCTAAATTTTGCAAAACTTGTCCTTTTTTGAAGCAGTTGGGCTTTCAAAAATTGTATTATTAAATTAACTAAGGAACAAATGGAATATTTTATAGATTAAATAAATCAACAAATATTCCCAAAATTTCAGTCATCTATATATATAAAAGGGAAAATGTTTGTTTGTGTGTGTGCGTGCGTTTTCGTATATGTCCGAGAAAGGCTTTTTTCCAACACTTTCTTGTGGGTGTCGCTTCTTCTTAAAACTTGTTATATCACATCTAAATCATAATATGTACAAGTTAACAATGGGGGTCGCCTGCCTATTTAATTTGCCCGACTTTGAAAAGATAAATATTCCACATATTCGGATCACTGCATATTGGTTTCACTTTTCAGTATAAAAACCGGATTCCAACCGGATGTAACAGTCACCGTCAACTATCCCGAAGTAAAACGATCTGACCTCATTAAAAACTGCGGAATAGCGTGATGTCTGACATTCACCTTTTAATCGCTCTTACATTGACTGTCGCTGTAGTGCAGGTGTTCAGGCTCAGCCTATGGGCCTCAAGGCTCCGAGTTTGAGCCGACCTGTCACTAAGCCCCTCCCCCCTCCACTTTTTTTTCCATTTTTAAAATCGCTGTTTTTTATCGTTTTTTTTTTTTTTTAATATTTAAACAGGGTTAAGTTTCCTTTTTGTTCTTCTTTACCCCCCCCCAAACACACATACCTGCAAGTGCCTGGGCAACGCCGGGTAGCCCCCCCCCCCCCCGAGTAGTATATTAAGTTTTATTTTTGGAGGTCATTTAATATAGATGCAATATTCAGCATATATTTTGGTTTTGCATTTCTCTCTTTATTTATATATATATATATATATATATATATATATATATATATATCCCAATTGTTAGCAGGTAATTAAGGTCAAAAGTCACTTGAGGATACGTTTAGCGAGATGCTTTGTTGGACGATGGATTAAGAACTTTGATTAATTCACAGGACAACTTGACAAATATTTGTTAACATTCGATTTGAAAATGTTGTAGTTTGTAGGGAAACATACTTGCGGTAATGTTCCACAGGTGGGAAGTTTTTGGAAAGAAACTGTTCATGGAAGTTCCGTTTGATTTTTGGTAGACAGAGAAAGTGTAACATAACACCCTTGCACACGTAGACCCAACACGTAGTAGCAGAGTACGTTGCAAGGAACATAAGACAAGCAATAGCTCAACTCCTTTTTCTTTCTTTTTTTTTTTTTGTAACCACATTTATTTCCAGATATTTTCCCAAATAAACCGTGATCGTGCTTCTTCCGTCTGACCTCTCAAACATGATCATCTTTTCTACAGGGTGGTACAATAAAATTGTCGCCCTAGAAAAGACAACATGATTCCATTTCCGTTTGATGAAAACTGGCTTTCTTTCTTGTTGCAGACCATCTACTAGTTGGTCAGTTGTGTATAAATTTCAAGAGCAATAAGGGCTTTCTATCATGTCTGAAAGTGACACAATGTTCTATGAGCGAGATCGGAGATGCACCACTGTACAACTCCTGCTCACTACTGATCCAAGTTATGACAACAGGACCATTGCCAGCACCTTCAAAATGCAAATCTGAATGGTTCAATGCTTGTTTCCAGCCACAGTCATGATCTTTGGTGTGATTTCAAGTGAGGGCCACATCATGCCACCTCACATATTCGAAGTCGGCTTGAAAGTCAACACCAAAGTATACTTGGATGTGCTGAAGAGTGTGGTGATCCCCTGGTGCAATCAGGTTGGCAGACTCTTGGTGTGGCAGCAAGTCCAAAAAGACCCAGGCTTGGCTTCAGAAGGAGTGCTACGACTTTGTACTCTTCTCTCACTGCCCCCCCTCTCCTCCTCCTCCCCTGACCTGAATCTGCTGGACTACTGTGTTTGGTCATACGTTGCGAACATCACCAACATGACTTCCCACAACACCAAAACCAGCCTGATTGCTGCCATCCGAGTATTCGCTGAGCTCCCACTAATGTTTGTGAAAAAGGCACGCAGCCGTTCCGAAACCCGCATCAAGGCGGTGATTGAGGCTGAAGGTGGCTACATTGAATAGATGTCAGCTCTACTCCATAATGAAGTTACCTGAATTGATTTTTTTTTTTTTTTTTTTTTTTTTTTTTTTTTTACATGGAGGTCACCACTTATCAAGGCCCAGAAGCCACTTGGGGAGGGATAAGGGTTAATAAAAGTTTTTAAATAAAGCTGTAGTGTTGTTTTCTTTAGGGCGACAACTTTATCATTCCACCCTGTAATGTTATCTTGCACATGCTTTCCTGTCTACGCACGCATTCTTTTTTATAGTCTTTTCTTTTTCCCTTATCGTGAGATCATTTCACACACGGCTCGGCAGTCTGCGTGTCCACGCTCTGTTACAGGAGAGTTATTTGTAGATAATTCTATTTGGCTGTGCATGAAACCTAAAAATGTGAAGCCCTCGTGTGCTTAGGCAGAATTATGAGAATACAAATTTGCATTTATCTTTTTTATAGTCATTGCTTGCAGTTTACCTAAGCCAGAAATCACTCAAGGATACAGGTTGTTAAAAGAAGGAGGAAAACGGTCAGCAGGAGGAGAGTTCCACAACTTGGAAGTTCTTGGAAAAGAGCTGCTGGAATAAGAAGCTGTATTACTATGAGATATAAAAACAGAAAATTGATGGAGACCACTAGATCAAGCAGTCAAATGAGCTGGAACAAAGGAAGCAGGGAATAGATCAGACAATTCTGAAGAACACGTGCCATAATAGTATTTATAAAAAAGACTGAGACTATCAACATCACGTCTGTGAGAGCAAAGTTGCAAAGAAGGAGATAGGATGGGGTCAATTAAACTGCAGATACGTGTGTGCATCTCATGAAGAACCCTCAAGTGGGACAGAGATTCACCAGCCCACACATAACAACATTCCCCACAAGTGTACTTTGATGTTTCCGAAAATATATACACATTATATGGGTATCTTTTTCTTTTTTTTTTTATTACATTTTCACCCCAAACAAGGCACATTGCCACTTTGGTGTAGGGGGCTACTATCAGGGGCAGCAACTACTGGGGCACTATGTTGGGATTTGGGCAGCAAAATGTTGGTTCACGTTACACTTGAACTTCTGCATGTCAGTACAGTTAGGGAAGCAGGGACCTGGAATGAAATTCCAGAGTCTAGCGGTTCTGGGGAAGAAACTACTGGAGTAGAAAGATCTTTTACACCTAGGGATCTCTACTGTGTGGGGGTGGGATTTAGCTGCCTGTCGGGTTTGTCTAGGGTGTCTACGTCGTGGGGGGCACAAGTGTCTGCAGTTCGTCAGAGCATTCACCATTAAAATACTTGTAGAACAGGCAGAGGGATGCAACATAATGTTTTTTTTCCCCCCCGATTCTTTATAAATCTCTAAATATTTAACTATAAAAGTGTTATTTTGTCCCGATTACTGTCAAAAGTACATCTTCTGTGTGCTTATATTTTCTCAAACGTAAAGATATAGAGATTTTAGTCTTACTAGAAGTTTAAAATAAATAAATATCTATTATTTTATTATTGCTACAACCAGGGGAAGATGTTTCTTAAATAAAATCAAATAAAAAAAGATAATTTAAGGAACTGATTTTGGCATCGGAAAATAGGCTCAAATTTTTCCGATTCCGATACCCCCCAAAATTCTGATTTTTCTGATTCCCGATTCCGATTAATCATCCCAGCATTAGTATTTACAAAATGTAACCTCCCCCTCAATTAAAAAAAAAAAAAAATGTAGCTAAATATTTAGAGATTTAAAAAGAATCAAAATCAGAGTCTGTAATTGTAATGGAATCTGGAAACATATTGGAATCATCACTAATTCATAGGGGGAATAATTTAAAAAGCCTTACCCCAACGATGACCAAAGAACATTTTGCGCAATGAGGAGCAAAGAACTGTTCGTAGTCCTTCTCACAATACAGGTAGCCAGCTTCCTCTACGAATCCAATGTCGTACAACCTGATACCACAATTGGGGTTGGCACAGACAAAGTGGTCTGGACACCAAGATTTACCCATGGCCAACACGAAAGGACCTCTGAAAGAAAAATTTATTTATTAATTAGATTTCAATATTTGGTTATGGTTATAGTCAACTAATGTACTTCCTACCTTCCAGCATAGTGCTACTGGAAGTGGTGACAAGGCAAATCAGTTCCTTTGCATTTTTTCTGTCACACATATATCTCCCCTATGCACATACTTTTTTTTTTATTATTTTATTACGTTTTTCCCATATTTTTATACTTTCATTAACATATATTTATGATATAAATTCAAATAGAATTCTTTTAAAAATTTATAAAAAAACAAAATATTTTTATAATTTCATTAACATATATTTATTATATAAATTCAAATAGAATTCTTTTAAAAATTTATAAAAAAAACAAAATATTTTTATAATTTCATTAACATATATTTATTATATAAATTCAAATAAATTTTTTTTTTAAATTTATAAAAAAAACAAAATATTTTTATAATTTCATTAACATATATTTATTATATAAATTCAAATAAAATTTTTTTAAAAATTTATAAAAAAACAAAATATTTTTATAATTTCATTAACATATATTTATTATATAAATTCAAATAAAAATTTTATTTTTAAAATTAAAAAAAAAAAACAACAAAATATTTATATGATTTCATAAACATATTTCTTATAAAATTTCAAATAAAATAAAAAATTAAAAAAAAATTTTGTTATTAAAAGTGCAAATAAAACCTGTGTTATTTTTATCTATATAATTTTGTTCAATTTTTCAATAATGTCTTTTTCTTATATTTTATTTCAATGAATCGATTCACAATAAGAAATACTGAAGAACAATAAAAGTGAAGGGACTTATTTTCCTTGTCACCACGTCCGGTAGCACTATGCCAGAAGTTAGGAAGTATGTTGGCTGACTATAACCAAATATATTTTTTTGGTGCTTGTTTATGTTTGTGATATTTGAAACGAATGCATTTCAGATAAAAAACATTAGTACTTACATGTTATGGTGAAATTGGTATAAATTCCAAACAGTCATAAAAAAACAAAAAAAAAAAACAAAAAAAAAAAAAAAAAAAAAATGATCCAGTAGATGTGCTGCATGTATTTAAAAAAAAAAAAAAAAAAAATCCTCCACAATTAAGTTCTGACAAACTTTGTTTAAGAATGGCGGACTCTTAAGGGTTATCTTCCTTGTTTTTCATACTGAATGGGACATGCAACTCTTCCACATTAAAACATGATAAAACTCAATAATTCGATAATTTTTTTTTTTTTTTACTGGTAATTATTTTTCTACTTAGTTATTTTTCGTAATTTTTTGAATTTATACTAATTTAAACATGACACATACGTATGTACTAATGTTTTTACCTAAAATGCATTGTCTTAAAAGATCACCGATGTAAACGAAGACCTTTTTTTCTTAAATGTTATAAAATTGCAGTTGCAGTATCGAAACAAAAAAATTTTTTTTACAAAACAGTTTATTTTAATAAAAAAGATTCTTCTGAAATTTTGGAGATGAGGATTGTATCTTCTTTTTAAATAAATAGAAAAAAGGGATTTTAATACGAATATACATACATAAAAAAAATTATATATATGATGTTTGGTTTGGTTGTTTTATAAAATGTTGTGGTGGCACCCACTCATTTACATATGTGGATAATATTATACATAAATAGCAAGACTCGGTTAGTCTGAGTGTGTGTTAACCAGAAGCCACTGAAGGCCGAGCCGAGAGCAGATATGTTCTCCAGCCAAGACTCTCTTACTTGACAACCATTATGTAAATATACTATAAATATACTTTTCCTAATACACTTCTTATTGATCTACCTTTGTTTGTTGAGTCTTCATTTGTATTGCCTTATACGTTATTTGGTTCAACCTGCAAACATAACAGTTGGCGACGAAGATGAACATCAAACATAGCACAAAATATGGACCGATTTTTGGTTTATTGAATGCCAAATCTGGTAATTTTGAAAAAAAATCTTATGCTTCAAATTGTTTATATATATTTAAAAAAAATATATATATATATATATATATATATATATTTTAAATATTTATTTACAATGTTTGGTTTTGTTATTTTGTTTTACAACACATCAACTCTTTTCGAGTTATTTAACTTATATCTTGCATTTTTTTCCTCACAATCATTTTTACCCAATTTACATTTTCGAGTTTCTTGGACACAACATTAGACACAACATCTTCTCATAAGAAACTCAATTTCAAATTTGTTAGCCATTTTTTATTTATTTAATTTATTCACATAATGTTGACATAGATTTTAACTCAAACTGATTCCTCTTTTAGTAATCGAAATAATTATAAATCTCTGTGGACCATCCACCCGCCCTTGCTTGATTCTTGTCCACCAAAAACATGGCAATTATTTATATATATATATATATATTACTCTCTTATATATTTTTATAGCTATCTGTATTTCTTATCTTTGTCCTCTATCCTATTTTTTAAAAATCTTTTTCTTTTTTTCTGCCCTTTCCTTTCTCTCTTTTTTAATGATTACACTAATTTTTTAAATGATCCCCATTATCAATTTTGGTTTTGGTTTCGATTCTAGCTGATGGCACCCAAATCAATTTTTTTTTTTTTTTTTTTTGTACTTTGGAAATCATGACGTTATATTGAATACAATATAACATGAAATAATCGACAGAGAATTGATTCCATAATAATAAATACGAAATCTGCGTGAATTAAAATAACATATCTAAGCATATTTTACGACCGGGCAACGCCAGGTGTCCCTGCTAGTATTTAACAAAAAATAAAACCATTTTTAATAACTACACAAAATTTTTCTTTTTTTTTACTCTGACTTTTTTTACTTCGACTTTGTTTTTTACTCTGACTTGTAACGCTTACCAAATTATATCTGAAACTTTGGCAAAGTGTGTGGCAGGTTTAAAAAAGAAAAAAATTACAACCCTCCCTTCATTCGTCCCCTGTGGAAATGTTTCTGGATATTACAAACCTGATTTGAGTTCCGCATGCAGCACAAACTGGAATCCTTCCGGCCAGTTTATCCTGGGTTTGGAAAACAGCATCACCTCTTTTGCCTTTGGTGGCGCCAACTCCAGTAGGTTTTGGTGGGGCAGCTCTTGGCAGGGGAACCCTGGGGGGTGCTGGAGCTGGAGCAGGAGCAGGAGCAGGAGCATGGACTGGTGCACGAGCTGGCATTGGAGCTCGGGATGGTACAGCGGCTGCGGGTGGTGCCCTGCCCATTGGAGCAATGGGTGGAGGAGGGATATCTGGATAAAATAAGAAAAAAAAAATTTTTTTTACAAACTAATATAAAAAAAAATAATAAAAGCAGCTGAATGTTCTTTGGAAAAAAAAATTAAAGTTATTTTTTTCTTAATATTTTTTAATTCATATTTCTGTAAATATGAAATATAATAATAAAAATAATTTAAAATAAATATAGCTCAATTTACTGCAGGTAAAGATATCAAGTTGTAGTTTTTGTTCATCATAAACTATGACATTAAAAGGGAATTTACACGAGTCCATCTATTTATTGATTATATATATATATATATATATATATATATAAAACTTTTCCTCCAATTTTTTCTGCAAATATGAAATATAATAATAAAAATAGTTAGGTTCATGGCAGATACTGATAAGTTGTTTGTAGCAGCTGAAACTACAATCACAGGCAGGAGCTAATTCTTGTGGCTCGAGATTTGAAATCCATTTTCTCTCTGGCTTGTCCAATCACGAGCCAGCTCCCAATCATGTGACATGTACATAAAAGGCAAAATCTGAAACTCTTACCCCTCTTTCTCACTGGCTTAAGCTGGCAGCAGACATTAGCCTGGGCCTTTGGCTCCAGGCTGAACGGGAGTACAACAAGCTAACCCGACGACCTTCTAACTCCCATTTGTTTCCACGTGCGGTACCCAAACGACATTCTTTATCATGCTGCAGAAGTGCTCTTGTTGATACGCCGACACACACCCATGAAAAAACGTAAATTCATTGAAGACTTAGCATTTTCTTTCTCCTTCGTCCAGACGACTACTAGCTATAAACACGTGTAAATGGAACTGGATAAAATACTGTTAAAACTCGCTCAATATATGTTACCATGACATAGGCTGACATATATTCGGCAGGTTTTTAATAGTATTTTGTCTAATTTTTTATTTATAACACCTTTTCCCAAACTTACCGTGTTAAAGATGGAGTGAGGCGCCATTTTTAATTTTCCAATATATCGGTGAACACTGTATGTTTTTCGAGCTGAATAAACATGTTACATTGAATAAAAACACGAAAAATATATCCAGTTAGGTAGAAAAGTAACTTATCTTGCCTTTGATAACATTTATTTGTTATATATTTGTTTTTTGACAACTTTTTCGAATCTATGTGTACAGTAATACAAACCCTTAATTTTTAATCAGTTCATATGGTATCAGGTCACGTTGGTATACTGGTAATATCACCAGCTTTGAATGCTACAGTTTCGGTTCTAACTAATGGCACTCAAATACTTTTTTTTTTTTTTTTACTTTTGAAATCACAACTGTATAATGATATACACGAAATCTGAACAAATTAAAATATCATATTTAAGCGTATTTTACGACTGGGCAAAGCCAGGTGCCCCTCCCCACTATTCTAATATATGAAAGCGCAATACATACAATATTTGCAAACCACGTTAGTGTGCTCAAGGTTTGCATATCGCATGATACAAAATTTGCCCTCATGTGATACACAAAACTAGGATGATATCATCTATATATATATATATATATATATATATATATATATTATAAATTACTAACTAGCTCTACCTATGTATTGAGCACTTTTGAAGTAAATACTAAAAGTTTACGCATAAATCTATACTTTCGTATATTAATTTTATGTGAGTAAATTAAATAGTTATATATATATATATATATATAAATATATATAAAGGGTAAAATGTGTGTGTGTGTGTGTATGTCTTGCAAAACTTTTGACAGAAGTGATGGATCCTCATGAGATCAGTATTGTTTTAAAATTCGACCCTTCAGACGACAAATATCGAAAAGTTGGCCAAAACCATTAATTCCTTCACCCTAAACTGAACCGTTTTGTACAAGGAGAGGTCGGTTTTTTGCATCGCCATTTTTGCAAGTCATCGTATCAGTTGGATTGACTTTGCTTAATTTCAATGTTCTGAACTTCCGGTCAGACTGTCTAGACATCAGCAAAGATGTCACTTTTTTTTTTTTTTTTTCCTCCTTCGTGGTATGGGTTCGAGCCTGCCTGCCTACTACTGTTATATAGGGTTTCATTTTAAAGAGAGTCTTAGTGAGAGAAGCTTAGAAAGAGTCTTATTACAGTGAGAGATGTTGTAAGAGACTAGATAGATATTGTTCATGTTAGAAGAGATTCTTATATATTAAAAGTTCATTCCTTAATTGTGTTGAATGGAAGAAGAAGAAAGCTCTTGGAGTGAAGGGATAGTGTTCAGACAGTTCGGACATGATGATGTTGAGACGTGTATGTAAAGACATATAACACAAATATATAATACAATTGGACTTTACCTTTTTGTAAGAAACATAAGACACAAGACGAGCTTTACAAAAAACACTTGATGGTTTATTCTTCACACGGCCGTGATTCCATCATCAAGAATTCAAAGTTTCACATTTTTTTCTTGAAGTGACGTCTCGCTTCTAGACGTCTGACTGTCTCTGAGTTTTTTCACTGACTGACTAACTCTAAAGTTTTTTCTCTATTCCTAGAACTTTCTATTTTCCGTGACGTCATACACATGTTAAAACATGTGCATTCTTTCACGTGTCCTGGACATACGTGTCCAAAAACTTTTCCTATTTCTACAAAAGGAATTTTAACCTATATTCAATATGTTAAAACATTATCTTATAAGCTGCATTCTTTCAATTTAAAATTTCATAACAAACTTGAGAGTTCACATTCTTTCCTTGAAATATTTATCTATATTCTAAACAAATGTTTGTTTTACATTTTTAAATTCTCACACGTAATCTATCTCTACACATAGATTACGAGGTTCGAATTCCGCCTATGCTATTTCATTTTCCTTTTAAACTAAATTCTCCATTTTTATACTTACATGAAAAGGGGACAGCCCTTATCATGTAACACTACCACTTCTTTTTTTTTTTTTTTTTTTTTTTAATTTAACACCTTTGCCTACTGTTGTTTTAATGAACCCCCCCCCCCCCGGTTCCTTACTCGACCCAGGCAATGCCAGGGAACCCCACTACTATACCACATTTTTTTTTTAAACACATTTTAATTCCCCCCACCCTGTTCCTGAGTCCTTACTATACCTCCACACACCCGGGCAACATCGAGTACCCCCACACTAGTATAAAACTAAGTTTGCAAATCATATGATACACAAAATCTATAATTGCATAACATTGATATTTCCTTCGTCTTTAATTACGATGCGATTGACATTGTCGTTAATACATTATACGCAATAAGATAAAAATGTGGATTTTAAAGAAACAAAAATACTTACATGTCACCGGAACGGAGCTAGCCGGAGGTGGTGGTGGTGGTGGAGGAGGTGCAGCATGGGCCGGTGAAAATTGTGGCACTTGACCCCTGAAAGTACAAAAATATCAATAATTATAACGCATATATCGCACACTCCCCACACTCATCATTCTGAAAACCTCAACTTTTGGGTTTCTAGATGCAGCATTCATCTCTTCTCTTAATCTAAGGATATTCCGAGTGGCCTTCAGATGTGCAATAAAATGTTTTTTTTTTGTTTGAACCAGTGAGTCACCGTTCATCAAGGCCTAGAGGCCACTCGAGGGTAATAACTCCCCCCCCTGTTGTTAGTTATAGATCTGTGGAGAGTTCCAGACGGTTTGAATAAATGTGCATATATTTTTACGCACTGCAAACATATAACACTGCAGTGTTACTAAAAATTGTTTTGCAAATTTAAGTTCAAATACCACTCCAACATGACTGATGAGCATCTGGAGATCAGCTTGAAGCTGCCTATTAGCAGCTACTCTCCACACTATGCATCCCTGACTAATTCCATCTAATTGCCTCTGAGATGGGTATATACGCTGATGACACCAGTCTCTATAACAGGCACGACAGGAAAACAAATGAACACATATCTACGGAAATGGCAGAAACATTAGAGGATGACCTCCAAATTGTTGTGGAATTGACTGCATTATTTATGTAAGTCAGCCTTTTTCCACATGGAGATCATTAAGTCCAAATACCACTCCACCATGACTGATGAGCATCTATAAATCTGCCTGAGGCTGGCTATTAGCAGCTACTGTCCGGACTATGCATCCCTGACTGATTCCATCTAATGCAAGTCATCAGAGTTAAGTAATGACAAAAATGCATAGGGCTGTACAATGCAGTATGGGTCGATCCAGTAATGCAACGTACAAATGGGTAGAGCGATATCCCTCGATATATCTAAGGCTTTTGACAGGGTATGGAATGAAGGTCTCCTCAGGAAAATTAGATCATACCATACGGTATCACTGGACGAATACTAAACATAATAAAACCCTTCTTAGATAAAAGAAAAATCCAGGTTGTCCTCGACGGTCATACAATATATATATATCTATAAAAGTGAAAGTGTCTGTCTGTCTGACTGTCTGTGTGTGTACATTTCCTGACGCAATAACTCCGTTAATTTTTAGTCTACAGACTCGAAATTTGATATACAGGGTACTGAGATTTGGGAAAATCAATGTGATCGGTTTTCGGCCAGAAATGTGGCTGTTATGGGATCAAAGTTCAACGATTTGACCTTTGAGAACTCTACCGAACTCCTCCGACAATTTTGGGTCTAAACAATTGAAAGTTTAAATATAGTTTCCTTGGACATGGATCTAACTTAATAACTTGATTTGAGCCCAAAACTATAAATTTTAAGGGGTCATAATAGGGGTCAAAATTAAAAAAATTAACCCTTTTTTTTGTTTTTACTCAGCATACAACTCCAAACACCTGGGCAACGCCGGGCACTCATGCTAGTATGATATAAATGCGCGAGTGCCTCAGGGGTCTATCCTTGGACCTTTATTATTCCTAATATTCATAAATGACCTCCCCGACAAAATTGCCTCTGAGATGGGTATATACGCTGATGACACCACGCTCTATAACAGGCACGACAGGAAAACAAATGAACACATATCTAAGGAAATGGCAGAAACATTAGAGGATGACCTCTAATTTGTAGTGGAATTGACTGCATTATTTATGCGAGTCAGCCTTTTTCCACATGGAGATCATTAAGTCCAAGTACCACTCCACCATGACTGATGAGCATCTATAAGTCTGCTTGAGGCCGGCTATTAGCAGCTATTGTCCGGACTATGCATCTCTGACTGATTCTATCCAATGCAAGTCATCAGATTAAGGTAATGACAAAAATGTACAGAGTTGTACAATGCAATATGGGCTGATGCAATAATGCAACGTACAAATGTATAAACTATACATATAAAAAAAATTTACAATATATTTATAAATAATGTGTTTTGCTTTTTTAGTAGGTGGCAGATTATTTTAGACTTCGTCATGTCAAAACTAGTTCTCATGCTGAGAAAGTGAGTGCACCCTGCTCCGAAATAACATTAAATGTGATAGTTCTGGGCCAAATAGTAAGGTAGACTAGACTCTTAAGCCTAGGTAGAGCAACTAACCTCTGAGCTTCTTTAGGTGAAACTTATCAAACTCGGGAATCATCTGTTGAACTCAAACATCTGTATGGAGTTTCGAACAGAAGGAAATCTCGGCATTGTTTTCAGTCGTCCTGGACTTCTCTTTGTCACTGGACTCCAACAGTGCTGATCCAGAAGTGTGGTTGGAGATTGCGCAACCCTTGCCTCACAATTACATGCGCAGCTGCCCCTACAGGGGGTATCCTTTGGCTTTCAAGACTAAAGGGAGGTATCGATGTCCTGATGACTACCGTACACCCATTAACCTTTATCCTTAAGTGGCCTTTGGGCCTTTATAAAGTGGTCATGGCTGATGGAACCAGAACATGCTATACCCATGGATTAAATTAAGGTTTCTGTTGGAAATTTCATGCAGATTCTTGAGTTCGACCGAAAGATTCTTGAATTTGACAAGATAAACCTGAAAAAGGTCGAAGGTTACATCGGCTGAAACGTTGTGCAAATAGTACACAAGATAATAGTAGTACGAAGAATCCAAACATTAATTTTGGTTGTTCTGGGAATCTTTGAAAAGCAACAAATTTTTTTTTCTTCTTTTTTACGAAGGAGTCACCACTTATCAAGGCCCGGATGCCACTTGAGGATAAGAGTTAATGAGTATACAGTAATCATTTGCACAATAGCGCAGTAATCATTAGTGATGGAAATTTGGAACTTGTTTACATTGGACTTGAAGATGATCATATTATAGTCAGCTGGAAAGCAGGCCAGCAGAACAGAGTTCCACAGGTGGCAGTTCTAGGAAAAAATCTTTGTTCATGGAATCCACATTTAGGTTAAACCATAGAGAATTCGGGAAATTATGGATAGTGGTTTTAGCTAGACGAGTGTTTTTTTTTTTTGTGAAAGTTTGGTTGGGGGAGGGGAGTTATAGATTGGAGCTTACTCACAGATGTACGGTAGCATAGCAGCAGACAATGAAAACATTCTACGTTTTCATTTAATGCATCTTGAGCTTATATATCTACATAGATATATGAAAAAAAAATGAGCCCCTCCCCTCCCTACATGAAAAACAAAACAGAGATAGAAGAAAAAAACAAAACAAACACAAAAAAGAAAACAGATACAGAATAGTTTTCCTACTCATCCAGTTTATGCTGTAGTCGTTTAAACGTTTTCGAATACAAAGGTTGATTGTTATTTACCAAAACTCGTGAACTCAATCCATAGCCCCTCTTGTTTTTACTGTGTTGAAACAAAAAAACGTTTATGATAACTATCCATTTTAAATGTAAATATATTTCCTAGACTTTAGATATAAATCTACAAAAGAAAAAAAAAAAATATATATATATATATATATATATATATATATATATATATATATATATAAACTTTTTAAATCTTTGGTTAGTAGTTTTTGATTTTTAGCTAAACATACAAATACACAGGCTCTAAATATATATATATATATACATACACACACACATACATGTGTGTATCCTTCTACATGAATAAAAAAGTTTTCTTGTGCAGTCAGCCCAAATTTAGTTTTATTTAATGCATCTTCTAGATTACATATCTACATAGATATACACAAAATATAAGCTGCCCCCTCTCTCCCTACATAAAAAGCAAAAAATGAAAAAAAAAAAAGATGAAACAGAAAATAATTTTTCCAGTTTTTGAAGTCTTAAAGGTTTTCGAATACAAAGTTAGTGTGTATAAAATCTTCAGATTAAAACTTCTATCTCCTCCTCCTCCTCCTCTCTCTAGTGATCTCTTTCTGTATTTCCCTGTACCTCACGTTTTTCTCTCCAACTCTCTCCCTCTATTTCATGTCTGACCAAGCCATTCCCCTCTGGTTTTATTGTGTTGAAAAAAAAAAAAAAAAATCATAATGTAATTTATTTACAATAATTATCCATTTTAAATGTAAATATTTTTTCTTAAATTGTAAATTAAATTTTAGATATAAATCTGTGGCAATGCCGACCAAGAAAATATAAACTTTGTAGGTCTTTGTTTAGTAGTTTTGGACTTTCAGCTGGGCATACAAACACACGGACAACTGCCCTTTATATAATAGACTAGCAGGGCTACCCGGCATTGCCCAGGGCTATAAAAAGACTAAATAGAAGGTGTTAAACGCTGTTAAATTTCATATCCCACCCCCACGCTTAAAAGAGAATATTCTATGTTTTATGTGAGGAATGAAAAAATAAATCTTATAAAGTTGAATTAAAATTAAGGATGCCTCCAAAGCACACTATTAAAACTAAGTTTTAAACCACCCCTTTCTTTGTGGAGAGATAACAATAGTTAAGAAACGATAGATTAAATCCAGAATTAGCGTCTTTCAATTTGAAAGAAAAAAAAAAAAAAAATGGCGAATTATTTTCTAGGTTGTATTAATACATGATAACATTAAAAATTGTGTCTAATTCGTGATAACATTAAATGATATAAATGGAAACCTCACTCCAAAACAATGAACCTTTGTTTTCTAAATTTAGGTATTATTTTTCTGGGGTTACACCGATTAAAAAATACCAACTTTATAGGAGGTTCTTGTGTATTTTTTAAGTTTTAACTGGACATACAATAATACGGACGATTACCCTTTCTATAATAAATAAGACAAAGCCCTCGTTCTTGTACATGAAAAAAAAAAAAAAATAATAAACCGTTAAAAAAACAAACAAACAAACAAACAAAAAAGACAGAAGAAAAAGAGAGAAAAAAATACAGAATAATTTTCCTACTCATCCAGCTTTTGTTGAAGTCGTTTAAACGTTTTCGAATACAAAGGTTGATTGTCATTTTCCTTAATTTGCGCATGAACAAGTTTGTACGTCTCGGATGGGCGGTAAATTATCCGACCATGTTCGTCAACTTCGGGGGCGAGGGCGGCATCGGTCGAATCTTTCTCGTTAGAGGGATTACCATCGGAGACCGATTGACCCTCGTTGGTTGTCGGTGTTTCAGCAGTTCTGGAAAACACACACACACATGCAACAAACAGCTCATGCGACGGAGTGAAAACGAAAAACAAAACAAGAAAATTCACAGGTAAAAATCAAAAACACAAAACCATAAAAATAAAACACATGCAAATAAAAATAAACATTCAACAAACAAATTAATTTTTTTAATTATCGCCTTGGAAAACGAAGGAATGCTAATCGGACATTTTAAAATTTAATTAGCATATAATTATTAAACTTAATTAGAAAAAAAAAAATGTTCTCGTCAAATAACATTGAAAAGGCTGGGATTTAAAAGAGAAATTGAACATTAGGTGCTTCTTCGTTATGATAGCGAAATTTAAAATATGGAATTTCAAGTAAAAGCCAATTATATCTACTTCATTGTCATGTTGCAGTAATGAACATATCCAAAAATTACAAAAAAAAACGATATAGTAGAAAATTAATTATTGATGAAAATAGTCATTGAATACAATTAGCGAAAATTGAGTTTTGCTAAAAAAAAAAAACCCCAAAAAACAAAAAAAAAAAACAGAGTTTGAATCGTAACAAGGGAGGTAATTATTTTATGAAAACTGAAAAAGTTAGCAAAACTATTTTTTTTTTTATTAATAATCAATTTTATACCTTATCGTTTTTTTAAGTTTTGGATATGTTCATTACTGCGACACGCCAAGTAGATATGAGTTTTACTTGAAATTCAACATTTCGAATTTCGTTATTATAATGAAGAAGCACCTAATATTTTTATACTTTAAAGGGAAATAACTCCGTATCCTGTCGTAGTCTTGCAGTAAAAACATTTTGACCCCTTTCTCCCATTAAAATTCAATAAATCAACTAATTATTATTTTGTGTAAATAAAAATACCTTTACTAAAAGTATATTTTTAATGTATTTTATTTTCTATAATCTTGAAAAAAAAAAAAAAAATTTGAGGTTCTGGATCAAAGTTCAATTTATAAAATAAGATAATTTCTACTAACGATTAATTTGAAGAAGTATGGTTGGACAGAACAGCAATAAAAAAAAAATAAAATAAAATAATAAATAAAATAAAATTTAAGTTTATAACTTTCTTTAACAAATAATGGTTTTCTTTCTAATTTGGATTCTATTTAATCATTAATAAAGAATCGTTTTAGTTAATATTTTTAATGAATAATAAAATTTAGGAATAAATCGAGTCATGTAATTTTTTATCAAAATTTTACAAAAGTCTTTTTTCAAATTCTAAGGAAAAAACATTGGTATTTAGACGTCATCAACCATTTTAGAGTATTACCGAAAAAAAACAAAAAAAAAAAAAACAATTATACTAAGTATGAATCTCTTTTTAGATAAAAAAAAAAATTTTTTTACTTGTATGCATTTAAAATATTCTAATTAAATGAGCATTTCCTTTTTTTATTGCAACAAAAGTAAATTAAAGTCCTGAATTTTTTAGATAAAGGCTGATTGTTTGTATTACTTGTTTTAATCGGACTATTGTTCTCATCTTGAGTGTTATTTGTGTAACATTTCGGTCGGATTATCCTTTGACCTTCATTGGCTGTTGTTTGGAAAAGAAAGGAGAAAAGTTACTGACTCTGTATTTCTCTGAGTCAGTCTCCACTTTTTGGACTTTGTTTCGAATCTGTGAGAAAAAAAAAAATTGGTTGACAAAGGGGAGGGAATTCTAATAACTCACAGAAATACGAAAATATCTACGGAGCCAGTAACTTTTTTCCTTCCTTTTCCAAACAACCACCAACATGCCTGATGAAGGTCGAAGGCCAATCTGACCAAAACGTTGCACAAATAACACTCAAGATGAGAACAATACAAAACAATATAAAAATTAAATTAATTAAACTAAATTATTACAGTATGCATGGACTGTATTTTTGTGAAAGTCAATGAGAATTTTGTACTTATATTTGATTGCAGACATCTTTTTAACGTGCCTTACTTTTTTTTGATAATTATGCAATTTTAGTAAAACCAAAAGCACGTACGTTTTCTAGAATTCCTTAGTATCTTAGGATTTTAATTTACTAATTATTGTTGAAATAGTTTTTAAGTATTTTTCCAGAAATTTAAAAAATTAATTTATTTCAACTAACATTTTAATCACCATAACATTTTTCATTGTCATTTTTTAACACATAAATATACATTTTTTTTTTCGAGATAAACTTTTTTTTTTTTAATCTTTTAAACGCAATCAAAATTTAAACGTAAACTAAAAAAATAATTATCTTTTAATAACCATTTTTTTCTGCAATTTTTGTCCATACCTATTGACAAATGCAATGCTATAGTTGAAATTGTTTAGATGTAAAAATTGTATGTAAAATATAATTTTCATGTGTACAAAATTTTAAAATATTTAAGTTAGCCAATTTATTTTAATTATCTCTTAAAAAGATATTTCATTTTTTAGGGCCTTGTAAGAAGGATTTTGTTGGATGTAGAATTGTGCTTAAAAATTCTTTACGACTTTGATGAAATTTGTCTGGAAAGAAGATTTTCTAAGGGGAGACAATTTTACGAAGACAAAAACTCGGTTTTTGTAGCCATTTTTTTTTTTAAAGTTAATTATAAGTTAAAAACAAAACAAACATGCAAAAACAAAAATATCGAAATAAAAATGATTTATAAAAAAATATTTTTTAAGTTAAACAAAATATTTATACATAATTTTTTGACAGATATAGAAAGAACCAAAAAGAAGAAATGGTTGAAAAAAAAAAAAAAAAAAAAAAAAAAAAGAAAAAGAAAAAAAAAAAAAGAAAAAGAAAAAGAAAAAAAAAGAGATTAAGAGATCGTAAAAATAGTGGAAAGAAATAAGACATGAAAAAGAAAAAAAATCTGGAAGAATGATGAGAGAGACTAGGAAATGAGAGCTAGGAAAATGAGGAAAGTGAGAGAGGGAGTGAGACAGAGAGAGATGGAGTGAGACAGAGACAGGGAGGGAGGGAGGGGGCAAAAAGAGAAATAAAGTGAGACAGTGAGACAAGGAACGAGGGAGAGAGACAAGTTACAAAGATAGAAGAAAATTGATACAAAAAAAAGAGAAAAATCCTTGGAAAATCATTTTTGGAAGTGGAGAGTGGGTGGGTAGTGAAATAATTGGCGGTGGGAGGGGGTTAAAAAGCAATGCTTTTCTACAAAAAAAATAAAAAAATGACTAACATGACTAAAATAATAAAAAAAGGAAGTTCTATTACTTTTTCTAAGGGAATTCTAAAAAAAAAGAAAAAAAGTCCTGCTTGTTCAGAATAGTGAATTTTGAAAGAAACGCATTTCAGATGAAAACATTACGTTGTTACATGTCATGGTGAAATTAGAATAAATTCCCCAAATTAAAAAAAATCATCCAGTAAAAAATAATTACAGGTAAGAATCGAATTTATCAAGTTTTATTGTATGTTTTAAATTATTAATGTTGTAGAGTTCTTACAATCTTGCTCTTTATGACAAACTGGATTCTCTCCCTTGCCTTCCTTGAAAATGAGAAATCTTCAACTAGTCTGTACGCTTTTTTCCTACAGAATAAACCGAGCACATCTATTGGATCATTTTTCGTAATTTTTGGAATTTATACAAATTTCGACATGCGATTTAAACATGTAATAATACTTTCATCCGAAATGCGTTGGTTTCAAAATTCATTACTCTGCACAAGAACCAATTTTTTTTTTCCGGTTTCAAATGACTTTGAGCAGGAATCTTTGTTTTTTTTTTTTGTTTTTTTTTTACTTACAAATAAATAAATGATATACCTCATAATTGGCATGACAGACAGATCTGAAAAATTAAACGAAGTTTAACTTTGGATTTTTGCTAAAAATAATTAAAACAAGCTCTTAACCTTTTTTTTTTTTTTTTTAATTTTACCAGAATTATGGGCCCGACAAACCCAAATTCTTTTAACCTTTTTTCTACTAGTATTATGGACCCAAATTCTCATATATACATATTATATTGTAATTAAAGCAAAATAAATTGGTTTGGATGATAAAAAAAAATTTATAATGCTATCAATAATGGTTATTAAATGTTTCATGAATTCTTATCGCTAAATAAATACAAGAATTCGCTATTTTCAAGTTTTGCGTGTTTTTGTTTAATTCCGATATCTGCTGACCGTTCTACTTCATGATGAATACCATGGAACATTTCCTTCTGATTAATATTTACCAGTTTTGAAATAAGCAAAGAGAGGAAGAAGAGATAGAGAGAGAAAGGGGAAGGAGAAGAGAGGGAGAGAAGGAGAAGAGAAGGAGAGAAGGAGAAGAGAGAGAGAGAAGGAGAAGAGAGAGAGAAAAGGAGAAGAGAGAGAGAAGGAGAAGAGAGAGAGAAGAGAGAAGGAGAGAGAGGGAGAGAGAAGGAGAGAGAGAAGGAGAGAGAAGGAGAAGAGAGGGAGAGAGAAGGAGAAGAGAGGGAGAAGAGAGAGAGAGGGAGGGAGGGAGGAGAGATAGAAGAGAGAGAAATAGAAGAGAGAGAGAGAGCAGAGAAAGAGAGAGCGAGAAGAGAGACAAAGGAGAAGCAAAAAAAAAAAAGGACAAAAGTATGAAAGAAAAAACAGAAAGGATAAAATGACCAATAAAAGACGACACAACGGTCAACAAGAAGACAAGATGGCCGACAATATGAGAAGAAAAAAAAAATGGCCGATACTTCAACATGAAATCACATGAATGGTAGAAATGAGTTCCCATTACCCTTGACCAGTAAGAACCTTCGTCTGAGTATTGAAGGTCGTTTGGAGATTTTCTTTAGAGTAAAGGCCAATCGGCGAGTTGTACTGCCAGTTCCCAATGGCTTTGACGGTGTTGGGTTTTCCTGGAGTGGCGAAAGGTTGAGGGGAAACGCTTCGGGATCTGTTGGGTGTGGTAGTGGCACTCAGTGGTTTCAGGGCGCATGGGAGTTCTGAAATAGGAGTTGGGGTCAAAACAACGATGCAATGAAGGACTGAACAAGATGAAACTAGATTTGTGTGCTTGTATAATGACCCCCGAGCTATGCTGTGTAGAATAAGTCTAGCTAGTGTATATATATATATATATATATATATATATATATATATATATATATAGACAAATAATTAATAAGGTTGGAAAAGATTCAAACTGAAAT
Organism: Euprymna scolopes; assembly: GCF_053919585.1. Taxonomy (NCBI): domain Eukaryota; kingdom Metazoa; phylum Mollusca; class Cephalopoda; order Sepiida; family Sepiolidae; genus Euprymna; species Euprymna scolopes. The sequence goes on from NC_136522.1 coordinate 60,883,442, forward strand.
ATATAGACAAAAGTTATCTGCATGATTTAATGAGAGATATATATATATATATACCCCCCCCCCAAGTTATAAGTATTCAAGAGGGAAAACATGAATTAAAACAAAGTTATTAAGAGTGCTCAATAAAAAGAACAATATATAATATTTTTATTTATATAGACAAATATTACATAGTCGCTACACTGAACATGCTTATGTTTCTGACAATTAGTCGGTAAGGACCAAAAGTCCTTGTCAGGCAACGTAATAAAGTTTGTGTAAATTTTGATGAGGACTTTTGGTCCTTACCGACTAATTGTCTGAAACATTAGCATGTTCAGTGTAGCGACTATGTGGTATTTGTCTATATAAATAAAAATATATTTTGCTCTTTTTATCGAGTACTCTTAATAACTTTGTTTTAATTCACGAGTTTTCCCTCTTGAATACCTTTAACTTGGTATATATGTCATTAAATAATAATGCAGGCAATTTTTGTCTACATATTTTAGTTTGAATCCTTTCCAACCTTATTAATTTTCTTGCTTCAAGCAAAAACTGGCTGATGTAGTTGTCATAGTCATTGCTGACCCAAGTACTTTCGAATTCGCCTGGATTCATCATCAGGAATAATTAACATCAAACTAATTTTAGGATATTTATACAAGCATTCTTTTTTTTTTTTTTTTTCATTAGCGAATCACATTAAATACATTAATTATTTATGCCACTTTTAAATGCATTCAAGAATGTTACTGAAATTTATTTTATTAATATTTGTTCTTTTTAAAAGGGTTGAAAAGGATGCAAACCAAAATATGTAAAAAAAAGAATTGTGTAATTTAATTTTTTGTGAAAGCATTTTGTACTTATACTTGATTGCAGACATCTTTTTAACGTGCCTTGCTTTTTTTTTTTTTTTTTTGATAATTATGCAATTTTAGTAAAACCAAAAGCACGTACATTTTCTAGAATTCCTTCGTATCTTAGGATTTTAATTTACTAATTATTGTTGAAATAGTTTTTAAGTCTTTTTCCAGAAATTTTAAAAATTAATTTATTTCAACTAACATTTTAATCACCATAACATTTTTCATTGTAAATTTTTTAACACATAAATATACATTTTTTTTTTCGAATTAGAGATGAACTTTTTTTTTTTTTTAATCTTTTAAACGCAATCAAAATTTAAACGTAAACTAAAAAAATAATTAAGTATCTTTTAATAACCATTTTTTTTTGCAATTTTTGTCCATACCTATTGACAAATGCAATGCTATAGTTGAAATTGTTTAGATGTAAAAATTGTATGTAAAATATAATTTTCATGTGCACAAAATTTTAAAGTATTTAATAAAGGAAATAATGCTATATATATATATATGTATATGCAGCATTCATTTTTTTCCTGCTTCTTCTAATATCGTTTTTTTTAAAGTCTGACGAAGTTACGGGATCGTTGGCACGACTCGGTAACCAAATATGTGTAACTAACCAGATAAAACGGTAATATATATATATATATATATATATATATATATATATATATATATAAATAATAGTCTGTTTATTATGCAAACATTATTGGCTACATATGTGCATACATGTTTCAGTGGCATCCCAATTCAAGGATGACACATCAGACCAAGAAAGAATCGATATTGAAACGGGAGTCAATATCGATTCTTTCTTGGTCTGATGAGGTGTTATCCTTGAATTGGGATTCCAATGAAGCATGTATACACATATGTAACCAATAATGTTTCTATAATAAACAGACTATATATCAGCTCTGTCCTGCATTGAGCACTCTTTAATAATCACAGGAGTTTTATTGGATTAACGTCTAGGAAACCAGTCGATACAACCATTATATATATATATATATATATATATATATATATATATATATATATATAGTGGAGATGGTAATTAATAAAAACCGAAGAAAGTGCTCAATACTGTTGCAGAGCAAATATGCGTTTTATTTTTTATTACCGTATCTTTCTGTTAAATTACATTATTGTTTCAGCTACTTGGCCGTTTTTTTTGGCCGCCCTCCTCGCAACCCCCCCCGACCTCATTCACTCTTTCATCCCAAAATAGCGAACATTTCTGTAAAAGTCTGAGGAAGCTACAGACAGCAAAAAAAACGGCCGAGTAGCTGAAACAATAATGTAACTTAACAGAAAGATACGGTAATAAAAAAAAACGCATATATATATATATATATATATATATATATATATATATATACACACACATACACGAGTAGAACCCTGAGATACGGTATTAAAAATTAGTAACAAAAATACAGTGCAATATATAATACACATGTATATAATCCAATAACATTATAAATAACACTGTAAGGCGGGGCAAATACCGTAACCAGGGTCCAGAAAAACATAGTATTCCACATAGTAACCTGGAAAAAAAAAAGTATCCGACGGCCACCGTATCCCAAGGTTCTAATGTATATGTATTTTGTAGCAGTATTGATTTAATATATTTGAGTAGCATTATTGATTTAAATAGCATTGAACAGCTTTGATGTTAATATAGGTATGTTAAATGAAAAAAAAAAAATTCAAATAAAAAGTCAATTAAAAGAATCGTTTTTAGCATCGGAAAATAGGCACAAATTTTTCTGATTTTGATTCCAATACCCCCCCCCTCGAAATTCAAATTTCAATTAATCATCTGAATAAGCACACACACAAGAACCTGAAGTCCTACCTAACTAATATTCCTGGTGAACCAAGTGCAAGAGAGATCCAGACAATTGCACTTAAGGGAACAGCGAGGATACTAAAAAGAGCTCTTGGTTGGTTTCAGTAAAAAGCAGGGCAATGTTGGCAGCTGGTCTGGCTGCCCCATACCCAGCATTACAATCTTCAAAAAAAAAAAAAAAAAAAAAAAAGCTGTCCTTATCTGGTATTGTCCGGCATTGCTATTGCATTTATTTGAAATTTGTTTTTTAAACTGTTTTTTTTTTTTTTCAATTATTGTTTTGCTCCAAACAAAAAATAATTTTGTATCAACAAATACGAAGTTACGACTGTTTCTTTTAAAGATGGCTTTCGTATTAAAACAATTTTGGTCCGAAAAAGTATTTTCAAGGAATTAAAACGAATTACATTCTGCTGTTATTCAACATGTTGCAATGATCCACCAAAAGAACTGACAAATCAGAATCAAATATTGATTTTGTAGGAAGAAAGCTATCGACGAAAAAAAAAAAAAAAAAAAAGAAATCGCGAAAGAGACCGACTTTATTTCATATATTAAAAAATCAAAATTGTGAAGTTGACTAAAACTTTTTTTTCGCCCACACTCTACGATAATAAAAACAATTTATGGTTTTCTTGTAGGAGATGTCTCTCTGAATTACTTTTGCTTTTTCTCGCTCACATGCTCCTAGAAGTGGGCCGATATCAGTGGACTTTTCTTTTCTAACAAAACGTTCATTAACAATGTTTTTTTTTTAATGTTTAACATATTTCAAACTGATATGAATTATTGGTACTTGTACCGTTTAATCAAGACATCAAAAAATGAAAATATTGAAGAAAGGTTATATTGTACATATCCGTTATGGACTGAAGATCTCTGAAAAAAATTTCATTTAATTCGATCGAGTATTTTTATTTTTTTATTTTTTTAAAGCAGAAACAAATGAAAACACGTTTTTATGAGAGCGCATTGAAGTTAGCCATTATGGAAATTTTTAACACGCCACGGGGAGATAACTCCATGTAAAGCGCCGACACTCCCTCCCCATCTTTATTACTAGCTTTTCTTCCTAAAAATCGAACCTTTTGCCAGGTATCATAAATTGTTTTTTCGTTGTAAAAAAAAATAAAAAAAATAAAAAAAAAACTACTTGATGAAATTAAGTGAATGTTTTTTTCGGAGAACTTCGTTCCATAACGGATACGTACAATATAACCTATTTTTCGATATTTTCATTTTTTAATGTCTTGATTAAACTGTACAAGTAAAAAATTATTGCACAATAAAAATAATTCATTTAAAACAAAATAATCATTTTTCTGATTTCGAATTATTTAATCAAATAAAAATGCCATTTGTTTTTATTTAATTACTAAATTGAAAAAGTTATTTTGGTAAATTTAATAAAAAGTTAAATTCAGTTTTTAGGATATTTTTGTTTATTAAACTGTTAATCACCGTAATTTGCAAGAATAACTTTTTAAATTTAGCAATAAAAAAAAAAAAAAAAAAAAAAAAAATGGAATTTTTACTTGATTAAATAATTCGAAATAAGAAAAATAATTTTTGTTTCAATTTAATTATTGTTACCGTGCAATAATTTATATCAATTTGAAAGATGTTAATGACCGTTTGGGCAGGAAAAAACTCCACTGATATCGGCCCACTGCTACGAATTCGGAATAGGAGCATGTGAGCGAGAAAAACAAAAAACAAAAGTAGTTTAGGATGACATCTACTACAGGAGAACCAGATTTATTTATTTTATTCACGTATATATTTAATATAAAAAAAAAAAACGATTTAGGAATCTTGAGTAAGACGAGCCTTGAACTGAATGTGGTATTATGGTCATTGAAGATTCTAACAAGTAAAATGATAGACAAACAAAGTACAGTAACAAGGATGACCATAGAACCCCCCCCCCACACACACACTTTTGATCTTAGCCAAAAGAGTTCATGAAAGAAATTTTTTAAAAGTCTAATATATAAAGTATATGTCTGTCTGTCTGTCTCCATATTTTCAAACTATTTCCTCTGAGACTAAAAGTCACAGCAGTGCTAGGGGTTTCAAATGATTGGATTTTTTTACAGGCTATGCTTTTATGGGTCTTTAGCTGGTTAAAATTGTTTTTAAGGGGTCAAAAATTATTTTTAAGGGGTCAAAAATTGTGTTTAAGGGGTCAAAAATGGATCAAAATGTGAAAAAAAAAAAAGTAAAACATTTTGTACATTCATCTTAGTTTTTCTTTTTTTAATGAGTTTATATGTGTGTGATGTTGATAAAGTGGTAACGTCACCAGCTTTGAATGCTACAGTTTCGGTTTTAGCTGATGACACTTCCACTTTTTTTTTTTTTTTTTTAACTTTTTAAATCATGACTCTATGATATATACGAAATCTGGACAAATTAAACTATTATATTGAAGCATATTTTATGACCGCTAGTTAATAGATATTTAAAGGTATGTCCAACGGTGGAGTATTGCTGTCACATCTGGGCAGGAGCTGCTAAGAAGTCCTTATCCTGCCTTGACAGAGTTCAGAATAGACTTCGTAGCCTAGTGGGGGAATGCCCTTTTCTCTTCTCTGCAACCCCTACCTCACAGAAGAGACGTTGCGAGCCTGTCTCTGCTTTATCGTTATTTTCATGGCAAGTGCTCGTCTGAGCTCCAATCTATGGTCCCCTTCTCGCCAAGCATTCACGAGAAACACTCGTTTGGCTATAAACACTATTAATAATTTCCCCCACTCTTTATCTGTGCCTAAACCTAAACGTAGATTCCATGAACAAAGCTTCTTTCTAAGAACTACACACCCGTGGAACTCTCTTCTGTTTACCTGCTTTCCAGCTGACTACAATATGGCCGTCTTCAAGTCACATGTAAACAAGTTCTTGATTAGCCATTCCCCTTAAGTAATCTAATTTACCAAATTTACACTTCTAACGATTATTATGATATTGTCCTTTTGACCACTGTACACTATTTTACCCCTATCCTCGAGTGGCCTCTGGACCTTGATAAGTAGTAATTCCTTTGTAAAAAAAAAAAAAGAAAAAGAAATTGGAAATTTAATAAACAATTGAACATTTTTTTTTATACGAGGCAAGAAAGCAATTTAATGGTGAAACGAAAAATTGAGATGTATTTTACATCCCCCTATTTTTTTTTTTCGTCTTTGTCTCTGATGTCTCCTATAATTAAACACGTTCTTTGCATGAGTCAGCATTTTGGATTCCCCAGTGCCGAGAACCTTATGCCATTCATTCCCTATATATCATCATGGTTCTCACCTCTCCCCCCCCCCACGCTCACATTTACCGAACATTCTTTCTGCCTTCCCGGACTATCGCCATAATGATAATACTTCCCTAACCCCCCAACTCTAACCTTATCTGCCGCCAGGCAGAAAGAACAAACATCAGCAACAGGTTGATGAGACAACCCTGCAGAGTATCGAATTCCAGCTGCCAGTGCAAAACCCAAAATTGGTAATCAGGATCTCTTGGTAGTAGATTAGTATCCAACCAATGGCGGCAGAATATAACGAGCTATCAGCTAGGAATTCTTTCAGGCTTCCCACTGAAGAAATCTTCACTTCCAAAATGTTTGGCCGAAAGAACCAAAATGGATCTTTTTTTAAAGACATGTCCAGTCCATTTGCTTTTTCAAATTTAAGCATAACAGACTAACAGTAACCCTTGGCCTTCTGGATAGGAACAAAGTGTAGTATCTGTTTTGATAATACTTCATTTTTTCAGTCGTTGGTCAGTGATGACAGGTTAACAGATCTGGTTGTTTACTTTAAGCACCAGCTTAAAGTTAAAATATGATGCGATTGGAAAAGATTACATCATATAGAGTTGAATAAGATGTATATGCCATGGGTGCACGACACTGACTTATGCATCCATTGAGAAGCCAGGTACGAGTAAGTGCTCCCTCTCTAAACAGTCCTTGGTTCTATAGAACTCATGCCATAGAATTTATTTAAAAAGATTATTAGTTAGTGGAATAAATGTGTCCTTGTCTTGTTTTAATTTTTAATACTAGAGAGTCTCCAAAGATGCTTACTTCCCAAATTTATTTTGCTCTTGGCCACTGTTAAATGTTTCTATTTTGGACACCATCTATCCCGGTATTCCATTGGATCTTTTTATTTTTTCATGTCTCTATTTAGCACCCACTCCCATTTAGAGACTGACATACTTGTTTTCCGTTGACTCAAAAAACAGTAATCAGTTTGACATTTAGCAAAGAGTTGAGAGGACCTTACTAATCTGCCCCATTAACATTTTGTTTCGTTCTTAATTTTTCATTCTTTTTTGGGTGTTTGTAGATCTTGCAGAGATTTTAATGATGCAAAATATTAAACTTACAAATGGAGTTTCGAAACTATTTGTAAATTTAGATTTTGCATGTCACGTTGATACAGTGGTAACGTCACCAGCTTTGAATGCTACAATTTCGGTTTCAATTCTAGCTGATGGCACCTAAATTGTTGTTTTTTTTTTTTAACTTTTGAAATCACAACTCTATAATAAAACCAAAATATCATTTAAGTGTATTTTACGCCCGGGCAAAGCCCCCCCCCCGGCCTTCCCCACTAGTTTATAGATATTTAAAGAAAAAAAAATTTAGATTTTTAATAAACAAGTAGTAGCCAAAACCACTATCAATAATTTCCCCCACTCTTTATCTGTGCCCAAAACCTAAATGTAGATTCCATGAACAAAGTTTCTTTCTTAGAACTGCACGCCTGTGGAACTGTCTTCTGTTTACCTGCTTTCCAGCTGACTACAATTTGATTGTCTTCAAGTCCAATGTAAACAAGTTCTTGATGAACCGTCCCCCTAAGTAATCCAATTTACAAAATCTCCACTACTTATGATTACTATGCTATAATCCCATTGACTAATGTATGCCCGTTAACCCTTATCCTCAAGTGGCCTCCAGGCCTTGATAAGTGGTGATTCCTTTGTACAAATTTTTTTTTTTTTTTTAATATGACGTGAGAAAGCAATTTAATGGTGAAAAAAAATTAAGATGTATTTTGCATCCCCCCCCTTTTTTTTTATCTCTGATCTCTCCTACAATTAAACGTATATGTGTGCATATATTAATGATGAGAAAATTCCAATATCCCCCACCCCGATTCTGATACAATTACCGATTCCATACTAAATTACCAATTGCAATTCTTTATAGATCTCTAAATATTCAATTATAGAGTTGATATTCCTCCCAATTACAAAAAAAACACGCTAAATATGCAGATATCTTTTTAAGCGTGAAAATAAACCTTTGTGGGGAGTGATCTATAGATTTTCGTTTTACTGTTCGTTCAAAATCAATAAATATTTATTTTATTATTACTATCAGCAGTGGAATCACCACTTATCAAGGCCTGGGGGCCATTCGAGGATAAGGGTTAACGGGCATACATTAGTCAATGGGATTATAGCATAGTAATCATAAGTAGTGGAGATTTTGTAAATTGGATTACTTAGAGAGACGGTTCATCAAGAACTTGTTTACGTTGGACTTGAAGACGACCATATTGTAGTCAACTGGAACGCAAACAAACCAAAGAGAGTTCCCCAGGCGTGCAGTTCTAAGAAAGAAACTTTGTTCATGGAATCTATGTTTAGGTTTAGGCACAGATAAAGAGTGAGGAGGAATTATTGATAATGGTTTCAGCTAGACGAGTGTTTTTCATGAAAGTTTGACGAGGGGGGACCATAGATTGAAGCTCAGACGAGCACTTGCCATGAAAATAATGATAAAGCAGAGACAGGCTCGCAACGTCTCTCCTGTGGGAAAGAGGTTGCAGGGAAGAGAAAAGGGAATCCCCCACTAAGCTACGAAGTCTATTTTGAACCTAGTCAAGGCAGGATACGCTGCTTCTAGCAGCTCCTACCCAGATGTGGCAACAGTACTCCATCGTTGGATGTACTTGGCTCTTACACAGGTAGAGAATTGCATAAGTAGTGAGATATATACTGGAGCGGTAGAACAATGCCACCATTTTTCCATCAGCCTTGGCAACGGATTTGATGTACATGTTCCATCTCAGATCAGAAGTAAAGGTCAAACCCAGAAGCTTGTCAAAACATGGAGCCTCCTCAAGATGAGAGCCATTCATTTCAATTAATGCCAGACAGGGATCGGAGTGTTGATGATGTAAAAATTGAACCTTGGTCTTAGATGCATTAAAAGTAACCAGCCACCTCTTTCCCCATTGCACCACATGCTCAAGATCAGAGGAGAGAGAATCAGAGAGAACTTTGTCATTTATGGCCTTTGATGTGTTGCTATAAATGGTAGTGTCGTCAGCATAAATGTCTAAGAATGATCTTAGGATGTGATTTGGGAGATCATTGATGAAGATTAGGAAGAGAGTTGGGCCCAGGATGCTTCTGATTTCTGCCCATCAACTACTACTCTTATGAACCTATCAGAGAGAAATGATTTAATAATTGAAAAGTCATTTCCAGCTATACCATAGCTGGAGATCTTGGAGTAGACCTTTATGCCATATTCTATCAAAGGCCTTCATGTCAAGAGTAATTTTCCTAGAAAGGAAGCCTCTTTTGAGAGATTTTCTAAACCTATGAGATAACTGTTAGCATATCTGCTGTAGATCTAGCAGAACAGAAACCATATTGCATGTTACTGAGGAGATTATTTTTGCTGAGGTGGTTGACTACTTCTCTAACAGATTCCAGCAACTTATGCATGACACACAGGAGACTGATTGGTCTGTAACGAGAGAGAGAGAGAGAGGACTGATTATCTGAATTATTAAATACAGGACATACTGATACTGATATATGTTTTTATAATAATACTAGCGAGGGGTACCCGGCGTTGCCCGGGTGTTTGGAGGTGTGTGTGGGGGTGGGGGGTTAAAAAAAAAAAAGTAAGTATGAGGATCGAATCCGGACCGTTGAGGCAAAGTTGTAAATTAAAGTGTGAAAAAAAAAAAAGAAAAAAAAGTGCCATGTTAACCATTGCCCCACCGCGAGATGCTAACGGAAACACGTTTGAATTTATTTAATTAGTTGGATTTAGCAGGTGCGCGTTTTAAATGAGGTCAAGTTTTGACTGCGGGATAGTATTCATTTACTGCTGAACGCTCCCCCCCTCCCCGAAGATGTTATAGGAAAAAGACTAAGCCACATGCGGCGAGCGACAAATGTTGAATATTTATCTTCCCGAAATCAAGCAAATTAAATAGACAGGCGAGCTTCGTTGTTAAGTGTGAGATATTACGATTTGTATGTGATATAAGAAGTTTTAAAAAGTTGTGAACCGACCGACCGCTTCTCTGAAAGAAGCCTTTTGTAGACATACAGAAAAAGCGAACACACACATACATACATACACACATACAAACATTTTCGCTTTTATATTTATAGATTAACTGAAGTATTATGTTTTTATTATTTAATTGGAATTCATTATTGAGATGAATATTATTTATTAATTTTATTTATTGCGGACTATTATCCTCATCTTTTTTTTAGTTGTTTCACGACGTTTCGGCCAACCACTCCTCTGGCCTTCGTCAGGTGCTAACCATCGCGGTTCCTATATATTATGTTTTTATAATATTATTACTTGAAGTAATGTTCTTATAATGATATTACCTCATGTAATATGCTGATAATAAGTTCACTGGTAATACATTTTATGATGATTTTAGCTAGGATCGATATGTTTAAAAATAATATTAGCTATTTCTATATTGTTTTCGATATTATATTACTTGATAAAGAATCTTTATAATAAAAGAAATCAAGACTAAATTAAAATTTTAAAGAAAATTTATTGTTCAACAAAATATTAAAAAAAAAAAAAAAAAATAAATAAATTTTAAAAAATCCTTAATCCGCAGAGTTTTAAAGAATGCTATCTTCAACCAATATCAACAATTTTTTTTTTGCATTTTGTGACTATCGTAAAATGCCGTTTCATCTAATGCCGGAACCAAATTCTTAGCTCAGCTATACTAGCAATTGGCTAATATCTTTCTTTCCTCTGAAGAGAAGAACAGCATTCTTTGAAACTCCATGTTTTAAAGATTTCTTAATAAAATTATTTTTGGAGTATTCTGTCGAACCATAAATTTCCTTCTAAATTTTTAATTTACAGTTTTTTTTCTTTATTTTCTATATGACAAGCTCTATTTCCTATTGTAGCTGTATTGAGAATTTTCATCTGGTTGGGATTATTACATAAATATTAATGTGTTTTAAGTTTATACTTGCGTTTTGTCTGGTAAACTTTTCATTCCTACTACCTGAATATATATATATATATATATATACAGGGTGGCCGAAAAGTCCCAGGACACTCTATTTTCAATATTTTAATGCTAAAGCATGCGATTATTGCAGCTTTTGCTAGCGTATCAAGGAATTCTCTAAAAAAAATGGCACAAAGAACCTGGAGGCGAATGGAATTGTGCAAGAACAACGAGGGCCAACATATTGATCCCCTAGACCACTAAATTACTCTAGTTGTTTTCTGCTTTGTTTCTAATAAAGTTCTCTTTTTTTGTTGAATATATGTTTTCTGTGTGTTTCATTAAAAAATACTGTGTTTTATTAAAAATACATGTATAGTGTCCTGGGACTTTTCGGCCACCCTGTATATATATATATATATATATATATATATATATATACACACACACTGGCAAAAACCCAAAACAAGAAGGAATAACTTCATATTTGTATTTTTTCGGATATTACATTTGTTTCGACATAAACCAGACAATATTAAATTTTATATCATTTAAAAATTTTCGTAGTTACATCTCATCAAATATGTTTGAAAAAGAAAATACAAAGTTTGTACGTATCTTGACACACTTTCATTTTGGTAAAAATACATCGGGCAGTAAATACCATCCCTTTGTGTTTTTTAACATGTCCATCTGTGTTGAAAACACACACACATATATATATATAGTAGTAAGTTACAAAATATATATGGTGATTAAGTTACACAGAATATTCCACGTTTCATTCACGCTAGGATTCATCAGGCTTATGCGAGGATTTTTTTTTAACCTAGGTTTAAAATAGGTCAGGACGCTCCCTACTAAATTAGCATGCACAAATGAACGGGTCAACCGGAGGTCAACAGGGCCTTTGTCCTGTAAGTTCCTGCTCATTGGCTGCTTAGGAAGGGTGCGGTAGAAACTAGAAAGCTGATTGGCTAACAAAAAACTCAATAGAAGGTGCGTATATAAAAACGCGAGACAACTAAAAAATCCTTGCATATGCCTGATGAATCCTGGCATAGATGAAACACGGAATATTCTGTGTAGCTTAATCGCCATATATATTTTATAACTTACTAAGCTCTACTTATGTATTGAGCACTGTTGAAGTAAATACTTAAAGTTTACGCATAAATCTATATTTTCGTATATTAATTTATATGATTAAACGACGTAGTCATATATATATATATATATATATATTCATGGATTGTGATCGTTTATCAAAGAAATTAACAGCTGGCTTTATTTTACGAATACACATATCAGTCCTTACCTTGCCCACTGTCCATCAAACCCTGCAGCAACTTGAAGGATCTCGATTGATGAGTCGCTGCGGGACGGTCCTCCTCAACGGTTGAATACTTATCAACAGATGGTTGAAAAAATGCTGTATTTGGGGGAGGAGGAGGAAAAGACGTATCCCTGTTTTTGTCAAAATTAGAAGTGGGTTAGGGTTAGTACAAAAAAGCGAAACAACAAAAATAAATCAACAACAAATTGAATTAAGTGCAACTTTAAAAAAAAAAAAAAAAAAAAAAAAAAATTTTTTTTTTTTTACCTGGCCTCATATCAGAAATTTCCATCTCCATCATCCGCTAGACTTTCCCTCCCCACTTTTTTACATAGGCATCACTACTTATCAAGGCCCAGAGGCTACTCGAGGATAAGGGTTAAAGAGTGTTCAGTATTAATTGGACAATATAGTAATCGTTTGTAATGGAAATTTGGTAAATTTGTTAACTTAAGTGGAACGGCTCATCAAGAACTTGTTTATGTTGGACTTGAAGGCAACCATATTGTAGTCAGCTGGAAAGCAGGTAAACGGAAGAGAGTTCCACAGGCGTGCAGTTCTAAGAAAGAAACCTTGTTCATGGAATTTACATTTAGGTTTAGGCACAGATAAAGAGTGGGGAAAATTATTGATAGTGTTTTCAACTAGACGAGTATTTCTCGACTATAAATAAATTTTCAAATCTTTACCAAATGGTTGCATTATAAACCGCGATTTACCAGTATCAAATCAATATAACAACTCAGTATATAATTTAGAATTTTTGGGTTTGTTTTACAATAAACTGCCATACAAAAAACAGGTAAAAAGAAAACCAAATATTTAACAAATGTTACCAAACTCTTCTACCTAGCTAAAGAAATCTTAAGTGTATTTACTTACTTTAAAGTGTTTATTCGGTTCGAAAAGCAAGTAGAGTCAAATGTTACATGTGAACAAAAGATGGCTGCCATATTCTTTTGAACCAAATAAACGCTTTAAACTAAGTAAAAAGCACTAAAGACTTATTCAGCTAGCTAGGCGAGTTTGATCACGCATTTTTTATATATCTGTTTTCTGACCACTTTTTCAAGTAGTGTCAAGTGTTACACAAGAACAAGAAAACATGTCTGCCATGTGACTTATATCTTTGAAGCTTAAAAATAAAACAAAATACCTGTAGAAACTAAAAAAGATAGTGAACATTTATTGAGTGGGTTTCTGCCGACATTTTGTTTTAGTTTTGATCTTTGAGCCATTGCCGAGACTTCAAAGATAGGAGTCACATGGCAGCTATTTTTTCTTGTTCTCACACAACACTTGACACTACATGCTTTACAAACCAAATAAACGCTTTAAAATAAGTAAAAACACTAAAAACTTATTTTGGTAAGTAGAAGAATTTGTGGGAACATGAGAATTAGCAGCGAACCGGATGTTAACGCATCCACCATGAGAGACAAAATGAAAAATCGTCTTTTGCACATGGCTCCATGCATCGCTTCCGCTTGGGAAGAAAAACATAAGGTAACCACAAAATAATTATCGACCAATGGCAGAGCTCTGCGCCTAAAATAAACACCTCAAATATCACAGTCGCTGGGAGCCGGTTTGCCACTATAAAATGAGGGGACCAAAAAGTGGGAAGAGGAGATTCGCCCTGCTGCGTCAGTGAATGCACGGACAGATTCTCCCACCCGACCTAAAGAGATGAAGAAATAATAAAAAGAAAAGAAATAAGGCACCAGTGAACTGAAGCTGACTACGCTCTCATGTTATGGGCCAAATGCCTTCAATTCTAAACAATGCCTAATTCACACAAACCAAAGAAGAGAGGAGGAGAAAGAAGATGAAGACGCCAGGCTGCTAGCGCTGATGAAAGAAGTCACTCGCTTTCCAGTTACAAGCCAGGACACGCATCACCGACAGCAGGATGACCGGCCTACCCTAACCCTCTCCATCGTCCAAAAGATAAGTCACATTTTACGAACATTCATTCCTTGTCAATTCATACATACCTACAAACATTTTACGAACATTCATTCCTTGTCAATTCATACATACCTACAAACATTTTACGAACATTCATCTCCTTCGTTAAATCACATTCCATCCTACGAACACTTTGCTTCTCCTAATACAAATTGTTGGTAGTAAATAAAGTCGGTTCTCAACCTTCAATATTTGTCTGTCTTTAATTATATGGAGTCAGAATCTACACACTTCCAACGTTATTCATTTCAGGTATTCTTGGTTGTGGCCTCTAAGGCATCCTTTCCCACCTCTAATCCTCTTTCATAAAACCTTGAGGCCATAAATTTTGTAACATTTAGAATTCACGTTCATCCATTTGTTCCCAAAATTCTCGATAAGCGCTTAGTACATTTTTCTGAAATTCTGCGTGAAATCACAACTACTCAAGAGAGGAAGCGTAAAATTCTCATATCTTTTATAAAAATTCTATTAGCATCCGCAGGGGGTCCAAAAGGGGTCAAAATGACCAAAAATAACACTTTTCTGGACATAGAATCTTTTCCGATCTGCTGAAAATTACCCCAAAACAAGACCACATCTGGAAACATAATATTTGACGCTGCTCAATCCCGTCAACATTGGTGACATAGTTACTCCAGTGAACGTTGAGGATGGTATGGAGACAGAGCTGATGGAAACGCTCGAGAAGTCGTAGTTGGTGACGGTAAGTTGCTCACGACTCAGAGCCGTACAGGAGGATTGTACTATGTCTCTGTACACACTGATTTTTGTATTCTTCTTTAAGTGTTTGTTTTTCTAGACTCTATTGTGCAGTCTGCCAAAAGCGCTGTTTTAGCAGTGTCAGAAATTTCGTGAAAACTATTGAATAATTCCACCCGCTATCTTTCAAAGCTTATAACTCCTCGAAAAATGTAATTCAAGCCCTAATTTTTTTTTTTCAGTTAAAGGAACAAGAACCAAGGTTTCATTTAAAAAAACAAAAAAAAAAAAACGTTTTTTTTTTTAAAAAAGGTTTTAAACTTCGGACTTTACATGTAAATTGCTAAAAAACACTACTTTTTTTTTGTTTTAAATTTGAATATATTATTTATTGATCCTTTATCTCCAATTTGTGATATATAAAACTTTGGTACATAAATTAATTATTTACTTTTTAATAGACATTTGAAAATGGGGGGGGGGCGTGAATTTAAAAAAAATCGTTTGTCTAAAATATTATATTCGGTTTATTGGAAAGAGCATAAAATTTCACATTGACTCTGAAAATATCGTAAAAATTGAATCAATAGAAAAATTTTGATAGATTTTTAACGTTTAAAAATTGAAAAATACTGAACTCGTAACATTCAATTAATTTCATTACTATTTTTTTAAAAAAATATTTCTATTACTTTTTATACAACTTTAATAGTTTATTTTGGAAGTATAATCCATAAAGAAAATAAACAACCCATTTTTAAAAGAGAAATTACTAGATTTTTATATTTTATTTGCAGTTTCGTGTTAGGTGTCAAAAATTCCTACAAAAATTCTGATACAACTAGCGCTGTTTGTCAGTCTGTTGTCGATTTCCCTGTCGAGCGTGGCATACCTCTCTATTTTATATATTATATATTAATAATATTGGAAAAAAATAGTAAAAGTTTTATATTAATAATAAGTATGTTTTCACAATATAAGGCCAGGTAAAATAATGTGCGTGTGTGCATATATTTATTTATTAAGGCAGCATTTTTTATTTCATGGATGTTTGGCTAAACAGAAGTGAAAATTCCTGTTTGTTTTTTTATTTTATTTAATTTTTCAAGTTAGCAAGTTAACGATTTAATGGAAAGGTGCAGGACCCACATTTACAAACGCTTTCAACTCGTGAGTTTTCGTTAGTCACGTGATTTGGTTGCAAAATAAAGATTGGTAAATTTATCACAGAAATCGATTATAGAACGTTTTAAAAACATTTTAATGTACCCCCCCCCACACACACACTTCGACATCATGTAAAAAAGGAAACAAACAGGAACTTTCACTTCTGTTTAATCATATATATATATATATATATATATATATATATATATATATATATGCACACACAACTGAAAAATTAGAACTGCAGTGCTGTGCAGGCTGAAAATGCAGATAAGATAATT
Organism: Euprymna scolopes; assembly: GCF_053919585.1. Taxonomy (NCBI): domain Eukaryota; kingdom Metazoa; phylum Mollusca; class Cephalopoda; order Sepiida; family Sepiolidae; genus Euprymna; species Euprymna scolopes. The sequence goes on from NC_136522.1 coordinate 60,899,869, forward strand.
AGCCATGGTTTAAGCAATCAAATTCAAACGTGGTGTTGACCAATCAAATTCTTTTCTGGCAATGACCAATCAAACGCGACGTTGTGACCAATCATATTCAAATACGACATTGACCAATCAATTTCTTTTATTATCACCATTTATTTAAAACTAACCACTTAACAATGGCATTATTACAAAAGAATGCCAAACGATGAAAAACGGAAATAAACTTTGAATATCAACAACAGGTGCTTGGGAAAACTGAACAAAATAAAACAAAACAACAAACAATAAAAACATGCAACAAACAAACAAACAAAAAGAACATGCAGGAAGAAAAAAAAATGAAGAATCTCTGACAAGGATGAACAATTATCTAGGTTAATAAGTAAGACGATATGTCCTGCATTTAAATAAGTACAGAAAGTATGAGAGAACAAACGATTAAAGAAATCGGTAATTGTTAAAAGTCACGTCGAAAGCAGAATGCAAGAGAAAAAAAAATTCTGTAGAAGTATTAAAAATGGTTTTATGCTGATTAATGATTCCTTAATCGATGCATCATTTCAAGTTAAAATCCATTTAGTATTACGCGTGTAAAACTGAGAAAAACACACTTGAAATGTGTCAACAATGAAAATCACATGACCTCATGTCAAATTCGGTCGCCATCTTGGGTGCTTGTTATAATAGCTTCGACAGATCTATTTTTTTTTTTAGTAGATATGTGGTTTTACGAAAAACAGCACCTACTTAATTGTCATATCGAAATAAGTAATATAAAAAAAATTACGAAAATTTATCAAGTAGAAAATTATGATTAAAAATAATTTTTATGGAAAATTGATGGAAATTGCATTCTTCCTAGATATGATCACATTGAAGATTGTGAATACAGGAGAATACTTATCTCACTTTTCGCTACGGTACTGGCTTTCGATATTTTTGTCCAAAGCAATAGACTTGAAAAAAAAAAAAAAAAAAAAAAAAAAAAAAAAATAGCGGTTGTTCTGCTCGATGAATTTTCGTAAGTTTTTGGATATATTAATAATTTCGACATGTTTTTGCTTAAAACCACATATTTAAAAAAAAAAAAAAAATTGATCTGTCTATTCTGTCTTAACAAGCTCCTCATCTAGTTTTGATTTCGTTTATTCACATAAATATTAGCACATTTCCATCATATTTTTATAACTTTTACATGCGTACTATTAAGTGGATTTTAATCCGAAATGATTTCTCATTTAATGAAACGAACGACGTGAAACCAATTTTAATGCTTATATAGAAATTTTTCTCACGTCCTTCCTTCAACAATTACCAATAAAAAAAATCATTTAAAGAAAAGTAAAGAATTTAACACTTAAGAATTTTTTTTTTTATATCTCTAAACTACGCTAATCAACAACAAAAAAGGTGGGGGTGGGGTGAACTATATACAAGAGACATACTATAAATGGTCAAAACAAATAAACAAAAAAAAAAACGGAAAGAAAGAAAGGAAAGTTAAATAATCTAAGGGAAGCAACTCTAAGAAACTACGGGGTTATGTCCCTTATCCGACTAGCAAGACCTAATGAAAAAGACGTTAAATGTGAAACGGAAACACAAATCTAAAACATTTGACAAATTCAATTATTAAATCGAAAAAAAAAAAAAAAAAAAAAAAATTACATTACGAATAAATAAAGAAATCACAGTAAACAATATTTTTAAGACGTTCATAAATTTATTTTATAAAATGCTCAGTAGAGAAGGTTACATTCAATAATCAGTTAAATTAACGAAACTAAAAATAACCTTAGAACTTTTTTGCGATTTTCCAAAAAAAAAAGGGGGGGGGGGTAAATATGCAACAAATAAATGTCACTACAGGCAAGCTAAGTTACTCTTTACAGATCTGAATATGTTTTTGTGGTTTCACTTATATTAAAGTGTTTTTTTAATAAAAAATAAAGGAAGTATGGTGGTCTCATTCGACCCATAGTCAAGCCTCGATAATCGCTCAAAAATCGAAAATTAAAATACTCACATAAAATTATATTTTCGCACAATTGGTGACATTCATTGGATGTGTTACCATTAGTATTTTTCTTAATTTTCGAACGTTATCGAGGCTTGATTGTAGCTCGAATGAGACAACCATTTCTTTTTTTTTTTTTTTTTTTTTTAACTCGACAGGCTTTACACAACAAAAAACACTTTAAAATAAGTTAAAACATAAAAAAAAATTATTCGGGTAGGTAGAAGAACAACTTATCTTGTTTTTGGTAACATTTATTTGTTGCGTATTCATTTTTTTTTTACTCTTTTTTTTTGTTTTGTTAGTTATTCTGGAAAATCGCCAACATTTGACATAATTTGTATTATTTTGGACGACCGTTCTCATCTTGGGTGCTATTCTCACGATACTCCAGAAAGTGTAACTTAAAATATGAATTCCCGAGTTTGACTTTATGCACAGGAAGGTTGGAGGTTATGTTTTAAATGGAAGTTTATAGCATTAAGAAAAACGTGGAATGTTCGTAAATATCTGGTCAAGGGAGATGACAACGTTAGGTTTTTGCAGTTTTTCCAAGGACGTGTTGACGTTCTCCCACATATAGTACCTGGTATTCCCAAATGGTCACCCATATGGTACTGACTAAACTCAGCATTGGTTAACTTCAATGATCTAACAAGAACCAGTATACCGTATATACCAACTAATGATATGGATAGTGAAATTGGCCAAACGAACAAAAGATAAAAACAAATCCATGTTAAATTTAGATTTAAAAAAAAAAAAAAAAAAATGGACTCCCATCTAAAAATTAAGCTAAAAACTGAAAAGTTTCGCTTTTTTTTCTTTTTTTTTCTTTTCTTTTTTTTTTGAGAGTAATTTCTGGTGAATTTGAAGTTCAAATTAGCAATAAAAAACTAAAAAAAGAAAAACCTTAAAAAACTAAAAAGATTAAAAATAAGAAAACTCTAACAAAAATCAATTTTGTGATAAAACGGAAGTGTACTAAAATTGCTGAAATTTTTATTTCAAAATAAAATTAATATTCCAATATTTGAATGTATGGTTGTGGCTTTTATTCAGAAAACACTACGACAAAGCCAAATATTGTTTTATGAAAAAAACCTGAAAGGACTATGTTCATTATTGATGTAACCATTCCAAATGATTGTAGTTTTACTAAAACTGAACAGGGGAAAAGTTAAAATATCAGGACCTCAAAAATGATTTAAAAATGATAGTTTCTGAAAGATATAACTATCATATTGGTTATTGGTGGGCAAATACAGTAAAGAGAAGGCTATCAAGTTAAATATTGCTATATAAAACAAACTTGAAAGGACTATGTTCATTATTGATGTAACCATTCCAAATGACTATGGTCTTAATAGAGTTGAATGGAAAAAGATAACAAAATATCAAGACCTCAAGAATGATTTAAAAACAACATGGTCTCTGAAAAATATAAACACTATATTGACTACTGTAGGAGCAATTAGCCTAAAAAAAAGAAAAAAAAAAAAAAATCCCAAGAAATACTTTAGACAATTCCTGGATGAGTAAACTGTAGCAAAATACAGATGGCGGCCATAATAGGTCTATCCTTAAAAGAGCCACAGGATATAGATTTAAATTATAATAAAACTAGCATGGGTACCCGGCGTTACCTAGGTGCTTGTAGGTGTAAAAAAAAAAAAAAAAAAAAAGTTTTGGTAGGTAGGTAGGCTCGAACCCGAAGCCCTGACGCGAAGGTGAAAAAGAAAGTGTGAAAAAACCTGACATCTTACCGCTTGGCCACAACAGAACGGGAACTGAAGAGTGTTCTAATTCAATGATTAAAAAGTGACGGGTGCATAAATTAGAGGAGGTCAAACATCATACCATAGGGGAATGGACTTTGGTTGCAAGCCAGTTTTCCCAAGATGTTGGGGAAAACCAGCTACCCACAAAAAGGGGAGTGTCCAAATGAATAGCAATTGTCTGATATAAGTGGGTTTCCTTACATTGATCAAAGCTCATTGCTTTTCTGGACGGTCCCCGGCTCGAGTGCCAGGGAACTTGGTTTTGCTACGAGTTCAGTTTCACTTTTTTTATACGGAAAAGCCAAAGAAACATGCAGAGACCAAGAAATATTGCGAAAATAGCGTGTAAAAGTCGCCCAAATAAAAGATACACATGACCTCGTTTCGTGAATCATAGATATTATAATCTAGGTGGCATATAAAAAGTTCTAAGAAACAGTTACCCCCCCACCAGACATACACAAACTGTGCACACACTAACACACATTTTATATATATATATATATATATATATAGAGAGAGAGAGAGAGAGAGAGAGATATATATATAAAGTGTTAGCACTAGGAGTTAACTCCTTTGATCTCTTCAAATTAACTTTTTGGTCATCTATATATTAATACGATAACGTGTGTGTTCTTTTGTGTGTCACGCTTACATCCGGGTCGTTTAATTGTTATGTACTTCCATTTCTTGTCATAAATACTTTTATCAGGAATTCTTCATAAGTTTTGGTTTCAGTTTTGATTATGGGTGAAGGAACTCAAGTTATATATATATATATATATATATATATATGATTTTCATAAGTTTTTATTTCAGTTTCGATTCAAGCTTATGCACCCAAGTCTTATTGATATATTTATTTTATTTTTGAAATCGCAACTTTATAATATATAAAAATCGATAGAACATTAACTCTATAATAATATATATGAAATCTGCAAGAATTAAAATATCATATTTAAGCGTACTTTACGACCGGGCTTTGCTGGACATTCGTGCTAGCTTAGATAAATACTTTTGCAGTTTTAACAAAAAACAATAATATTAGAGCGTCTCCATTTACACTTAACATCTGCAGAATGCCAATACCAATATGTTACATATGAAGAAGTTCCCTGTGGAATTTTCACAGGTCTCACTAGTAAAAAATATAAACATTATATACCGGTTGTTGTAAGAGCAACTAGCTTAATAAAAATAAAAAAATCTTAATACTTTAGACACAATTACTAGAAGACCAAGCAGTAGCAAAATACAAATAGCAGCCATAAAGGGAACAGCGTCTATTCTTAAAAAAGAGCTCTCGGATATAAATTTAAATCATAATGGAATCAAGAGTTAGCTCCCTTGATCTCTTAAAAGTTACTAAAGTAAATTAAAAAAGAAAAATATTTTTTGTTTCCGCCAACAAAAGTTGGTCCTGGATATGACCTAAAACTATATCCGATGGTGAGGCCCCAGCTTGCGGGCCTTGGGGAGTGTGGAGCCACCCTTTAATTGGCATTGCTCCCAGGTCCACTCTGACTCGGAGTGGTAGTACCTGTTAGGGTCCCAACTATGTGTTAAAAAGAATCTGACTTAAAAAACAAATATATTCCATTAAAAAATCGTTCCTCAAAATCACTAGTTTCGGCATTAAATAACCTGAAAAAGGTTGATATGCCGTAAAACAAAAACAACCAACCAACAAAAGTTAATATTATGGAAAGAAACACAGCAAATTGTACAAATGTTTTAAATAAAAATTTTCGGTTCGGAAAAAAAAAACAAAGCAAAAAAAAACAACATATAATGAAATAAGAATAATATGATAAAAACTTAAAAGAAAAATTCCTGAAGAAAAGACAAAAAAAAAAAAATGTTCGGTGGAAAAATTTCTGAAAGAAAAAACAATGAAAAGAAACAAAAATGTGGGAGGGGAAAATTAAACAGCACAAAAGAAAGAAATAAAGAAACTGAAAAAAAAAAAAAGTTTTGAAAATTTCTTACGAAGGGAGCGGTGGCAAAACGACGCTGCCGGAACCCGAAGGAAATGGTCGTGCAGTTGCATTGTAATTCTGGAAAAAAAAAAGAATAAAAGAAATTTAATTATGAATTAAAAGAAAATAATTTTTAAAAAAGGGGGGGGGGAGGGAGGAGAGTGAAAAGGACAAATTGTCGAGAGAGGGAGAGAGAAGGAGAAAGGAGGAGAGAAGAGGAAAGAGAGAGAGGGGAGAAAAGAGGAAAGAGAGAGAGGGGAGAAAAGAGGAAAGAGAGAGAGGGGAGAAAAGAGGAAAGAGAGAGAGGGGAGAAAAGAGGAAAGAGAGAGAGGGGAGAAAAGAGGAAAGAGAGAGAGGGGAGAAAAGAGGAAAGAGAGAGAGGGGAGAGAAGAGGAAAGAGAGAGAGGGAGGGAGAGAAGAGGAAAGAGAGAGAGGGAGGGAGAGAAGGGGAGAAAAGAGGAAAGAGAGAGAGAGAAGAGGAAAGAGAGGGAGAGAAGAGGAAAGAGAGGGAGAGAAGAGGAAAGAGAGGGAGAGAAGAGGAAAGAGAGAGAGAGAAGAGGAAAGAGAGAGAGAAGAGGAAAGAGAGAGAGAAGGGGAAAGAGAGAGAGAAGGGGAAAGAGAGAGAGAAGGGGAAAGAGAGAGAGAGAAGGGGAAAGAGAGAGAGAAGGGGAAAGAGAGGGAGAAGAGGAAAGAGAGGGAGAAGAGGAAAGAGAGGGAGAGAAGAAGAGGAAAGAGAGGGAGAGAAGAAGAGGAAAGAGAGGGAGAGAAGAAGAGGAAAGAGAGGGAGAGAAGAAGAGGAAAGAGAGGGAGAGAAGAAGAAAGAGAGGGAGAGAAGAAGAAAGAGAGGGAGAGAAGAGGAAAGAGAGGGAGAGAAGAGGAAAGAGAGGGAGAGAAGAGGAAAGAGAGGGAGAGAAGAGGAAAGAGAGAAGGAAGGGAAAGAAAGAGAGAAAGAAGGGAAAGAAAGAGAGAAGGAAGGAGGGAAAGAGAGGTAGGTGGTAGGGGAGAGAGAGAGAGAGAGAGAGAGAGAGAGAGCGTTGAAGCAACAACAAAAGATAAAAGTTTTACATCTTCCTTCTAAAACACACTGTTACAATATTCATGACATCTTAGAACGGTTTGATCACATTATAGCCAAGCTGTATAAGAACAAGTCGATAGCAGAAGTGATTGATAAAATATATGGAATCTCTTTGCATCCTTCTATCATAGCTTTTTGTCTTGATGTGAAAATCGAACTATGCTCTGCTGATCATGACTGGATCGATACCATCATTCTTTATCTGAAATTCTTTACAATTCAAAGTTTCTCTGACCGGATTGAGTTTTTTTTTTTCTTTTTACATAGGAGTCACCACTTATCAAGGGCCGGAAGCCACTCGAAGATAAGGATTAATGAGTGTACGGTAGTCAATGGGACAACATCATAGTAATCGTTAGAAGCGTAAATTTGGTAAACTGGATTACTTGAGGGGAACGGCTCATCAAGAACTTGTTTACATTGGACTTGAAGATGACCAAATTGTAGTCAGCTGGAAAGCATGAAAACTGAATAGAGTTTCACATGTGTGCAGTTCTAAGAAAGAAGCTTTCGTCATGGAATCTATGTTTAGGTTTAGACACAGATAAAGAGTGGGGGGAATTATTAATCGTGTCTTTTTTTTTTTTTTTTTTTTTTTTACACGGAGGTCACCACTTATCAAGGCCCGGAAGCCACTCAGAGATAAGGGTTATTGCAAGTACAGTACGTTAGTGTGGAGATTTGATGAAGTGTTTACTTAAGGGGGTGATTCATTAGGAATTTGTTAACGTTGGACTTGAAGACATCCAAGTTGCAGTCAGGTGGGAAGCAGGCAGACCGAACAGAGTTCCACAGGGGTGCAGTTCTAAGAAAGAAGCTTTGTTCATGGAATCCATGTTTTGATTTAGGCACAGATAAAAAGTGGGGGAAGTTTTTCAGTGGATTCAGCTAGACGGGTGTTTTTCGTGAAAGATTGGCGAGGGGGGACCAGAGATTGGAGTTCAGACGAGCACCTGCCATGGAAATAACGATAAAACAAGGATAGGCTCGCAACATCTCTTCTGTGGGAGAGAGGTTGCAGGGTAGAGAAAAGGGCATCCCCCACTAAGTCACAAAGTCTATTTTGTACTCTGTCAAAGCAGGATAGGTTGTTTTTAGCAGCTCCTGTCCAGATATGGCAGCAGTACTCCATCCTTGGACGTTTCAGCTAGATGAGTGTTTTTCATGAAAGTCAGGACAGGGGAACCATAGATTGGAGCTCAGACGAGCACTTGCCATGAAAATAATGATAAAGCAGAGACAGGTTCGCAACGTCTCTTCTGTGGGAAAGAGGTTGCAGGGAAGAGAAAAGAGAATCTCCCACTAGATTACAAAATCTATTTTGAACTCTGTCAAGGCAGGATAAGATCCTTCTAGCAGCTCCTGCCCAGATGTGGAAACGGTATTCCATCTTTAGACGTACCTGGCTCTTATGTATTGATGCTGCTACTTTTTGCTTTGTACAACTATATTTAATATTCACAATTGGATTATCATTTACTTTTGTCTATGATAAAATTATTTGGCTATCATCCTTGGATCATTTTTCTATTACAAGAGCGGCTATTCACTCAAGAAGCCCTCCCCCACCCCCAAATCTCAAGTCTGTGCAAGTTATTGGTTTTAAATAAAGACATGCAAAATGGCAGCTTGCTGTTCAGAATCAGATCAAATTTCAAACAGATGCGAAACTCACAAAAACATGAAAAAAAAACAAAAAAAAAAATTCCAAGCATACAACAAATAAAATAACTGTGTGGGAGGAACGGACCATGTGTGCCAAGAAAACACTGCAACGATGCATACAACTGAGCTGGAGTTTGACAGAACAGAGATTCCAGAGTTCAACAAGATACACCTGAATAAGGTTGGAGGTTACATCATTCAAAATGTCATGAAAATAATACTCAAGATGAGGGCAGTAGTGCGAAGAATCTAAATAATACAAATTGCTCTTGCTGCATTATATAATATATAATATATAATAAAATGTAATTCTATTTAATTCCTTCCAGAAAATACTTTGTCCCAGTTGGAAATTATATAATCCATTCTTAATGCTACAATATTTTAAGATATGAATTTATTATATTTTTTACTAGAATATCTTGTCCTTTTCTTTTCCAGTTTTAACAACTAGTCCTTTACTTTTCCATGTTTAAGCTTAACCATATCACTTTTCACATGCTCACATTTTTCTATTGTAATCCATGATGGTTTTACTTTATAACATATCAACCCTTTTCAGTTTATTTAATGCCGAATCCAGCAATTCTGGAAAACGTTTTTATGCTTCAAGTTCTTTATATCTGAAAATATTCAGTCATAATGTTTGGTTTGGTTGTTTTGTTACGCTAGAAAATTACACACACCAGAGAGTATTATATATCTTTACAAAACCATCATTCACCCATGCATGAAGTGTTGTTGCAATATCTGGGCCGGTGCATCTACAACTAATTTCTTACCTTTAGTCAGAGTCCAAGAAAATCTTCAATCAAATAGCTCCCACACTATCAACCACGCTCCAAACCCTGACCCATCACCATAATGTTGCATCCTTGTGCCTGTTCTACAAGTGCTTTAATGGAATGTGCTCTGATGCACTCATACCACTTGTGCACTCTCGACATGAATACCCTCGACTAACCCACCAAGCAGCAAAATTCCACCCCTTCACTGTTAAGCTCTCTAAATAGTACTTATACTTTAATAGTTTCTTCTCTTTGACTGCTAAACTTTGACATTCCCTCCCCGTTTCTTGCTTCCCTAACTGTACTAACATGCAGAAGTTTAAATGTAATGTGAACAGACATCTCGCTGCTCAACTCCCCACAGTCCTTTGTTAGCAATATGCTTTCTCTGGAGTAAAAAAAGAGCAGAAAAAAAAAATCCAAAAAAATTTTAAGAGCAAAAAAAAAAAAAAAAAAAAAATTTAATTAAAAAGAGAGCAAAAAAAAAATTTAAAAAGAGCAGAAAAAAAAAAAAAAAATTAAAAAAAGAGCAGAAAAAAAATCCCCAAAAATTAAAAAAAAGAGCAAACAAAAAAAAAAAAAATTTTTTAATTAAAAAAAAAAAAAAAAAAAATTTAATTAAAAAGAGAGCAAAAAAAAAAATTTAAAAAGAGCAGAAAAAAAAAAAAATTAAAAAAGAGCAGAAAAAAAAAAAAATTAAAAAAGAGCAGAAAAAAAAAATCCCCAAAAATTAAAAACAAGAGCAAACAAAAAAAAAAAAAAATTTTTTAAATTAAAAAAAAAAAGAAAAAAAAAAATTAAAAAGAGAGCAGAAAAAAAAAATCCCCAAAAATTAAAAAAAAAGAGCAAACAAACAAAAAAAAAATTTTTAAATTAAAAAAAAAAAAGAAAAAATTTTTTAAAAAGAGCAAAAAAACAAAACAAAATATAGAATCGCAATGTTTATCTATTTTGCAATCAACACCTTTCGGAGTCAAAATTTTTTAGTTATCACATCAAGGAATTCCGTTTTTTAAGGGTTCTGATTAGGGGTCCGTAAAATTACCACAACTATTTTAAGTTTTCTTTCTCCTAGCCTAGTTGCCCATGCCAAAGCTTGGGATTTCAATATACGATAATGTCTAAAGGTCTGCAGCCATGGATGAACGCAAAAAAAAGTCTATTTATGCATTTCAAGTAGATTTTGCTATATTTATATAATTATAAAACTGTGAATCTTGCTTGCTTGCATCTTGTCTTCAACGATCGGGCAATTCTATCTTTAAAAAAAAAAGAAAAAAAGAAAAAAAAGAAAGGGATGACAGATGAATTTATATGTGTGTGTGTGTGTGTCGGTATGATTCAGAGGTTAAGGAACGAGGGTGGAGAGCTGTATGTTTTGGTTTCGATTCTAGCTAATGTTACCCAAGTCACATATTATATATATATATATATATATATATAGCGAAACAGTACTGTATGTGGGTGACTATAATGTTCCTCATCTTGAGTTGAGCATATTGAGAACTGAAACACAAATTACCATTAGCGTATAAGCGATGCTCTTTGTGTAAACAAATGAGCTTAGGTATTTCAGACGATGTTCAAAACATCGTTAAACTCACGACTCACACAGCAGCTGCCGATAGCATAGTGGTTAGGAAACAACAAAACAGTACTGCATGTGGATGACTATATATATATATATATATATATATATATATATATATATATATATATATATTTCTTTTAGTTTTCATCTCACAACTATATATTAGGTTACATTATAATGATCAATACAGAATTGTCTCTATAATAATAAATACGTAATCTGCATGAATTAAAATATCATATTTAAGCGTATCTTATGACTGGGCAATGCCAAGCAGCCTGCTAGTATATTAGTAAATGAGGAATCATTTCCATTAAAAATTCATTTAGTATTATGCATCTAAAATTGAGAAAAGCACACTTGAGAAGTGTTAACATTATGTGAATAAGCGAAATCACATGACATCAGGTACAAATTCGGTCACCAACGTGTTTTGAGTTATATATAAGTGAGTCAATCTCTTTATCGTTTCTCCTGTTATTAATAGTTTTCTTCCTATAAAATCAATATTTGATTCTGGTTCGTCAGTGTTTGTTGTGAATCATTGCGTCATTTTGTTAAGAATAAAATGTAATTCTATTTAATTCCTTCCAGAAAATACTTTGTCCCAGTTGGAAAGTGGCATAACTGTATTAGTTCATACAAAGCTACCTCCCTTTGAAAAATACAAAAAAAAAAGCAAAAACAAATCAACTAAAGGCACTACTGAGTAACAGCTTTTTTTTTTTTTATATATATGTAAACAAATCATTTAGAATATTTTTTTACATCTAATATATAAAAGGCTATATGTCTGTCTGTCTCCATATTTTCAAACTCGACATCCTCCAAAACTAAAAGTCATAGAGCAGCAGTAGGGGCCTCAACTGATTGGATTTTTTACGAGCCGTTCTTTTATGCATCTTTAACCGGTTAAAATTGTTTTTAAGGGGCCAAAATAGGTCAAAAAGGAAATCGTTAAAAATTTTGTACATTCATCTTAGTTTATTTTTATACTAGCATTTCAGCCCGGCGTTGCCCGGGTGTTTGGAGGTGTATGTAAAGCAAAAAAAAAAAAAAAAAGCGGTCAATTTTTTAAAAAATTTGACCCCTATTATGACTCCTTAACATTTATTGTTTGGGGCTCAAATCAAGTTAAGTTAGATCCATGTCCAAGGAACCTATATCTAAAATTTCAAATGTTCAGACCCAAAATTGGCGGAGGAGTTTGGTAGAGGTCTCAAAGGTCAAATCATTGAACTTTGATCCCTTAACAGCCAAATTTCTGGCCGAAAATGGATTACAAAGATTTTCGCAAATCTCAGTACCCTGTGTATCAAATTTCGAATCTGTAGACTTAAGATTGACAGAGTTAATGCGTAAGGAAATGTACACACACACATACACACAGAAACGTTCACTTTTATAGATATATAGATTTTTAATCACTTTACATGTGTGTCACGTTGATACAGTGGTAACGTCATCAGCTTTGAATGCTACAGTTTTGGTTTCGGTTTTGATTCTAGCTGATGGCACTTAAATATTTTTTTTTTTTAATTTTTGAAATCACGACTATAATTATATATCCGAAATCTGGAAAATCATATTAAAGCATATTTTACGCCCGGGCAAAGCCCCCCCCCCCCTAGTCTTTTTAGATTCTTCCTGCTTAATAAACTTGTTGACTGTTTGTATGAATCTTATTGGATTCATCCATTGCTTTTTTGTATTTAAAAAAAATAATCATATCCATTCGATGTAGGAATTGATCATCACAATACTACATTTACTCCAAAAGTTTGGCACAAAGAATTGATTTTAAGTCAATAGGCTTTTCGCGGTTTTAACCAAAAGAAAGCACTCATCAAAAAGAGACCCCCAATTCAAAGCATAAACATCACAGCCGACGACCCTTTGACGAGTACATCGATGTGAATAATTATCCCATGGAACACTGTAATAGTACAATTCCCGCTACAATAATATTCACAACTTTCTCAGCTTCAATTTGGTATGAAACCTGAATATAAACCTCAAACAGATGACTCCCTACAGTATGTTAACACAAAAAACAAACAAATCAAAAACGAAAATGACGACCAGCATTGAAAGCCGCTTTGTCTACAACTACGTCCGCCAGATGAGCATAAATACAGCGTTTTTTTTTTTTTCAACAAGCAGTCAGTCGTGGCTAGATCACTGAACAGTGAGGTTGGGCCCATCAGTGGCTTAACCCAATGCAGCAGCAGCCATGCCCACACAGAACGGGTTAGGCTACCCTCCACCAACAGTGACCGAACCCAGTAGAAGCAGCAGCCACTTGCCATCTACTCACTCGATTTCCAGCAGCCCAGCATCTCAAGTCAGCGCATATTTCCTGAAGCCACTGGCGACAACCTTTTTTTTTTTTTTTTTTTTTTTTTTTTTTTTTACATGGAGGTCACCACTTATCAAGGCCAGGAAGTTACTCGGGAATAAAGGTTATTGCGTGTACAGTAATCAATGGGATAGTAATTGTTAGTATTGGAGATTTGATAAAGTGTCTTACTTTAGGGGGCGGTTCATCAGAAATTTGTTTATGTGGGACTTGAAGACATCTAACTTGTAGTCAGGTGGGAAACAGGCACACGGAAAAGAGCTCCACAGGCGTGCACTTCTAAGAAAGAAGCTTTGTTCATGGAATCTACGTTTTGATTTTGGCACAGATAAAGAGCGGGGAAAAACATTGACAGTGGTCTCAGCTAGACGGGTGTTTATCCTGAATGATTGGCAAGGGGGGGGGGACCAGAGATTGGAGCTCGGACGAGCACTTGCCATGGAAAAAAATGATAAAACAAAGACAGGCTCATAGCAGTATCAGTCTAAACACCAGCTGGACTCCAACTCTCAGCCTAAGACCTACTTCCATTCAGTTTCTTTTTTGGAAAATGAACCTGGACGGATTTATATCCATTCACGACGGTACCTACCTTGTTTGTCATCTTTCTTTGCCATCGTCGTTTTTCGTCTTTTTCTTGCCTGTAGGGTCGATATTCACCAACATTCGGGCCCCACAACAGGCTATAACTTTTGCCTGTTTCTAAAAGGTTTTCCTTTGATTGAAAAAACTAAAAACACTACAGAGTAACCTTAGGCATGAATAGCTTGTAATAAGGTTTGTTTGTTTTTTTATATTTGTAAATCAAAAAGTAATTAAAATTTTTTTTTTTTTTTTTACATTTTTGTTACCGCATGTTTGTTGTTTGTATACAGCTGCTCTGATTCATCCATTTTTTTTTTGTGTTTAAAATAATCGATTTGTATCGGAAATAAAGATTTCCTTTATTTGTTTATTTTTTTTTTTATAGTAAAAGTTTTTGTTTCGTTTTACGGCATACCAACCCTTTTTCGAGTTATTTAATGCTGAATCCAGTAATTTGTGGAAGAAGTTTTACGCTTTGAATTTTGATAGGACAATTCAAATATTTTTCCCCGATTCCGATACACTTACTGATTCTGTACTAAATTAACGATTCCGATTCTTAATAAATCTCTAAATATTTAACTAGAAAAGTGTTATTTTGTCCGGTTGCTGAAAAAAAAAAAAAAAAACAAAAAAAAAAAAAAAACACATCTTAAATGTGCATATATTTTCTCAAACGTAAAAGCACATTTGTGAGGGGGTGATCTTGAGATTTTAGTCTTACTGCAAGTTTAAATCAATAAATATTTATTATTTTATTACTACGAGCAGTGGAAGATGCTTCTTAAACCAAAATCAAATAAAAAAATAATTAAAGGAATCGATTTTGGCATCAGAAAATAGGTTAATTTTTTTCCAGATTCCCGATTCCGATTAATCGTCCCAACACTAATATCTTTCAAATACTTAGTCACATTCATAAAGCATGTTTTTATTTTGATATCTTTGTTACAGGCGACAGAGGGACTGCTTATGAATTTAATATTCCCTTGACACTTTCTCCTTCGGAGGAAGCCGGTTCAACTCGCCTAGGGTGAATGCCATACAACAAACAGCATTTTTGTTACTGATTCTTCCGGTATAATACACTTCTTTATTGTTTACTAGCAGATATACACGGCATAATTGCGTTGACACACTGGTTCTTGTCAGATCACAGAAGTTAAGCAACGTTGAACCTGGTTAGTACCAGATGGGTGACCATTTGGGAATTCTAGGCGCTGTATGTGCTCTCCGCTTATCTCGGCATTTGTTTCCAGTCATCCTGTACAGTCAGACACTTCTCTTGCCGCTGGTATTTAAGAATGTCGACTCAGGAGAGGTGTGCTTGGAGATTGTGCACCTCCTGCCACAAAAATTTCACGCGCAGACACCACTTGGTGGGTATCCATAGTCTGTCAAAGACTGAAGGCGCCCTACTAACAGATGTACCCAGCATTGTCCGGTATTAAACGTAACGTTAAATTCATTAAAAAAAAAAAAAGAAAAAAAAAAAAAGAAACCGGAACATGTGCATGCGAATATGTTTTTTTCTAAGCAGTTCACTTCTTGTAAATAAAAACAACAATACTCAGGTTGAGATCAAAACCAAACTCTAAAGACAGCTAAACAATTACGATAACCATAAGGCCAGCTTGCCACGGTCTTTAAAAAATATTTTCAAACCTACTTATTCTTCACATATTTTTTTTCTAAACAGTTCACTTTTTGTAAATTAAAAAAAAAAAAAAAAAAAATACTCGAGCTGAGATTGAAACCAAAACCCGAGTTAAGTATGATAACCATTAGGTTAGTTTCACAATCTTTAACAAGTGTTTTCAAACCTACTTATTCTTAACACTGCGAATGATTCGAGCATGTGCAGTCGCAAAACAGTTAGCAAACAGATAAAAATCCGATGACTCCCAAGTACAAATTTTTAAATTTTGATCACTTAGCAGCCCTTTTTTCTGGATGAAAACCGATTAAAAAGTTTTCCACATGTCTGAATAGCCTATATACCAAGTTTCATGTCATTAAATAAAAAATTCGTCGAGTTTATAGGTTAAGAAGTGTCCTCACAGACACACATTCTCACTTTTATAGATATACTAGCATTTCAGCCTGGCATTGCCCGCGTGGTTGGAGGTGTACGTTGAGCAAAAAAAAAAAAGAGAAAAGTGGTCAATTTTTTTTAACACTTTGACCCCTATTATGACCCCTTAACATTTATTGTTTTGGACTCAAATCAAGTTATTAAGTTAGATCTATGTCCAAGGAATCTATATCGAAAATTTCAAGTGTTTAGCCCAAAATTTGGCTGAGGAGTTTGGTAGAGTTCTCAAAGGTCAAATCGTTGAACTTTGATCCCTTAAAATTTCTGGCCGAAAATGGATTACAAAGATTTTCCCAAATCTCAGTACCCTGTATATCAAATTTCGAGTCTGTAGAGTGAAAATTGACAGAGTTATTGCGTAGGGAAAAGTACACAGACACGTTCACTTTTATAGATATATATAGATATATATATATAGTTTTTGTTTCAATCCTTGCCAAAGTCAAACAATGCTGACTGTTAGTAAGCAAAACGCTTACGTCCATGGATAATTTTACATACGTAAGCCGTTATAAAATGAATTTTATTTTATCGCTCTCAAAAGCAGTCGGGTTAGGGTTAGGGTTAAAAATTTGCGTGCAATAGAGGAAATCTTTCTATCACTTTGGTGAGTAAAAAAAATGGAACGCAAGCTAACGTTGTTATTACCAATAAAAATATATATATTTTTTTTAAATTGACATTTCACCATAAAGAAGGCACAGAGCTAATGAGTCATGAGGGGCTAATATTTGAGACCAGATTTGCAAATATACTATTTATGGAGTTGGGCAGCAATATGTCTGTTCACATTACACTTGAATTTCTGCATGTCAGTACAGTAAAGGAAGCAGAGGCTCAGGAGGGAATTCCAAAGGGCAGCAGTCTGAGGGAAAAAGCTATTCGAGTAGAAGGCTTTACAGTGTCTAGGGATCTCTGCAGTGTAGGGGTGGGATCTTGCTGCTTGTCTGGTTCGTCGAGGGTTTTGTCGTCTCACCAGATTGAAAAAAGAAAAGTGAGCACTTCTACACTATTGGGACGAGATTTCAGAAATCCTAGTACCGAATTTCACATGAAAACAATGGTATCTATGTATTCCTCGTATTTTAAAGATGATTATATAAAAAAATTACGAAAATCGAATTTGATGAAAATGATCGTAAAACACAGGAGAGTTCAAAAGAAAGGTAATTTTCCGTTTCGAATCAAACAAGATGGCGGCAATTTTTCACCTGCTAACACCAATTGTTTTTTTTGTTTTTTTTAAATAATACAATAATATTCAGGTAAGCCCGACTGCATAATTTAGAAGCTACCACTGTAACTTATTAGAATTGACAAAAAAAAAAAAAAAAAATCAATTGAAACAATTGTTTTTTATCTGAAAACTCCATTTATCGACTAGGAAATTTCGTCCCAATAGTGTAGAAGCGCCGAAAAGTGGATTTTGACCAAAAAAACAAAGAAATCATATCCATGGCAGGCTCTTTAAATGGAACCAAGGGACAATAATGAGATTGAGAGGGGGAGAACAAGAAAGAGAAGGGAAAAGGAAAAGATAGAAAAAAGGAAAAGATAGAAAAAAAGGAAAAGATAGAAAAAAGGAAAAGGAAAAAGGAAAGGAAGAAAAAAGGAAAGGAAGAAAAAAGAAAGAAAGATAAAAGAAAAAAGAAAGAAAAGAAAAAAGAAAAAAGAAAAAAGAAAGAAAAAAGGAAGAAAAAAGGAAGAAAAAAGGAAGAAAAAAGGAAAGGAAGAAAAAAGGAAAGGAAGAAAAAAGAAAAGAGGAAGAAAATAGAAAAGAGGAAGAAAATAGAAAAGAGGAAGAAAAAAGAAAAGAGGAAGAAAAAAAGGAAAGGAAGAAAAAAAGGAAAGGAAGAAAAAAAGGAAAGGAAGAAAAAAAAAGGAAGAAAAAAAAAGGAAAGGAAGAATTAAGGAATCGCTGAAAATCGTATCGATCCTCATTGGGAACTCATTCTCTTGTGTTTAACAAAAGAGAATAAATTAAAAGATGATGCGAATGGCACAACCGGAATAACTACTCATACCATCATCTTTGTTAGGTATTCTTTGAAAATATCAAGAGATATACACCCCCTCCCACCTCTCCCTTCAACTTACCCTTCCTACTCCCACCCCGAATTACTTCTAAGATTAAAAAGATAGCTTGTAGGCAAAAAAAAAAAAACGGCTGCTTCTATTATTTGGGGGATGGGGGAGTCAATAAAAGAACCTTAAGACAGAGAGAGAGAGAGAGAGAGAGAGAGAGAGAGAGAGAGAGGGACCTAGTCTCTAGTTCTGTGTGCTCCTGTGAGCACCTGGCATCACCTGCGGGGTAGGAGGGGGGGGGTAGAATAACGAGAATCGAATTACACCCCAAGACTACCATGACTCAATCAACTGGCAACACCAGGTTTAGTTGATAAATGGGTTGATAAAGAGCAGGAAGCCTTGGGATTAATTTATATATATATATATATATATATATATATATATATATATATATAATTATTTACTATAATGATTATTAAACACCTACAGACACTAGTGTTTCATCCTTTCGAGAATTATCAGTGCAGGATGTCACAATTAACACCAGTCGATACATTCGAACCCGGCAACAGAAGCCATCCCTGGCTTCATTAGCAAGCACCTAATCCATTTGGCTACCGTTAACCACGAGAAATACTGTTGAAATTTAAACGTTTATTTTTGAAAATGTTTTTTAACGTCTGTCAGAGTGATCTAATCATTATATGATGATATGCGCATAATAATATATCACACACACACACACACACACACACACACACACACACACACACACACACACCACCAAGTAAAAGGTATTCAAGGGTGATAACTAACGAATTTTACGAGGTTATTAAGAGTGCTCAATAAAAGAAGAGCAAGATATATTTTTATTAATATAAACAAATTCACATGGCCACGACACTGGATATGCTAATGTTCCGGACAAATGGTCAGTTAAAACCAAAAGTCTTCGTCAGGCGACTTAATAAATTGCTGCTTTCCACAGAAGAAACTAGCTATCCAATGAAGAAAAAAACAAACAAAAAACCCCAGTTCAATATTAATTGTCCTCTTATATAACAAATAAATGACAAATATGCTCTATAATCACATTGAGCTTCTTAAATTAAGTATTTGCATGTATAAAAAGTGAAATAATAGTTGAAAAAAATCATATTTTCATAGAAGAAATATATATTGGATGCTATATCCAATATATATATAATGCGAAGCTTGCGGTTTGTTTACAAACAAACGTTTGAGCACTTTACGAGTGGCGGACGGATGTTTATTTAAATAGACATTCGGACAGATTAGTTGCGGGCACCGCTTCCTGTGGTCAAGGGGTAGAACTGCCGACTGTCATCACGACGGTTCTAGGTTCGATCCTTGGCTTGGGATAGGTGCTAGTCTAGCGGCACTGATGAGTTGTGATACAACGAAACAGGACTGTATGTCGATGACTACAAATATATTTTATATATATATATATATATATATATATATATATATATAAAATATATTTGTAGTCATCGACATACAGTCCATTTATATATATATATATATATATATATATATATATATATATATATATATATGCTCCCTATCTTGGGTTGAGCATATTGGGAAATGATATAACAACTGCCATTAGCGTATTAAGCGATGCTCTTTGTGTAAACAAATCGAGCTTAGGCATTTGGCCGATGTCAAAACATTGTTAATTCACTACCCATATAGCAGCAGCTGATTAGCGTAATGGTGAGCATTCGGGCGGTCGAGTTTCGATCCTGGCTTGAGGCTGGTTGGTTGGTTGTTTTTGTTTTACGGCATATCAACCCTTTTCGGGTTATTTAATGCCGAATCCAAAGATTTTGAAGAAAAATTTTTTTAATAGAATATATTTGTTGTTTTCACTTCTGTTTGTATTTAACCCATAGTTGGGACCCTAACAGGTACTACCACTCCGGGTAAGAGTGGACCTGGGAGCAATGGTAATTAAAGGGTGGCTCCACACTCCCCAAAGCCCACAAGCTGGGGCCTCACCACTGGATATAGTTTAAGGTCATATCCAGGACCGATGGCTTGTCTAGCCACACTGATGAGCTGTGATACACCGAAACAGTACTATATGTGGATGACATTATATATATATATATATATATATACACACACACAAGATTTTCTATATATGTTATTTTTTTATTTTTAAAAACTAATAAATATCAAGGTAGTGTGAGCGAGTAATGATTAAAATATGTAAATAAAATAATATCAATAATAAAAAGGGGGGGGATAAATAGTATAATGGATTCATCCGGATCATATAAATACAACACCTTTGTAAATAACAAATACTTTCTTTTTTGGAGACAACTAGATCCAATATCCGGAAAATCTTTCTTTTGTTTAAAGGAGGTGGTATTTGATCAACACTGCTGGGAAGCCATGATTTAATATATTATTATTTTTTTAAATCCCCAAAACAATGCTTTATGGTAAACAAGTGATGATCCCTGAAATAACATTGGGACTAGTGTGAATTTCTGAAAGGAAGCTGATTCAGCGATTGCAGGAGATTAAATGACTTAATAGCAAAATAATTTTCCACTGAAGGAATAAAAAAAATATGTTCTTATACATAGTTTGAAAGGTTAAAAACCTTCCAAGACCCTCTCTCTCTCTTTATATATAAGGTTTGTCGTTGACGTTTTTTTAGAGATATTAACAACTTCGAAACGTTGCTATTTTTATTTTTTTCCGCTACTTTAGTGTTTTTTTAAAGAGCTATAAGCTCCTCTCGTTATTCATATATATATATATATATATATATACTAGCAGGGGTGCCCGGCGTTGCTCGGGTGTTTGGAGGTGTATGCTGTGCAAAAAAAGCAAAAAAACAAAAAAAATGGTTAATTTTTTAAAACTTTGACCCCTATTATGACCCCTTAAAATTTATAGTTTCGGGCTCAAATCACTTTATTAAATTAGATCCAGGTTCAAGGAACCTATATCTAAAATTTCAAGTGTCTAGACCCAAAATTGTCGGAGTTTGGTAGAGTTCTTAAAGGTCAAATCGTTGAAATTTGACCCCTTAACAGCCAAATTTCTGGCTGACACCCGTCACATCGATTTTCCCAAATCTCAGTACCCGGTATTTCAAATTTCGAGTCTATAGACTAAAAATTGACAGAGTTATTGTGTAGGGAAATGTACACAGACAGACAGACACACAGACAGACACGTTCACTTTTATAGATATAATATATATATATATATATAGATTCCACAGCCAAACAACGTCACAGCCCACAAGAGTCATAACAGTCAACGAACCAGGTTTCAAATCCTGAGTTCGGATGTGTCTAACTGATGAGCCCAAATGAGGGTGAAACTCGAGTCTTGGACTTCCGGTTCATTGACTGTCATGGCTATTGTGAGTTGCGACATTGTTTGGCTGTGGAATTTATTATATACTAGCGAGGGGTACCCGGCGTTGCCCGGGTGTTGGGGGGGGGGTAAAAAAAAAAGTAAGTATGAGGATCGAACCCGAACCGTTTAGGCAAAGTTGTGAAAAAAAAAAAAAGAACGTGCAATGTTAACAATTGCCCCACCGCGACATGCTAACGGAAACGCGTTTGAATTTATTTAATTACTTGGATTTAGCAGGTGCGCGCTTTAATGAGTTAATGAGGTCAGTTTGACTGCGGGATTTCATTTACTGCTGAACACTTTTTTCCTCGCCTCCAGATGTTATAGGAAAAAGACTAACCCACATGCGGCAAGTGACAAATATTGAATATTTATCTTTCCGAAATCGAGCAAATTAAATAGACAGGCGAGCTTCGTTGTTAACTGTGAGATATTATGATTTCTATGTGATATAAAAAGTTTTAAAAAGTTGTTAAGCAAGCGACCGCTTCTCTGAAAGAAGCCTTTTGTAGACACACAGAAAAAGCGAACACACATACATACATTTTCGCTTTTATATTTATAGATAATCTCTCACATTCTGAAAAAATATATACATATATATGTATATGACTCACCCTTATTTTTTATGGAATGCATTTATTTATTTTTTATTATTAAATATTTTTAGGTGCATAAAAGTATACCTATAGACATGGTGCATGTTTCTAGCTTTAAGCCATTATCAGCATAGGTTAAAATCGAACTCATGACTTGTTTACATTGGATTTGAAAGATACCATGTTGCATTCAACCAGGAAGCATGCCAGTGGAACAATGTTTCTAAGAGGGGGGGGACAGTTCTGAGAAAGAAGCTTTGTTAAATGGAATCTGTGTTTAGATTTAGGCGCACCGAATACTGACAAATACCACAAAAAGATTGAGTTGCTCACGTTTTCCTTTCCAGTAATTGAGTAGGGGGAACTTTCCATATTCTGGAGACTGTCTAAACTTAATTTTGGATGATCTCTGCCGGACAGGGCTGTTCGGAATTTGACATCCGGAAAACACCAGGTAAGTTCACTAGCATGCATTATTTGTTAAAGAATACATATCCCATAATTTATGATCAAATCCCATAATTTATGATCAAATCCCATAATTTATGATCAAATCCCATAATTTATGATCAAATCCCATAATTTTGATCAAATCCCATAATTTATGATCAAATCCCATAATTTTGATCAAATCCCATAATTTTGATCAAATCCCATAATTTTGATCAAGTCCCATAATTTTGATCAAATCCCATAATTTATGATCAAATCCCATAATTTATGATCAAATCCCATAATTTATGATCAAATCCCATAATTTTGATCACATCCCATAATTTATGATCAAATCCCATAATTTTGATCAAATCCCATAATTTTGATCGAATCCCATAATTTTGATCAAATCCCATAATTTATGATCAAATCCCATAATTTATGATCAAATCCCATAATTTATGATCAAATCCCATAATTTTGATCAAATCCCATAATTTATGATCAAATCCCATAATTTATGATCAATATTTTATAACTCAAAATTTGATGTAGAGCAGTTCTTTTCTCCATAACTTTTTTTGTATCTTGACTACATTAAAAACACTTTCTTTTTTTTAGGGGGGGGGGGATGCAAGTTTTGAGGGTAAACTTCTTATTTGTAAAAAAAAAAAAAAAATACACCCACGCTACCCATCATGTTACTTAGAATATACATGCCATAATGATGGGTTTGTTAGTTTAAGAGTGAATCCTGTATACTAGCAGGGAAGCTTGACGTTGTCCAGGATTGAATAAGGATCCACAAATTTTCCATCCTCCCAAACTCTTGTCATCGAAATCAGTGGGGCTGTCCGGTGTTATCAAATTTGACACCCGGACAACACCGGGCAAGTTATCTAGCATGCACTATTTGTTTAATATACAGGGTGGCCACAAAGTCACGCATCAATGTTAATTAAAAAAGTTAAAAAATTAAAAAAGTTATAGTAGTAACATTTATTCAAATTCAAAGTTCATTGGTGCGTGACTTTGTGGCCACCCTGTATAAGCATTCTGCAATTGTGATATGAATGACCGAGATACAATCATCTTCACCTGCATCTTAGGATGCGGTAAAGAAGGAAGTGCCCCCCCCCAAAAAAAAAAGAAGCTTTCTGTTTGTACCTTCCTAAGAAATTCTGCCAAACTTTCCTCGACCTTCTACCCTCCTACAACTACAAAAATTTGTGAGGAAAACAGTTTTTGTTTTTCTTATTAGCATATAAAAATTTTGAAACCTATTTTATCAACAATTGATAATTCTTCTTATTCAGACTACCGTTCTCATCCTGAGTGTTATTCACGCAACGTTTTGGTCCATTTTAATTCCGATCTTCTACAGGTGTATCTTGAAATCTGCATGGAATTTTAAACGGAACCATATATTTAATCTACGGAGGTAGCATGTTCTCGTTCCATCAGCCATGAGGACATGATAGAAGCCCTACATTATTTGCAATTGCATTTTGAGTATTGCCCGCACTGAGGATTGAACCATCAACCTCCAGCAAAGTTTAACTTACATTTGCAATTTACTAGCATGCACTATTTTACTGGATATATAAGCATTCTACACTTGTGATATGAATGACTCCTGAGTTAAAATCACCTTCAATTGTAGGATGTCGAATGAGGGGAGAGGAGATAGAGAGACTCCCCCCCCCCCGCCAAAATAAACAAAAAAAAAAACTCCTTCGCTTTGTACCTTGGTAAAAATTCTGCTGATAATAAATGTTCCTTGACCTTCTACAATTCTAACCCTCCTACAACATCCGGCGAAACCCACCACCACCCATTCACATCAACACACACACATCATTATACAATCATATCTATTTTGCCGGCCAAAGGTTTCATATTACACAAGCATCAAATTACAAAAAAAGGTCAGGACAGACAAAAAAAAAAAAAAAAAAAAAAACGATTCCGGCAGGTGATCTTAGAAACCTGAACCCCTTTGTTTTCTTTTAGCATCAAATTTTGCCATGAGCAGAAGCACCTTGCAGCATCATAGTATACCAATAAAACAACATTTACAAACTAAATTGGATTTCTCAAAACTTTAAATATTATTTAAAAAAAAAAAACTTTAAAAAAAAAAAAAAGAAAAACTTTGATAAATAATTTGGATTTTTATGGAAATCGCTCGAGACAAAACATGAAGCCACTTGATGTAAGAACCCAACAAGAATTAAAGCTGATTATCACAAAGACAGGAGAAGCCTATTGACCTAAGGTAGGAGAGAAAAAGTGAGCAGGAAGGGAGTTTCACAAGATTGCAGTTCTTGGAGAGAGTCTACTGGTGGAGTAAGAAGCTGTATTATAAGATATTAAAACAGCGAAGATGAAGACCACTAGACCAACGAGTCAAACGAGCTGGAACAAAGGAAGCAGAGAATAGATCAGACAAGTATGAGGAACACCTGCCATTATAGTGTTTTTAGAAAAGACTGAGACTAGCAACATCACGTCTGTGAGAGAGAGGTTGCAGTGAAGAAGAAAGGTAGGGGTGAATCAAATTACAGATACTCTGATAAATCAGACGAGCAGCAAAATTCCACCCCTTAACAGCATAGATCCACAGATGCCGGAAAAATTTCTATTCCAATAGTTTCTATCCTGTGACCGCAGATTTCTATGTGCTTGAAGCATTGTCGTTATTTGATCATTGAAAAGAAAAAAAAAAAAAGTTTTCAATGAAAATGGTTCAAAACTTCCATCACGTTTTTGAAGAATTCCTTTCAGAACAAAGAGAGACAACTCAAGAAGACCCTATCCAAAAATGTCAGTCTCATGTAACTTTTAGTTAGAAACAAATACACAAAAGTAATATAATAACTCAAAAACGAAACATTAATTATCTGAACATTCATTGAATTAAAATAAAATCAAAAAAATTCTGAAATTAATTAAATTTGTCATTACAAGGTGGAGCGATAAAATTGTCGCCCTAGAAAAGACAATTCCATTTTTATTTCATGAAAATCGGTTTTCTTTTTTTTGTTGCAGACTAATTGGCCAGTTGTGTACAAATCCCAAGAGCAATAGGAGCCTTCTATCATGTCTGAAAGTGACGCAATGTTCAATGAGTGAGAGCTGATATGCATGGCTGTACAACTCTTTACCAATCCAAGTTATGACAACAAGACCACTGCCAGCACCAAATAGATATACGAAGATATTGTGTATGCCAACATACTTAAAGAAATAAACGGTACAATAGTCAGCATCTTGAAATTTGGAATATATACTTTTGTCATTTATTTGTATGCGTGTGTGTATATATATATATATATATATATATATATATATATATATATATATATATATATATATGTGTGTGTGTGTGTGTGTGTGTTGAGATGATCAATCGAAGTCAGGGATTAAAAAAATCGTAACTTACTGGAGTATCAAAAAAAAAAAAAAAAATGATGGCTATTTTCTAATGCTATTAACGATTCTTTTGATTTGGCTTATTTTTGTGTTTAAAATTTGAATTTCCAGTATTGGTATAAATTATAAATATTTATTTCTTTTAAAATACCAGTAAAACTATAATCTATAGACTCATCCCTACACACACAAGTGTATTTTGTCATTTGCAATATATATATATATTATATACACATACACACACGTTACATGAGTTTTTACAATAATCAAAATAAATAAATAAATAAATAAATAAATAAAAATTATATTGCTAATTATTTTAAAAGGATACGAATCGGAAATTTTGTCAGAATCTGAGAAAATTATTGGAATCGTCTCGTCAAAATATATATTAGGACGATTCCCACCTGTCTCATTCAATCCCGCAGTGGAGAAAGAATATGAAACACAGTAATGCGGAATTTTATAATGAAGCAAGGGTTGTCCAATCACTAACCGTGTCAATGTCTTTTATGTATTAATTTGAAAATCCTGCTGAGACATCTTCCAAAAATTATTACAACACAGAATAAAATATTGATTTTCAAGTTAAAAAAAAAAAAAAAAAAAAAAATCCTACGTGATTATCAAGTTTCAAATAGTGAAATAGCCAAGAATCAAGAGAAACGATAAGGAAGAAAAAAAAATTATGATTGAAAATATTTATGGATAAGAACAAAAAACAGTTGCTATGTTTGCAAAACAAAACGACGGATTTTAATATGAACTGAAAACTGCAAAGTCATACCGGAAATGACATTTCTCTACATATTGATCGGCCATTTTCATTTATCTCATTTAATACTGGGCAACGCCAGGTCCTCTGCTGCTACAATAATGTTATCAAAATCAGAGAAAATTACTGGAATCGTCTCATCAAAAGATGTGGACAATTTAAAAATTTTCCTTAATTCTGATCTGGGAGCAATCTAGAGATCTTAATTTTACTGGTAGTTTAAAATCAGTAATATTTATCATCAATACACACACACACATATATATATATATATATATATATACACTAGCAAGTGGCCCGTGGTTGCCAGTCGTAAAATATGCTATAAATATTATATTCTAATCAATACAGAAACTGAGACGTGCACATGCGAATATTATGTTTTTTTCTAAAAAGATCCCTTTCTTTAAGTAAAAAAATAAAAATAAAAATATGAGTTAAGATTGAAACAAAAACCTAAAGGCAGTAAGTCAAATATTCTTGTCACGATTTTTAAGAAGTGTTTTCAAACCTACTTATTCTTACCATAAGTAATCTGCCATCTGAACGATTCACACATGCGCATTCACGCATACGCATTCATAAAACAGTTGAAAAACATAAAAATTAGACAACCCCCGACGTACCAATGTTTCAATTTTTATCCTTTAGCAGCCCTTTTTTTATAGATGAAAACGTATTAAAAAAGTTTTCCACATGTTTGAATAGCCTATATACCAAATTTCAAGTCTGTAGATCAAAAATTCGTTGAGTATATAGGTTGAGAAGTGTCCTCACACACACACATTCTCACTTTATATATGCTCCTTATCTTAGGTTGAGCATTTTGGGAAGTGATATACAAATTACCATTAGCGTATGAAGCAATGCTCTATGTGTAAACAAATTGAGCTTAGGTACTTTGGACAATGTCAAAACATTGTTAATTCATCGCCCGCAGAGCAGCAGCTGTATAGCGCAATGCTTAGATGCTCCGACTGTCGTTAGGGCTTTCGATCCTGGCTTGGGGTAGTTGCTTGTCTAGCCACACTGATGAATCAACAATGTCAAAACATTGTTAATTCACTGCCCGCATAGCAGCAACCGTATAGCGCAATGGTTAGAAGCTCCAACTGTCGTTTGGGCGATCGGGTTTTGATACTGGATTGAGGTAGTTGCTTGTCCAGCCACATTGATGAGCTGTGAAACAGCACTGTATGTGGATGACTATATATATATATATATTTATATATATATATACATACATAAATACACACACATACATATATAGTTAGCAAAAATGGTAATTAGTAAAAACCTGAAGAAAGTGCTCAATACTATTCCAGAGCAAATATATTACCGTTTTATCTGCTTAGTTACACATGTTTCGGTTAACGAATCATATCAATGATCCAGTAACTTCATCAGACTTTACATTAAATATATATATATATATATATATATATATATGCACACGCATGCAAACTTTGAGGCTGACTGTTATCAAATAAGGAATAGTCGACTGGAGCTGCTGACTAAACTATCGTCCGCTTCTTTCGATTCTGCTGTAAAAACAGGTTAAGGTTAATAGTAAACAAGAGATTCAGGTTGGCATCAATCCCAGAAAATGGTAGAATTATTCAACTCCAACCCACCAGATATGTGTGCGTGTATGTGTGTAAATATATATAAAAAAAAAAAAAAAAACTTGATTACAGGTAGGGTAAAGTGTAGCATGAAGCAATCTTTCGTATATGTAAGGCTGCTGTGATCTTTGTGCCAAGGAGCGTAAAAAATATCATTTTACGGGAGTAAGCAACCCACCCCCCTCTCAGTGCCAAGGTGCAAGCCAGGCGGGAACTACTTACTAGCTGTCGGGGAGGTAAAGTGTAAGGTGGATGCTGAGGTGGAAAAATATGCATAGCCAAAATTGCACTTGTATTAAGATAGATAAATATTAAGGTAAGTAAATATAGAAACTACTCCAGAATCTTTTTTGGAAAGGCCGAACGAACGGAGCTTATCTTTGACAATATAGTAAAGAACTAAGCTTTTCGATATTAAATGCAAATAAAAAAATAAATAAAAAGGACAAAAAGGAGATACTCTTAAAAGAGGTCCATTCAATCTGTTCATAGAGTTTAAGTTTGACGGACCAGCGAAAATGCTATTTCAAACTGAAAAACGACAGAGCAGCGAAAAATGCTATTTCAAACTGAAAAACGACAGAGCAGCGAAAAATGCTATTTCAAACTGAAAAACGACAGAGCAGCGAAAAATGCTATTTCAAACTGAAAAACGACAGAGCAGCGAAAAATGCTATTTCAAACTGAAAAATGACAGAGCAGCGAAAATGCTATTTCAAACTGAAAAACGACAGACCAGCAAAAAATGATATTTCAAATTGAAAAACGACAGTCCAGCAAAAATGCTATTTCAAACTGAAAAACGACAGACCAACAAAAATGTTATCTATATATATATAAAAGGCAAAACGTCTATGCGCGTTTTTGTATGTCCAAGAAAGGTTTTTTTTCATGGCGGTTCTCAACGAGGTTACATTTATTTAAAGTTTCTATATTCTTCCTAGATTATAATATCTACGATTTGTGAACGGACGTCGTCTCTACATTTATTTTTGATCGATTCCGTCCTTTCGGGTGTTTGTTCGTCTTTTTCGTATGAATAAAGCAGAACTAATCGGAATGAAGGTACAGTGCCTGGCCTTTTGTGCCGGGATGTCTCGAAGGCGATTAAGTTTGATCCATTTGGGGAAACCCTTCATATCAGACGATTGTGATTATTATTCATTTGAGACTTCCCCCTTTTTCGGGGGGAGCTTGTTTTCCCCAACATTGTGGGGAAGCAAATAAATAATGGCTGAAAGCTTAACTAGCCTTCAGCCAACGTTCATTTCTGCGTGATTCTTAACTTATTTGCACAAGTCAACTTTTTGATTGACATCGCTAAATTTTTTTCTTTTTTTTTTTTAAAATTACATTTTCACCCTAAACAAGGCACATCGCCACTTTGATGTAGGGGGCTACTATCAGGGACATAAGCTACAGGGGTACTATGTGAGGAGTTGGGCGGCAAGATGTCGGTTCATGTTACACTTGAACTTCTGCATGTCAGTACAGTTGGGGAAGCAGGAGCCCGGAAGGGAATTCCAAAATCTAGCGGTTCTGGGAAGAAATTACTGGAGTACAAGGCTCTCTTACATCTAGGGATCTCAACTGTGAAGGGGTGGGATTTAGCTGCTTGTTGGGTTTTTTCGGGGGTATTTACGTCGAGGGGGCACAAGTGCTTGCAGTTCGTCGAAGCATTCACCGTTAAAGTACTTGTAGAACAGGCAGAGGGATGCTACATTTCGTCGATGGGACAGAGGCTGAAGCTTAGATAACAGTTCAGGACCTATCAGCAAAGACGTCACATTCTTTTCCTCCTTCGTAGTACGGGTTTGAGCCTGCCTGTCTACTACCACTTTTTTTTTTTTTTTGCTCAACACACACTTCAAAACACCCGGGCAACACCGAGCACCCAGGCTAGTTTATCATAGACATAAGGGATCTAGACATTTATCTAATAATGGTTTATGTCCTTTTCTCCTCCTTGCAACCTCTATCTCACAGAAGAGATGTTGCGAGTTTGTCTCTGATGTATCGTTATTTTCATGGAAAGTGTTCAACTGAGCTTCAATCTATGGTCCCCCCTCGCCAAACTTTCACAAGAAACACTCGTCTAGCTGTAAACACTATCAATAATTTCCCCCACTCTTTATCTGTGCCTAAACCTAAACGTAGATTCCATGAACAAAGCTTCTTTCTTAGAACTGCACGCCTGTGGAATTGTCTTCCGTTTTCCTGCTTTCCGGCTTTCTACAATATGGTTGTGTTCAAGTCTAAAGTAAATAAGTTCTTGATGAGCCGTTCCATATAAGTTATCAAATTTACCAAATTTTCATTACTAATGATTACTATATTGTCCAATTTCTACTGTACACTCTTTAACCCTTATCCTTGAGTGGCCTCTGGGCCTTGATAATGTGGTGATGCCTATGTAAAAAAAAAAAAAAAAAAATAAATAAATAAAAATAATCCTTTGGGTATAAGTTGTAACCCTTCCCTCCTTCTCTCTCTTATTTAATGGATGAGGTGATCCTTTGATTTATGTTATCAAAACGATGCAGTCACGCAGTGTGCATGAGGGGGAAAAAGCAAGTAAAAGAATCCTGCTGCTTCCGCTCCCGGCAGCGATCTTGTCCATCCAAGTCTGCACCATGCTCCTCATCACTTCTGGGTAAATCTGAGCGGTGTCACTCAGTGTCAGATTTTGCTGCGACATCCTGTATGCACTATTATTAAATGATTGTTGGTTGTAGTCAGCTAACGTACTTCCTAACTTCCGGCGAAACGCTACTGGAAGCAATGCCCGTCAATCAGTTCTTTCACTTTTTTTTTCTTTCTCACGCTTATATCTCCTCTGTGCATTTATTTATTTATTTATTTATTACGTTTTTCCGATGTTTTTTTTCTTTTTCTTTTTAATAATTATTTAAAAGTTTTTTTGGCCTTCTTTTAATAAAGAATTATTGAAAATTATTCTTTGTTTTTTTTTTAGACTTATTGAAAACAATTAAAAAAATCTTTTTAAGTAATGAACTATTTAATAAAAATTAAATGTGTTATTTTTATCTGTATAATTTTAATTTTTGTTGTAAACTTTTCGATAATTTCTTTTTCTTGTATTTTATTTCAATAAATCGCTTCACAATAGAAATACTGAAGAACAATAAAAGTGAAGGAACCGATTTGCCCTGTCACCGCTTCCGGTAGCGTTACGCCGGAAGTTAAAAAGTACATTAGCTGACTATAACCAACACTAACTTTATAGTAATGTATACAGGGTGTTGCAGCAAAATCTAACCTTGAGTGTCACCGGAAGTCATGGGGAGCATGGTGAAGACTTTTTTTTTTTTTTTTTTTACAAGAAAGTCATCACTTATCAAGGCCCGGAGGCCACTGGAGGATAAGGGTTATTGCGTGTACAGTAATCAATGGGATAATATTGTAGTAATCGCTAGTAATGGAGATCTGATAAAGTGTCTTACTTAAGGGAGGGCGGTTCATCAGGAATTTGTTTATGTTGGACTTGAAGTCATCCAAGTTGTAGTCAGGTGGGAAACAGGCAAACGGAAGAGAGTTCCACAGGCGTGCACTTCTAAGAAAGAAGCTTTGTTCATAGAATCTACGTTTTGATTTAGGCACAGATAAAAAGTGGGGAAAATTACTGACAGTGGTTTCAGCTAGACGGGTGTTTTTCGTGAAAGATTGGCGAGGGGGGGGGACTAGAGATTGAATCTCAGACGAGCACTTTCCATGGAAATAACGATGAAACAACGACAGGCTCGCAACATCCCTTCTGTGGGAGAGAGGTTGCAGGGAAGAGAAAAGGGCATCCCCCCTAGGCTACGAAGCCCATTTTGTACTCTGTCAAGGCAGGATAGGCTGTATTTAGCAGCTCCTGCTCAGATATGGCAGCAGTACTCCATCCTTGGACGTATTTGGCTTTTATATAGATAGAGAATTGCATCAGCAGTGAGATATCTTCTGGAGCGGTAGAAGGATCCCAATATTAACTTGGATGGACAAGATGGCTGCCAGATGCACCTACAACTTGCAGCAGGACTCTGCTCATGTAAACAAGGCCAAGACGATTCAGGTGTGGCTGCTCAACAATGGTTTCCAAAGCATGTGGTATGGCAACCTTTAAATGGTTGTTTCTGTTGACAGCAGTTGCATTGAGAAAAAAACGTAGAAAGCTCTTGGGTTTCTGCATATGCAACTTGTTTTTATTGTTCATTTCGTATTTTTGTCAAGTGTCGAATTTTGCTGCAACATTATGTGTGTGTGTGTGTGTGTGTGTGTATATATATATATATATATATATGACTAACAGAGAATTTTTTATTCTTCATCGGTTCATTTTCTTCTTTATATAAAATATTCAATGAAAAATGAAGAAAACTTGTGTATAACTTTATTGTATCATTAGAACAATAAGGAAAAGTTAAGGGAAAAAGTAAAATTAAGAAAAAAAAACTTCTTTAAGCCATGGCATTTCGAAGCTTAATGCTTCTTATCAAAAGAGAAGAATGGTCAAAATTATACAAAATTCAGATATATAGGAACTTTTAGGGGTATCAGAATCGATACCAAAATCAGTTTCTATATTTGCATAATTCCGTCCCTTCTGTTCTTATGATAGTACCGTAGTAATCGCTAGTAATGAAGATTTGATAAAGTGTCTTACTTAAGGGGGCGGTTTATCGGGAATTTGTTTATATTTGGCTTGAAGACATCCAAGCTGTAATCAGGTGGGAAACAGGCAAACGGAAGAGAGTTCCACAGGCGTGCACTTCTAAGAAAGAAGCTCTGCTCATGGAATCTACGTTTTGATTTAGGCACAGATAAAGAGTAACCTTGTCAGTTGCTGTGCAAGCAACCTCATGATTGTTTGATAGTGGGAGAATAGTTGACTGTCCATTATTTACTACGCTGTTGTAGATTTTCCAAAAATCCCGGGTTCCTAATTTCTGTGCTTCGATGCGTTTTCTGGTGGTTTCAGAGTAATCTGTCTTAGCTGTCTCTATCTTACAATTATTTCTAGCTTCTATAAACTTGTGTTTATTTGAGCTGGACTTATGTCGGTTGAATCTGCGGAACGCATGCTGCCTTTGACAAATGTGCCTTAATTGCAGTTTTGAACCATTCAGTGGTCTCATTTGTTCCTTATCAGCTCAGTTGGGATGCTGGCACATCCTCTAAGTGTATAGAACCAAAATTGGTGGAGGAGTTCAGTAGAGTCTGCAAAGTACAACTCTTTCAACTCTGACGTTTTGGCAGCTAAATTTTCGCATAAAATCTGATTAAAAAGCTTGCTGCATGTCTGAATACCCTTTATGTAAAATTTCAAATGCGTAGACCCAAAACTGGCTTAATAGTTTGCTAGAGACCGCAATAATCAAATCTTTTGAAGGAGCCAAATTTTCAGCAACAATTACGATTAAAAATCTTGCCCTACGTCTGAATACACTATATGTAAAATTTCAAATGTTTAGATCAAAAATTGGCTGAGTAATTTCGTAGAGACCGCAGAGGTCAATTTTTTCAAAAAACTTTGATCCCAATTATGACTCCTTAGCATTGATTGTTTTGGGCTCAAATCAAATTATAAAGTTAGATTCATGTCTCAGTAACCTATATCAAAAATTTAGCGTGTTTAGACCCAAAATTGGCGGAGGAGTTCGGAAGAGTTCTCAAAGGTCAAATCATTGAACTTTGACTCCTTGAGAGCCAAATTTCTGGCCGAAAACCGATCAAAAAGATTTTCCTAAATCCTCATACCCCTTATGTCAAATCTCAAGTCTGTAGACCGAAAATGGACAGAGTTGTTTGGTAGGAAAGTGTATACAGACACACACACATACTTTTATAGATAGATTAATCACCCTCGTTTGATTTTAAACTTATAATTTTAACATTAACTTCATATTTTCATTAAATTTATTTTTAACTTCATATTTTCATTAAAAATAAATTTAATGAAAATATGAAGTTAAAAATAAATTTAACTTCATATTTTCATTAAATTTATTTTTAACTTCATATTTTCATTAAATTTATTTTTAACTTCATATTTTCATTAAATTTATTTTTAACTTCATATTTTCATTAAATTTATTTTTAACTTCATATTTTCATTAAATTTATTTTTAACTTCATATTTTCATTAAATTTATTTTTAACTTCATATTTTCATTAAATTTATTTTTAACTTCATATTTTCATTAAATTTATTTTTAACTTCATATTTTCATTAAATTTATTTTTAACTTCATATTTTCATTAAATTTATTTTTAACTTCATATTTTCATTAAATTTATTTTTAACTTCATATTTTCATTAAATTTATTTTTAACTTCATATTTTCATTAAATTTATTTTTAACTTCATATTTTCATTAAATTTATTTTTAACTTCATATTTTCATTAAATTTATTTTTAACTTCATATTTTCATTAAATTTATTTTTAACTTCATATTTTCATTAAATTTATTTTTAACTTCATATTTTCATTAAATTTATTTTTAACTTCATATTTTCTTTAAATTTATTTTTAACTTCATATTTTCTTTAAATTTATTTTTAACTTCATATTTTCTTTAAATTTATTTTTAACTTCATATTTTCTTTAAATTTATTTTTAACTTCATATTTTCATTAAATTTATTTTTAACTTCATATTTTCATTAAATTTATTTTTAACTTCATATTTTCATTAAATTTATTTTTAACTTCATATTTTCATTAAATTTATTTTTAACTCCATATTTTCATTAAATTTATTTTTAACTCCATATTTTCATTAAATTTATTTTTAACTTCATATTTTCATTAAATTTATTTTTAACTTCATATTTTCATTAAATTTATTTTTAACTTCATATTTTCATTAAATTTATTTTTAACTTCATATTTTCATTAAATTTATTTTTAACTTCATATTTTCATTAAATTTATTTTTAACTCCATATTTTCATTAAATTTATTTTTAACTCCATATTTTCATTAAATTTATTTTTAACTTCATATTTTCTTTAAATTTATTTTTAACTTCATATTTTCATTAAATTTATTTTTAACTTCATATTTTCATTAAATTTATTTTTAACTTCATATTTTCATTAAATTTATTTTTAACTTCATATTTTCATTAAAT
The DNA here is from genome assembly GCF_053919585.1 of Euprymna scolopes. Classification (NCBI taxonomy): domain Eukaryota; kingdom Metazoa; phylum Mollusca; class Cephalopoda; order Sepiida; family Sepiolidae; genus Euprymna; species Euprymna scolopes. Next base: position 60,935,243 of record NC_136522.1, read on the forward strand.
TTATTTTTAACTTCATATTTTCATTAAATTTATTTTTAACTTCATATTTTCATTAAATTTATTTTTAACTTCATATTTTCATTAAATTTATTTTTAACTTCATATTTTCTTTAAATTTATTTTTAACTTCATATTTTCATTAAATTTATTTTTAACTTCATATTTTCATTAAATTTATTTTTAACTTCATATTTTCATTAAATTTATTTTTAACTTCATATTTTCATTAAATTTATTTTTAACTTCATATTTTCATTAAATTTATTTTTAACTTCATATTTTCATTAAATTTATTTTTAACTTCATATTTTCATTAAATTTATTTTTAACTTCATATTTTCATTAAATTTATTTTTAACTTCATATTTTCATTAAATTTATTTTTAACTTCATATTTTCATTAAATTTATTTTTAACTTCATATTTTCTTTAAATTTATTTTTAACTTCATATTTTCATTAAATTTATTTTTAACTTCATATTTTCATTAAATTTATTTTTAACTTCATATTTTCATTAAATTTATTTTTAACTTCATATTTTCATTAAATTTATTTTTAACTCCATATTTTCATTAAATTTATTTTTAACTCCATATTTTCATTAAATTTATTTTTAACTTCATATTTTCATTAAATTTATTTTTAACTTCATATTTTCATTAAATTTATTTTTAACTTCATATTTTCATTAAATTTATTTTTAACTTCATATTTTCATTAAATTTATTTTTAACTTCATATTTTCATTAAATTTATTTTTAACTTCATATTTTCATTAAATTTATTTTTAACTCCATATTTTCATTAAATTTATTTTTAACTTCATATTTTCATTAAATTTATTTTTAACTTCATATTTTCATTAAATTTATTTTTAACTTCATATTTTCATTAAATTTATTTTTAACTTCATATTTTCATTAAATTTATTTTTAACTTCATATTTTCATTAAATTTATTTTTAACTCCATATTTTCATTAAATTTATTTTTAACTTCATATTTTCATTAAATTTATTTTTAACTTCATATTTTCATTAAATTTATTTTTAACTTCATATTTTCATTAAATTTATTTTTAACTTCATATTTTCATTAAATTTATTTTTAACTTCATATTTTCATTAAATTTATTTTTAACTCCATATTTTCATTAAATTTATTTTTAACTTCATATTTTCTTTAAATTTATTTTTAACTTCATATTTTCATTAAATTTATTTTTAACTTCATATTTTCATTAAATTTATTTTTAACTTCATATTTTCATTAAATTTATTTTTAACTTCATATTTTCATTAAATTTATTTTTAACTCCATATTTTCATTAAATTTATTTTTAACTTCATATTTTCATTAAATTTATTTTTAACTTCATATTTTCATTAAATTTATTTTTAACTTCATATTTTCATTAAATTTATTTTTAACTTCAAGCCAGAAGCGAAACCCGACCGCCGGTACGACAGTCAAGGCTTCTAAAAATTATGCTAATTGGCGGCTGCTGTGCAAGTAGTGAATTAACGATGGAGCAATAATATAAGAAAAACAATTGATGACATGTTTTAGTTTTCATTGTATATTTACTTTTTCTCTATTTTTCGCCCTATATATTCTTTAAACTATTTTTTGTTTATTTCTTCTATTTATATCTATGTCTTCCGCCAGCTATAGTATATTTCTTAAATGTTCCTCAATTTTAAAGCCATTTTATGAAAGGTCTCCCATCATCTACGAACGGTTTTGAAAAACCTAAGATAAATAACTTCTCTGTATTAGTGCAAATCACTTGAGGATAAGGTTTAACAAGATGGTCAGTTAGGTGATGAACAATACTATGAGAGGATTGAAGCGAACTGAATTTGATTACTTAAGAGTGTTTGTATTGAGATGAAAAAAAGAAATTTGTTAAGTTCTCATAATGATCTCCCTTGCTTGCTGTTGTGGACTATGAATTGGGAAAACAAAGATGGAGGTTTGCATAAGCAACCGTGTGTTTGTAGTTGGAGTTATGCAATGATAAAACAAACAATGAGAAAAAAAAAGGAGAAGAAAGGGGAGAAAAGATAAAAGAGTAGAAAGGGAGTACAGAGAGAGAGAGAGAGAGAGAGAGAGAGAGAATTGAAAGACCAGAGAGAGAGAGAGAGAATTGAAAGACCAGAGAGAGAGAGAGAGAATTGAAAGACCAGAGAGAGAGAGAGAGAGAGAATTGAAAAACCAGAGAGAGAGAGAGAGAGAGAATTGAAAAACCAGAGAGAGAGAGAGAGAGAGAGAGAATTAAAAAACCAGAGAGAGAGAGAGAGAATTGAAAGACCAGAGAGAGAGAGAGAGAGAGAGAGAGAGAGAGAGAGAGAGAGAGAGAGAGAGAGAGAGATAGAGATAGAGATAGAGAGAGAGATAGAGATAGAATTGAAAGACGAGAGAGAGAGAGAGAGAGAGAGAGAGAGAGAGAGAGAGAGAGAGAGAGAGAGAGAGAGAGAATTGAAAGACCAGAGAGAGAGAGAGAGAGAGAGAGAATTGAAAGACCTGAGACAGAGAGAGAGAATTGAGAGAGAGAATGGAGAAAGAGAGTTTGGGGAGTTCGCTGCACCTTATCATAAGAAAGAGCGGACAGACAAACAGACAAAGAGAACTATGATATACATTTACATAAATAAACGGTATGAGGTAATATGGTTTCTGGAAAAATCATTTACGTAGGTTCCAAGAATTCAACAGCAACACCCAATCTGTACGATCGTTTTTATTGGAATTAAGTTTCTTCAGTAGCCAAAGATTAGACGGCAAACAGAACATACAAACTATATATGAATAAAATAAAATACGCATCAAGTGCGCTTGAAAGCCAAATCACAACGCAATATTAGGAAAATACATAAATAAATTTCAAGCAAGTAAAATCTAATTTAAATATATTTCAAAGTCAAACTCCATCCTCAGTATGTATTTTTTATTTTTTTTTTATTTCTTGCCATGTTGTAAAGTTGGAGAAAGAAACATGACAAGAAAGAAGAAACCCCCCCCCCAACATACTGAGGATGGAGTTTGACTCCAAAATATATTTAAATTTCAAGCAAAATATTTATTTATTTTCCTAATATTGCATTGTAATTTGGCTTTCAAGCGCACTTGATGCGTATTTTTATTTTATTCAAATTAAAACAATGCATCTATTATGGAACTCACACTCTTGATATATAAGTAATACAAGTCACGATATTGTAGAATTAAATTCACAATATTTATACTAAAACAACGAATATGAGAAAAAGTGAGAAAAATTCCTCATTCCATGGAGTTTCAAAGATAGGCTCTTCTCCTCAGAGGGATAAAAAAACGTTAGCAAAAGGAATACATAGATAAAAATCTAATTTTTTCTAATTAGTGCAATTTTTGAAAACGGTAGTTATACAAGTTTTTAATAGTTTATAGGAACATAATAAAATACTCAGCAATGTCCAACGATTAGTGTTGCAGAAATCCAGTGAGAGTATAAGGTTTTTATTAGATCCAATAAGAGATTAAAAAAGATCTCTTTGGAATCTCTTTAAAAATATCCAAGGACGAAGAAAAAAATGACATATTCTTGTAGAGGAGTCTTGTGTTGAAAAGTGGGGGTAAAATCCATTCCATGGAAGATAGATGTGAAAGTGCAGAGAAGTGTGTGAAGACTTAAATTGGAGATATAGACTTCGAATGGAGAAGAAATAAAAAACAAAAATAGCCTGATATAGAATTTTATAACATCGGAAAAACGGTGCTTCCATGGCCAGGTCAAACACACACACACACACACACATATATATATATATATATATATATATATATATATATATATATATATATATCGAGCCAGAGATGTCTCGTGTTGCAGGGTTCAAATCGTTCGACTGGTATTAATCGTGACACCCTGCACTGAAGATTCCCGAAAGGATGAAACACTAGTGTCTGTAGGTATTTAATTATTATAGTAAAAAAAATAATTATATATATATAGAGAGAGAGGGGGGGGGAGACACAGAGAGAGAATAAAACGGAACAAATCGAGTTATGTGTTCATGAACAGTTCGTCTTTATTTCAAGACTTCCTCTGGATAAATAAAGACGAAACGTTGATGAACACATAACTCGGTTTGTTCCTTTCTATTTCTCTATTTCGTTGGAATACTATTTCCACTATTCTTTATATATATATATAGATAGATATATAGATAGATAGATAGATAGATTAGTTATCCACAGACACAGGTTTTGCCGCCACTATGGCTTCTCAGCATAGCTGGCTATGACAGGATTTGAACCCACGACCACAGAACTTAACTCTCAGAAGAACCTAAAATTATGTGCTAATTTATTGCTTATCAATTTATTCCTTAATATTTTTATTTTTAACAATAACTTAATTATCTGTGTGTGTGTGTGTGTGTGTGTGTGTGTGTGTGTGTGTGTGTGTGTGCTATCTATTAAGCTGCTTTTTTTTATTGGTGCTATTGTTTGCACAGATAATATTACTAAGCACATGATTTATTTAGCCCACGGGACTGGATATAAACAAAGAATTTAACAAAGTTAAAAGATGAGAATCATACAGGATTCGAACCTGCACCTTATAAGATGAACCACCTACGAGGCCTTAGCCAAGCGGTTCAAGATGATACCCATGTTGAAGAGTTCCCTCTTTTTAGGCACAGTTTTGAATCATGTATGAATCTCATTTTTCATATTGTATTTTTTGTTTATATCCAGCCCTGCAGACTGAATAAATTTCTTGTTTAGTAATAGTACCGGCATAAGCAATAGAATCATAAAAAAAGGAGCTAATTGCATAGTAAATTGCATATGAAACAAAGAAGTAACAAAGCAAACTTTTATTGATTAGTAGTGGACATACCTGTGGCGCATTGGATCACAACTGCTATTTATTTTATTTAGATTTCAGTCGGAAAATCTTCAAGTGAATTTTGGGTTTATTTTTGCCAACCTCGTAACCCTTGCTTTGCATACTTCGTGAGCAATGCTTCTGACAAAAGGGAAAGTATATTATTGCTGACTAATCTTTTATCTTGAAGTGGTATTTTTATAATTTCTTACTTCAACTGGCTTCATGCCTTGTCTGGAGCGATTTCCATAAAAAAAAAAAAAAAAAGCAAAAACCTGAGACATCTGTTAAGGTATTCTTTTCACATAATAAAAAATAATGATAAAAATTTTATTAATAACCTTATATCTATATATTAATACGATAGTGTGTGTGTTATTTTCTATATCACGCTTACATTAGGGTCGTTTAATTGTTTTATACTTCCATTTCTTGCCATAAATAATTTTACCAAGAATTCTTCATACATTTTGGTTTCGGTTATAGTCGATTTCACTTAAGTCATCTATTTTTTGAATAAATAATTTTATCACGAATTCTTCATAAGTTGTGGTTTCAGTTATGGCTGAAGGAGCTCAAATTTTTATATATATATATATATATATATATATATATATAATGGACTCTCCCATCGTGTTTGATGCATGAGGGCCTAAAAATTTTCTGTTTCACTCTGCCTTCAATGGCTGTGCCGAATGTGTGACACGAGGCCAGCTCTGCTCCCACAAACCAAGCCACACAACTCACAGGACACAGGCTGGGAAGGTGCTGTTCCTACTCTTGCTCTACGAAGATTTGATTCGATAGCCGTGTGTCAATGTATGTGTTAATGCCCGCAAAACATTTTTCCCTCCACAATTTTCTATCCGCAGTATCATATCCAAAGATTTTTGGGTTCAGGCCTGCGTGCTTAAGATTGTCTTTCAGCTTATCCCTGTACCTCAGAAATGGACGACCCACATTTCGATTACCCTATTTCAGTTGACTGTATGCTAGTTGCTTAGGAAGACGGTTTTCATCCATGTGAACAAGGTGACCAGCCCACCGAAGCTGAGACTTCATCAGGAAGGCCTCAATACTTAAAATGTTGTACCTAACAAACAATCCCGAGTTAGGTGCCTTGTCTTTACATGTTAATCCATATATATACTGCGAAGGCAACGCTTATGGAATGTATCCAGTTACGCAATCTGCCTACAGTATGGGGTCCAGGCTTCCGATCCATACAGTTGTATCGAAACGATCACTGCACGATAAATTGAGATTTTGGTCTTTAGAGTCAAACCTCTTTCATTCCATACACTTGACCGCAGTTTGCCGAAGGCATCAGTTGCCTTAGAAATTCTGCTCAATATCTCATCATCAAGTGATGCTGACGAATTCACCTTACTTCCGAGATATGCAAAGGATTTAACATACTTTAGAGGCTGTCTATTCACTAAGATTATCTGAGGCGGTTCCACATATTCTGGTCTCGGAATATTGACACAACCTTGCTGCAACAGGGTGGGCTTTGGTTGATAGATAACTTCTGTCTTTTTAATACTAATCGTCAAACCAAATGCTTTTGTGGCATTGGAAAACTTGTCAACTAATTCTTGTGCGTCTTCAAATGAAGTGGCCACGAGTGCAACATCGTCTGCAAAAATAAAATCACGAACCATTTTGCTTCTTGTTAGTATTTTAGCTTTGAATCTTTGATGATTAAAAAGACCCCCGGTAGTTCTAAACTCAAAATGGACACCTCGCGTGTAATCTTTAAAAGCATGCTCGAGCATGATTGAAAAGAAGATGGCAAAGAGCACAGGTGCCATAACACAACCCTGTTTCGTACCGGTTTTTACCTTGAATGACTCAGAGAACTTTCCGTCTGCTCTTACACGTGCCTCCATATTCTTGTGAAAGGGGGGAGAACTTGAATGCCTACTGGGGAGAACTTGAATGCCTACTAGACACTATCCTCGAGTGTCTAAGGTCTCTCTGTACAGGGGTTTGTCAGAACAATCTGGCATGAGGATACTTTTTCCATAGAAGTAAACCCTGACCAAATATTCAAAATCAAATAGTATTTGCTGCCCAAATAAGATCTCCTCACTACGGCTACCCCACAGCTTTTCTGAGGAATGGTGCACCTTCTCCAAGTGATATTACCTCAAGTAATAGCACGAAACTGGATACTCCACCAGACTAGATGAATTCTTGTCCTGGAATTCAGTAAGACCAAGAGATCAAAATGAAAGATATACTACAATGTATAAAAATGGTTAATTGGGGAGAGGAAAATTATGTTCTCAATTTCTTTACTAACTCAGTGTTTGAGAGATAAAGAACTTAAATGGATCATTCGAATATCTATGAATCTCATATAGACTTCAAGTGTTAGGCCCAGGTTGTGGGCCCCTTGACTTCTGAGAACTTCGACTGAAGTAAAATAAAACAAAAAAGTGAAAGGATATTATTACATTTAACATTTTTTCAGGGATTCTAACTTTATTCAAAACCTTCCAAAGTGCGACTGTTGACGGTGTCAAACGCCTTGATTAGGTCGATAAAAATGACAAACAGATCCTGATTTTTCTCACGTGCCTTCTCTGCAACTTGGCGTAAACAGTAGATCATGTCGATGATTCCCCTTCCAGATCTAAAACCACACTGCGTCTCAGGATAAATTTTATCTACTAGATGAATGATTATCCTGTTCAAAATCACTCTGGCTAGTACTTTTCCAGCCACAGAGAGCAGTGATATTCCACGGTAGTTGTCACAATCAATGCGCTTTCCTTTATTCTTGAAGAGATGGATTATTGACGAGTTCCTGAAATCTTGAGGTACAGAACCGCTTTCCCAGATCCTAATGAATAACTCCAAAAGTTTTTCAAAAGTGTGTTCCCCCCAAACTTGAATATTTCAGCCGGTATACCATCATCACCTGCACACTTTCTCAGTAGCATTTGTTTTACAGCTGCGAGAACTTCAGAAAAATTAGGAATCACATCTAGTTCTGGTATTTGGATTCTTGCAGGCATAGAACTCAAAACATCATCGTCAACATCAGAAGAAGAATTCAGCGTTCCTTCAAAATGGTCCTTCCAGCGGTTAAGGATGCCATTCTTATCAGTCAAGGTTGTACCATCTGCCCCCATAACGGGTGAAGTACCACATTGTTGTGGTCCAAAAACTTCTGTCAGACCCTCATAAAATACCCTCGCATCTTTCCTATCAAAAGCAGCCTGGAGCTCAGAGGCTTTTGCAGACCACCAATCTTCTTTCATTTTCCTCAATCAGCGCCAAACATCTCTCCTGACACTGAGATAAGCCGACCTCCTCGCTGCAGAATTTTTGTCTGATATCCAGGCCCTGTGTGAAGAGTGCATCCGGTCTAAAATACCCTGAATTTCAATGTCATTTTCGTCAAACCAATCCTGATGCTTCCTCTTGGAAAGTCCTAGTACTTCGCTTGAAGATTCATAGATGGCATCCCGCAATTTCTTCCAGGACTCTTCAATATCATTGTTTATCACAATTTCATTTAACTTCGCATCTAACTTAAAAGATAATTCTTCTTTCTTTTCAGTGTTCAGTCCTTTCATATTCAATGGCTTTGGCATCTTAATTGTATGCCTTCTGCCCTTAGGTCGCAATTTCAATGATGTCTTGTATCGAATCAGGGCGTGATCCGACAGCCAACATGAGTCATGAAATGAACGACTCAAAAGAATATCTCTCCTGTTTCTTTTCCGGGTTATAACAAAGTTAATAAGATGCCAATGGTTGGATCTTGGGTGCATCCATGTGCTTTTACAACGATTTGGCTGCTGAAACATAGTATTTGTAATGAAGATATATATATATATATATATATTTTTTTTTTTAAATTTGTCTTTTCTTTACATAAGCAGTAATTTGTTGCTACACAATCATGAGCATGTTTCGCTCTACTAGTATTTATTAACTAGAGACCTCATCAGGCAACACCCCTTCGAAAACGGAATTCTAAATAAGGGTTGTTGCCTGAAGAAGTCTCTAGTTAGTAAATACTAGTTGACCGAAACATGCTCATGACTGTGTAGCAACAAACTACTGCTTATGTAAAGACAAATTTAAAATGTAACTTGCTCTACTGCTGTATTGAGCACTCTTGTATAAATTTTGTTATATTTCACTAGTTACCCTACCTTTGAAAAATAGCAACCTCAAATTATATATATATTTTTTTTGTTTTCATAAGTTTTTTTTATTTCGGTTTCGATTGAAGCTAATGCACCCAAATCATATAGATATATATTTTTTTTATTTTTGTAATCTCAACTTTATAACATATAAAAATCGATAGAACATTAACTCTATAATAATATATACGAAATCAGCAAAAATTAAAATATCATATTTAAGCTTACTTTATGACCAGGTTTTGCTGGGTGTTCATGCTAGCTTAGATAAATACTTTTGCAGTTTTAACAAAAAAGCTACAATAATGTCAGAGCGTCTCCATTTACATTGAACCTCTACAGAATGCCAACATCAATATATTACATATGAATGAGTCCCCTGTGGAATTTCTACAGGTCCTGCTAGTTATTATTGTCATTATTATGCTTATTATTATTATCAATATTATTATCCTTATTATTTTTAATATTATCATCATCATTATTCATGTACAAACGTAATCAGATAATTTTAAGAATTGAGATTTTTATTGTAACAGTCATGTAAAAAGGTAAAAACAGAGATATTGTTAATATATATCTTCATATTGTTCTCTTCATTTAATTACAGACACAGAAAAATATGCCTAAACGGTTAAAAAAAAAAATACTGTTTATTTTTAAAGCCTAATTTTTTTAAAATTTAATTTTATTTTTGTATCTTTATTTTTATCTTTATTTTAAATCCGCCCTTAAAATATCGGATTTGAACCTTTTTAAATTCCAATTATCTTGATTTTATCAAAAATATTTTGCTAATTTGAACATTCATTTTAAACGATTGGATTTTACTTTATAAAAAAAAGGACGTCTTTCTACCGATATTTTCTACAGATCTTGCATCACAAAAAAAAAAAAAAAAAAAAAAAATGAGACAGAATAAATCTATAATTCTCCATTCCCAAAGGATCATTGCCAATTACTCTGGATGTTATATTGAACAGAATTGGAATTTACCGTCACTGTGGACTTCTTCAACCAATTTGAAATCTAATAACATCATCCCATTCTTTTCAAGGATTACTTTTCCATTTGGATACCAAAATCTCATATCCTTTTTTGCTTCAACCCTTATCTTCTTTCTACATGTCCCTTAAAATGATTTGATTGAAAAATGGGCGATTTCACCAGTTTCAATGGCAAAAATAAATACAAGAATGTGAAACATTTGTTTATCATCATTCAATCTTGGGCAACGCCGGGTCTTCCTGCTAGTATATATATACATATATATATATATATATATATATATATATATATTCGTTAGTTTTTTTTTTCCTCTGTAGAAAATCTCAATGTTTGTTGGGGGGGGGGGTAATCAATCGGAAATTGTATTTTTTTCCCCTTTGAAAATTTTAAGCAGGATTTCTTGGCTACGGACGATCACAAAATCAAATAGTAAAACCGTTTAAAAAAAAATAAAAAAATAAAAATAAAATATATAAAATAAATAAAACTGAATAAAATTGTTCAATTATAGAATAGGACTGTTCTAATATATCACCGATTTTGCTTGGGTATCTTTTTCCCCCAAAAATTTTGGAGACAATTTGAAAGTTAAATTGTATTTCTTATCTTGAAATAAAATACTAATTTAATTTTTAATGTCTTTAAATTAGAATTTTTATGAAAACGTTTTCATCCACTGCAAATAGTCTGATTAAACTAGATTTTCACTAGTGTTTAAAATTTTTTTTTAATTCTGTTAAAATAATCACCAGATGACGTTTCTGAATTTTTGAGATGAAGATTGGTTAGTCGTATTATTTGGATTCACCAGACTATTGTTCTCATCTTGAATATCATTTTCATAACGTTTCGGTCGATGTAACCTCCGACCTTCTCCAGGTGTATCTTGTCGAACTTGGGAAATGTTTCTGTTGAACTCGTTCAAATTCCCCGAGTTTGACAAAATACATCTGAAGAAGGTCGGAGGTTACATCGGCAGAAACGTTGTGAAAATCACACTTAAGATGAGAACAGTAATCTGATGAATCAAAATAACATGAATAAACACCGGATATTTATTGAATTTAATGACTATGGATTGTAGCGACAGCTTTTACTGGGAACTTTCTAGTGAGATTTTTAATTCTTTAAATGGAAGATTTAAAAATAATTTTTTTTTTTTTTTAAATTAGAACAATCTGAAATTTATAAAACGTGTAAAAAAAAAAAAAAAAAAAAAAAAAAAAGGAAAAAATATTTATTTACCTTAATTTTTTTTTTCTTTACCATCAAAATGATATTGTGTATATGTTTCCCATGATGCCGTGCAGTTATTCAGAATTTTAATTCATTGTTCGAAGGGAGGTAATCTACTTTTCTAAAGTAGTTACAAATTTGTTTTTCCAATTACTCAAATGTTTTAAGAAAAAGTAAAATATCGTCACATTTTACTTTTTTTTTTGTTATTAATGTCAAAACTTTGCTACATTAAATCAAGTAGTTATATAATAAAAACAAAACATCCTTACAATTTTTAGTAAAATACAGTTACCTCCCTTAAAACAATGAGTTAAGATTCTGAATAACCTACCAAGTTTGTTTTTTTTTTCTAAAAAGAAGAGTTTTGCACCAATTTCATGTCTTTTTACAAAGATTAAAATTAATATCTAACACTATTTTATATCCAAAAGTTTTTATTCTGATACTAGCAGGGGGAGGGGCAATCTTGTTGGTCATAAAATACATTTAAAATATCTTAATTTGAGCAGATTTCGTATTCATTATTACAGAGCCAAGTCTCTATTGAATATTTTCATATATAGTATTAATGTCAAAAGTTAAAAAAAAAAAAAAAAAAAAAAAAAAATTACTTGTGCCACCAGCTAGAATCGAAACCATGCATTTTCTCATTTACCGTTCCAGCTGTGTTTGCTACCATTTGAGCTAACCCGAAAGATAGATAAGTTATAAAATCAAACCAATTTTAGCTAAGTTGGTTGGCTGATTTTTGTTTTACGGCATATCAACCCTTTTTGGGTTATTTAATGCCGAATCCAAAGATTTTGAAGAAAATTTTTTTTAATAGAATATATTTGTTGTTTTCACGTCGGTTTCTATTTAACCCATAGTTGGGACCCTAACAGGTACTACCACTCCGGGTCAGAGTGGACCTGGGAGCAATGGTAATTAAAGGGTTGCTCCACACTCCCCAAAGCCCACAAGCTGGAGCCTCACCACTGGATATAGTTTAAGGTCATATCCAGGACCCCCATTGAGGGACTTTTACCCTCTGCAGGGGGGCAGTCGGTGTATTCTAATGCCCCACTGACAGGGCCACTTTTAGCTAGGATTAGTTTACTAATAGAAATATGTCAGCAAGTTGAAAATAATATTTTGCATTTCAACTGGCCGACTTCTTTATGTGCTAGTCATCCATCCAAACAAAGATTTTGCTTGTTATAACCCATTCTTGGTGTATGGTTAATATTTTCTCTTAATTTCAGTGTTATCTGACGAGTAGTTTAAGAGTTTATCGGTCAAATATTTGGTGCTTCTTACGGTAGATTTGGTAGATCAATTTTTTTTTAAATATATCGTTTTAAACAAAAACCAAAAAAAAAACCCAAAAAAAAACAGCACTTACGTAATTATGTCGAAAATAGTAATATATCCAAAAATCACGAAAATTCGAGTAAAAAATAATTTATAGTTAAAAGTAATTTTTACAGAAATTGGGGGAGGGGGATTGCATTCGAGTAAAAAATAATTTATAGTTAAAAGTAATTTTTACAGAAATTGGGGGTAGGGAGATTGCATTCGAGTAAAAAATAATTTATAGTTAAAAGTAATTTTTACAGAAATTGGGGGGGGGGGATTGCATTTTCCCTAAATGTAAACTCCTTGAAGATTGCAAATATAGGGGACATACTTATCTCTTTTTTCACCATTTTAATGGCAGACTTTTTTTTCAAGAACATAGTGATGGGCGTTATTTTTTTTTTTTAATAAAAACACAATAGCAGTTGTTCTACGATGAATTTTTATAATTTTTGGAAATATTACTATTTTCGACATAAATAAGTACGGTTTTCTTGCTTAAAATTACATATTTAGAAAATCGCTCTGTCGACTACCTGAGCAAGCACCAAATATTCACACACAGACATACACACATGAATAAATCTGTTTTATTTATATATAGATTGATCAAAAGTCCATTACATGATTTTAATTCTAGGAAATGTCTCACATTTAAGGCTAAGGGAATCTTGCTTAATTGGTGTCTGAGGTTTCTGAATCAAATTTAATGTAAATCTGAAATATTTAAATTTCTAAAAAGGATGCGTTCCCATATCATGCTTCCTAAAAATCCGTGAAAATCACCCAAAAAACAAAACAATTTTGTATAAAACCTATTTAAAGTTTAATTTTATGTGTGAGAAGGTTGATTTTCTTAAGAAAAAAATAAATAAATAAAAAACTTATTTCATTTTGAATCCATTTTACATTTCATTTCCAAACTGAACTCCTCTCTAAACAATTGAATAATACCAGCAATACATAAAAACTTTTGATAAATTTACATACGTTAAAAACTAAAATAATTTTGTTGCAAGGTAAGAAATCAATTGTTATCCAAAATTAAAAAGAAAAAGAAAAAGAAAAAAAAGCAAAGCAAAATCGATAAGATATTGGAACAATCTCTATTCTACGATGGAACCTAGTTTTATTTTTTTTTTTTTAATTTTATTTACTTATGTTTTTGGAAAATAATTTTTCTGATTTGATTTTGCAATCGCCTTTTCAAAAAAGTTTATATTTTGGGAAAAGAAAAACTAAAAAAAAAAAAAAAAAAAAAAAAAAAAAAAAGAACATGGCAGCCAGCGATTAAAATATTGACAATAAGTTTGATTTTCACTTTATATTCGAAGTAAATAAGTGTTTTATTTCTGAATAAAAAAATAAAATTCATAAACAACAATAAATTTTCGCAAATTTGGATGAAAAATAAAGCGAAAACTGTCCTCTCCCTCTTAAAGTTAAGATAATTTATTTAAATTAAAAAAAAAAAAAATTCAATTTAATTAAAAACAAAACTACAGAAAAATCATTATGTGTCATTGAACGGAAATGTCATACCAAAAAAATCACATAAATTGATCAAGGAGTTTTATTTTTATAAAGTAATAACTTTTAAATGATTAATGTGAAATCGGTGGCATTACAAGGCTGATCACGTAAGTTTGAATTATTGTGGACTTATCTACCCATGTTTTTTTTTTCAAGACGACATGAGAAAATCCCTTCTCATTTACCCCTAAAATTTGAAAACTGCTAAATCAATTTATATGATTTTTGGAATATGATAGCTCCGTTCCATGATGAGTATATACATCATGAAGATTTTTCGGTATTTTCTTTTTTTTAGTTAGGTTGAATTCTAAATAAGAACTTGCACAATTTTCTAATCTGAAAATTTTTCAACAAAAACTGAACAGCATAAAAAAAAAAACAAATAAATAGAGAGCAGGATTGCTATTTAATCCAAGTAAACAAAATA